>NC_056747.1:251494839-251859011 GCF_019279795.1 Protopterus annectens
CCCATAGAAAAATGGGAAAGATACAACATCAGTGGTTTTCCCATACCAACAAAAAGGCAATCCAACAGCCACAGAGAATATGTCTAACATACAGTCTATACTGACTGACGTGACTACACCAAGGAAACCCAAGGAAGATGAGTGATACAAGGAACATGAAATGACTACTGCAAGGTCATTCATCTGTGGCAGTGGAAAGGAAGCAGCTTGCTGAAGCTGCAAAGGCTGTCTTGAATTTTTCTTCTTTTTGTGATCAGAAGAAGGAAGAAACTAGGAACGATTAAGTTGTTCCATGGTATAGTCAAGAAAGAAACTGGAAATGTGGGCAACGATTTCAGCAGCAGTCAGTAAAAACTAAGTATCAAGAACATAATGATTTCACCAAAATTACACACTGACAAGAAAAAAATACACTTGCCACAAACCCTAAATATAATTTATAAAATTAATAAAAATTAGAGTACATTTGACATAACCAAAGTCTGCACTAAATAAGAAAAGAAAATAAACTTCAGCTGATAGAAATGTCAAGTGACAATTAAAAAAAATGTTAAACCCTAGCATAAAACACACATTAAAAAAAAATTATTGATTTAGTTATAAAATTAAATGAGGAAGATTTTTCCTCAAGGGGAACTCGTCTGACCAGCTACAGAAAAACACTGAATGATGAATTCTGGTGGGAGAGGCATATGCTTATTAGCCATAAGTTCTCTCCCCAAAACTGGTTCCAGGAATGCATCTACAAGAAAGCATAAGGACACAAAGATTAGCAGGACCATCCCCACCACATCTCAGTACTGGCGAAGTCCAAAAGGCTAAGTTCAACTGCAGAAAGCAAAGTGGTGCGGGGAACCACTAGACACCAGGAATTACTTTTAAAATGTCATAACAGCACCAAGAGCAAAGCAGGGATCAGCGAGTCTGGGATACATCACACTAATAAGGATTCATTCGTAAAGTGCAGTGCTGGCAACACTACTACAGGAATCAGGGGTGGGGGAGCCCCTGGACACTAAGGAATACTTCGGAGTGTCAAGATGGCACCAACATTTCTATGAGATTGGGGTATGGGGATGCATTAGACACAAAGGATTTATCTTTAAAGTGCCAGAATAGTACCATCATTACTACAGGGAACAAAGAAGTGTGGGGAGCACTGGATACAGGGATAAAGTGAAGTGCCGTAATGGCAAATGCATCATAATGCAGATGGGTGGGGGGACTCAGACACCAGAGATGATTCTCTAAAGTGTCGCAACAGCACAATCATCATAATGGGGATCATGGGGGGATATACTAGATCACCAGGGCAGAAAACAAGTGCTGTAAAGGCACTAAAGTATTAAGTGGGGTAACTAAGGCGTATAGATAGTGTAGGGGCATGTATACAAAGTGTGTGTGCGTTATATTTGGGGGGGGATGCCCACACAAGAAACAGGTTACTATGCCACATGCAGTTCAGCCGTGAGCTGCATGTTGTGTTAGTAACCTGTGATTCAAGAATCATGCTAATTAGCCAATAATGAGGTCTTACCACATTGTGGCTAGCACCTTTCTGAATTGCAGATGTACATGTCACCATAGAAAGGTCTTTCTAGCAACATCTGTATTGCTCATGCTAAGAACTTTAATGAATTCCTCGGCAAATATTTTCATTAGAGACACATTTCTTAAATCCTGCAGGTTTGGACTCTGCCATACTGTAACAATCAAGTATAATAACCAAAATCCAATTCTAACAACTAGTAAATACATATATTTAGAAAAAAATGTGTGTGTGTGTGTGTGTGTGTATATATATATATATATATATATATATATATATAGAGAGAGAGAGAGAGAGATAGATAAATAGAGTTCACCAAAAAATGGACAGCCACGAGAAAGGGTAGGGAAGAGAAAGGTAGAAAAGAAACTTCTACTAGAAGAAATAACTCTTTTCTAAGGTATGTTAACAAGCAAATATATATAGGTACGTATATATAGGGGAAAAAAAATTTCATAGCACACTTAGAAAAAAAATCCTGAGCAGATCAGATAATCTCAATTCTGGTGCTAGCAGAAACACGGCAAACGAGAGGAACTCAGATTTTGGATCTTAGAGCTTTACTGTACGGATCTGAACCCACGGGTCGAAGAACAAATGAAGGCAACAACTTCAGATTGTGTTTTTTGATAATGATTATTGGTTGTGCATGGTGAAATTGTGTTTCTACTCTGCAGTTTAGAAATGCAGAATGAGTAAGCTTAACGTCAGTCTGAATAGGGCAATGTTTCTGATTTCTTTCCCAGGGAGATTTAAGGCACTTGTGGATGCACACAAGGCTGTATGAAAAATTCACGAGTTTGAGCCAAAAACTGTGATGAAGTGAGTGAAACACAGAAAACGGTGGGGAGTTGGATTAGGATCAGAAATGGAAGAGAGTCCTTTACTTGCTGCACTGAACAAGCTAAAATGACTTGGACTGCACAATGTGAGGACTTGCAAACATTTAAAGCAAGCACACTGTAAAAACAACTGTGAGCAGCAGCGGCAGCCTGAATAAAAGTGCAGAGTGATTGAGACAGTAACCATCTGGGGTGCTTCAAAAAGAAAGATATACAAGACTTGTTAAATTTATCTTGCTTACGGAGTAAATATTATTAGAAAAGTTAAGATATTTCTTTTATAACAGTGAATTTTTCACCCACATTAGCTGGGTATTATGTGGGCAGGGGATAGCCCCTACTTTTAGGGGTGTAGCCAGACATGCTCTTGGTACTCTACTGAGCACATTTTTATGAGCTTATCAACATTGTGTTTTTTTCAGGTCATATTATGTCTACAACTGTCTAATTGAACACCTTTCACAACAGTTGCAATATTGCTAATCTAAAAACAATATTTTATTAGTTTTAGGTGGAAAGTACAGTTGTGTACACTTACCATAAATGTAGATGTTTGAGTGTATTCACTGTTGCAGTCATTACAATTGGGTTATCCTGCTGGCAGGCTACCCTCAGTCTGCCTGAATTCCAAAGCCTAGGTCCGGCATCTGTTGCTGTTGCCTCTTCCCTGACGTCAGTGCGCCAGGGGTATAAAAGATGCAGCAGACGCCATTTTCTTCAGTTTTTCTTGCCCCAGATGTCAGGTGCCCTCAAAAGGGAAGGCTAAAAATATGTCAATAAAACATGCATGCAGCAAAGTAAATATTTTGCCTTCATCTACAAGCAAATACACCACATAGGTTGTATAGAATAGAGAAGTACAGATAAGTTCCAGCAAAGAAAAAAAGGGATGGCGGATGGGTAACCTGGACTGCAACAGTGAATACACTCGAACATCTACATTTATGGTAAGTGTACACAACTGTACTATGTTCTTTGTGTTTCACTGTTGCAGTAATTACAATTGGGTTGAATCCCAAAGCTAAGGTTGGGATGTTGGAGCTAAATAGCATTAGGAGTGGCTATTAGGCCCTGCAGAACTGCAGTGGCAAAGCCTGACCTGGATTTAGAGTAGAGTGGTAAGTGATAGTGCTTTGTGAAGTTGTGTACTGAACTCCAAGTAGCAGCCTCTAAAATGTCTTTGGTTGGTACTCCCTTAAGGAAGGCTGCTGAAGTGGCTGCTGCTCTGGTTGAATGTGCCCTAATGCCCTTAGGTACTGGCTTGCCACGTTGTGAATAGCAGAAACAAATGCAGTGGCCTATCCACTTTGAAATAGTCTGCTTTGAGATAGCCTTTCCTTGTGATCCTGCAACATATGCCACTAGTAATTACTCTCTTTCTGAAAGATTTGGTTCTGTTCAAATGGAAGCGTAGCTGTCTGTGTATGTCCAAAGAATGCAGAATTCTCTCCCCTTTATTCTGTGGGTTTGGATAAAATGTTGGCAGATGAATAGCTTGGTTAAGGGCCACACTGGACACTACCTTAGGCATAAATGTTGGGTTTGTCCGCAAAGAAAACCCTGTCTGGATAAAAAATGATAGAAGGTTCCACAGCCATGAGTGCCTGTAGCTCTGAGACTCGTCTTGCAGAAGTTATTGCTAGGAGCAGAGCTGTTTTCCAAGATAAAAAACTTTATATCAGCTGTAGCGGCTGGCTCGAAAGGAAGCAGGGTGAGTTTTTCCAAGACATAACTGAGGTCCCATGCAGTCTGTTTTGAGATAGGCTTTCCTTGTGATGCTACAGCATATGCCACTAGAAGTTGATCAGTCTTTCTGAAAGCTGTAGTTCTGTCCAAGTAGAAGTGTAGCTGTCTGTGAATGTCCAAAGAATGCAGAATTCTCTCACCCTTATTCTGTGGGTTTGGATAAAAAGTAGGCAAATGAATTGTTTGGTTAAGGGCCACACTGGACACCAGGCATAAATGTAGGGTTTGTCCTCAGCGAAACTCTGTCAGCATGGAAAATGATGAAAGGTTCCACAGCCATGAGTGCCTGTAACTCTGAGACTCTTCTAGCGGAGGTTATTGCTAGGAGCAGAGCTGTTTTCCAGGATAAGAATTTTATGTCAGCTGCAGAGGCTGGCTCTAATGGAGGCAGTGTGAGTTTTTCCAAGACATAGTTAGGGTCCCATGCAGGTATTGGTGCTCTCCTTGGAGGTCTTATGTTTTTGGCCCCTCTGAGGTACTGCCTCAGTAACGGATGAGAAAAAATAGGTGGTTCTGTATTGCAATGAGCTGAAATGGCATAGGCATGAATTTTAATTGATGAAAAGGAAAGGCCTTTATCCAGCATCCCAGTTAAGTATTGCAAAATCTGAGGAATATTTGGAACAATCGTTGCAATACCTTGTGCTTGGTTCCAAGCATAGAATCTCTTCTATTTGTCTGCATAAGATTTTCTGGTGCTAGGCCTCCTGGCCTCCAAAATAACATCCATCACTGCCTTAGAGAAAGGTGTGTCTTGAGAGGCTATATTATCTGCCATGCCGCCAGGTTTAAGGTTTTGAGTTGGCTGTGCAGTATCTGACTGTCTTGTTGGGTCAATAAGTGAGGAATTTGAGGTAATGTCCAGGCTGGGCAGTGAGACAAGCTCTTTAGGATTGGGTACCAGTGCTGGCGGGGCCAGTCTGGGGCAATCAGTATCACTTTTGGTTTCTCTTGTCTGAAGTACCACCTTGGGGAGGAGAGGCAGAGGAGGAAAGGTATATACTGTTAGATTTTTCCAGATGAAAGATAGAGCATCCACTTTCCATGCTTACTTGTGATAAGTCCTTGTGCAGAATCTTTGTAGTTGGTAGTTGTGCGAGGAGGAAAATAGGTCTATGCCCGGGCATCCCCAGGTCCTTGTTATCATGCTGAAGACTTGTGGATCCAATTTCCATTTGTGGGGATCCATTAGGTTTCTGCTTAGTTCGTCTGCCAGAGTATTTTTCCTTCCTTGCAGGAATTGAGCTTGCAGATGTACTTGGTAAGTCAATGCTGTGTGCCACACGGTCATGGCTAGCCTGCAGAGGGGGTAGGAATGTGTGCCTCCCTGCTTGTTTATGTACCACATGACTGTAGTATTGTCCGTCTTTATTAGTAGTTGTCCTGGATGAAGTTGATCGTTGAAGGCTGTCAGGGCATTCTGAACAGCTAGCATCTCTTTCTGATTGATATGTAGATGCATTTGACTTGCGGACCATGTGACCTGAATACATCTTCCTGCCATACGGGCCCCCCAGGCGTAATCTGATGCATCTGTTGTCAATGTCTGCCTGGCTGTGGGTAAGGTGAATGGCTGTCCCGTGTTGTGGTGACAGGCTTTTGCCCACCATCAAAACTCCTGTTGTAGGCAGGGAATGAGGGTAATTATTGTTTCCAGGCTGTGGCAATGTTGAGTCCAAACACTTTTCAGATACCACTGAAGTTTCCTCATATGCAGTCTTGCATACGGAATTAGCAGAATGCAGGATGCCATGAAACCCAAGGCCTGCAGAATTTTTCTTGCAGATAACTGGGTCTTTGTTGCCAACATTTTGAAATAAGTAGTCAGCTGTCTGTGTTTGTCTGGCGTGAGATAAGCCATCTGGGCAGTTGTATTTAAGCTTGCACCCAGGAATATTATCTCTTGAGAGGGTACAAGTTTTGATTTCTTCTCGTTTACTGTGTACCCTTAGACTTGTCAGTAATCTTTTTACAAACGCCAGATACTGTAGTAGAATGTCCTTGTTCTCAGCTTGAATAAGGCAGTCATCCAAGTAAGGATATATTTGTATTCCTCTTTGTCTGCAAAATGCAATTACTGGTGCCAGGCACTTTGTGAAGACCCTGGGTGCAGTAGATAAGCCAAAGGGCAGTGCAGAGAATTGGTAGTGCATTAAGCCAGCTTTGAATCTGAGGTATCTTCTGCATGTTTGTCTGACTGGGACATGCAGGTATGCCTCCTTTAGATCTAAAGTCACAAGCCAAGCTTTCTTGCCCAACATGGGCAGAAGCTGCTGTAGAGTCAACATTTTGAATTTTGGAATATCCAGATATGTGTTTAGAATAGATAGGTCCAGTATTGGTCTCCAGGCTTTGTCTTTTCTGGGTACCAAGAACAGTCTTGAATAGAATCCGTGACCCTGCTCTTGTTCTGGTACTTGTTGAATGGTCCTCATGTCCATGAGGGATGAAACTTGGTTTTGTACCTCTGCCCATTGATTGCATGGCAGGTCTGGCATACCGTTTTGCCTTGGCAGGGTGTGAAAGTGGAACCTGTAGCCTTGTGAAACTATATTTAGAACCCATTTGTCTTGGGTGATCATGTGCCAATTTTGTGAAAAAAGTGCTGGCTTTCCCTCCAAAGGGGCTGCGAAAAGATAACTGCTTGGTGCTGGAAGTGGAAAGTCATTGAGACTTGTTTCCTGTATGGCTGTGATTTTTCCTCTCCACTCTTGGAGGTAGAAGCATCCCATTGTTTAGGCCTGTATGAGCCTTGGGGCTGTGATCTGCCTCTGGGGCGTCTGTATCTGCCCCTTTGTGGTCTATCTGACACTGGAAAGGACCAATTTTTTGTAGGCCACTTCCTGCTAAATCTGGGAGGCTGTACCTGCAAGAAATCCTTGACTGTTTGCATAGATTTAGCTTTGTCCTCCATTTTCTTCAACACCTCTTCTGCTTTAGCCCCAAACAAAGTGTCATGCTGTAAAGGAGCGTCTAATAGTTTTGCTTTAACATGATCCGGCAAATTTTGTTCTTTTAACCAAGCATGCCTCCTAATGACAGAACCTGTAACAGCGGCCCTGCAAGAGGCCTCAAGAGAATCAAAACCACATTGCAAAGTATGCTTTCCAACTTGTTCAGCTGCATGCAATAAATCCTGCGTTTCTTTATTGTCTGCACATTCTGAATTTGCTGGCATTTTCTGTTTAAGCAAAGAATTAAGATATTGCTGATACTTAAGCATATGATATTGGCAATTTAAAGCTCTTACAGCCAAGGTAGCAGAGGTATAAATCTTTTTGCCCCATCTGTCTAGGGCCCTAGAATCCCTATCAGAGGGGATAGGGTTTTTTGCAGTAGAAGCCTTGACCCCTTTGGGACCCTGAGAGATGGTTTCTGGGTCAGCAGCAGGGTTTTTATAAAGAAATTTATGTGAATCAGGAACCCTATAGTATCTGTCTGGCTTAACAGGGGCTGGACGTAAAGAGTCTGGAAAAAGACTGGACTCTGAAAATACATCATCTACAATGTCTAAAACAGGTGGGGTAGCAAGGGGCCTGTGCTGAGGCAATAAAAGGAAGTCTCTGAGCCTTTTCTTGGATTCTGAGTAATCTTGGCTCTCCCAGTGGAACTGCTCCCTCATAGTATGCAACGTCTCCCCAAAAGAATAATCCTCAGGAGGAGAGGCTGAAGGGATAGATTCTTCAGCATCAGAATCCTCATAGGGAGGAATAGAGTAATACTGTTCAGAGGAGGAATGAGAGGAAATGGAAACCTGGTCTGAAGATTCATATTTTAACTCTTGCCAAGGCCTCTTATCAGGAGGGGGATGGGAACCCCTGAAGTAATTAGGTCTTCGGCCATTTTAAGCATCTGTTTTTTAGGCATGGAGGCCTGTCCAGGTGAATGCTGTACTTGTTTCTTTGTCTTTAGAGCTGCTTTAGTCTTTGCCTTTGAAGCTGAAGTAGGTTTCACATATAACTGTGTAGGCCTGAAAACACACTCAGAAGCCGATGCCTGCGAAGAGGCTCCAGACCCATCTGAGGGAATAGTTTCCGAGTGTCCAATACCTTGAGTTTCCAGAGGCCCAGTCGGCTCCATGTGGGAGTTGGAAGCGGCCTGTGGCTCTGAGGTAGCGGGCGTCAGGGGCTGCGAAAGCGCCTCATTGAGAACCGGCAACAGGCCTAGCAAAGCCTCGCCGTTGGTTTTGGATCTCGGATGCCTGTCCTTTCCTTTACGTTTTTTATAAACTCCGGTAGTCGGCTGAACCGACGGCATTATATAATTAAATCTTCTGCCAAAATAATGGAATGCAAAATCGTACCGACGCTTAATACTGCGTTGGTTAAATCTAGCACAAAACCGACAACTAGCAACGTTATGGTCAGGGCCTAGGGAAGGAATACAGTAAGAATGAAAATGCTTATGAGCTATTTGCTTCCCACAAGAAATACAATTATTAACTTTTTCTGACATCGGTCTGGAGCAAGAAAAAAGTTTCCCCAATGGGGTACTTAGCTTTATTGAAGACTTCGGATCTGAAATTCGAATTTGAAAAACTCAGGACTCGGCCGACCAGCACTTGTGAACTGCTTTTGCTTCGGGCACTGCGCGGCAAGAAAGACTGAAGAAAATGGCGTCAACTGCATCTTTTATACCTCTGGCGCACTGACGTCAGGGGAAGAGGCGACAGCAACCGACGCTGGACCTAGACTTTGGAATTCAGGCCGATTGAGGGTAGCCTGCCAGCAGGATAACCCAATTGTAATTACTGCAACAGTGAAACACGAAGAACATCAGCTGAAAATGTTACTCACATTTACTAAGTGATTGGAGGGCAGCATTTTGACAGGTGTGTCTTGGGAGGGGTAGCATAAAGAGCTTGAGAGTGGAAAACGGAATTTGCTTGCTACAACACCCCTGCCTGCTTCACAATAAATGTGATGACTTAAATAAGTACAATGACTGTACACTGCTATGGAGGGATTACTTCTTGACAGATCCAGTTACTAAGTTTAAAATATGTACTCTGTATAACAAATATTTGATTATGTTAAAATAAGTTGCAACAGTTTAACAATGCAGTCAATAAAAGTCAGTACATCAGAAGAGTCTGAATTGTGCTTGAAGGACACTTGGGCGACAGGGGGTGGGGTTGAGCTGGATTACTGTAACAGCTAGCAAGATTTTACCTGCCAATAACTAACTGTATTGGCAAATGTTTGTATATAATGTTGGGTGAATTGCTTAATTTTCTTTTGTAAAAATAGCTATGAATATACGTCAGTTTAATACAAGAACCATTTCTAATTTTGCTAAACTTAGTTTTGTGAATAAGTGGGGATATTTTATGGGATTTTACATGCTATTTATAAGAGGCCAATGTAAACTAGAAGTGAAACCTGATAAGGGGTATATATAGATTTATAGTCCTCATCTTACAGGGTTATACAAATAACATGACTAAAGGCTGAAATATAAGTTTTTTAACCTGGAATGTTAAAAGGTTTAACCAATTCAGTGTAGAAAAATAGAACATTTATGTACTGGAAAAAAGATTATCCCTTGGAAAGTAGCACCATAAGAAAGGCATCTGGAAGATGAAGGACGTGACTTGCTAACAACAGGGTACTGGTCAAAGGGAACAAAGTTCATAGGAAACTCAGGACAGTGGTACTGATGTCAAATCATTATCAACTTATAGCTGACCACCTACTAACAGAGACACATGGTTGTTTTGCAGGGTGAATGGTTATTTGGGAGACTCTAAGAATGCAAAATATAGTACTTCTATTCCTCCTGGGACTAAAGAAATTTCAGAGTTAAAGAATATGACAGCATTTCAGGAAGAAACCCCAACAAATATGGGGGATCAGAATGTTGCAACTAGAATGTCAAAGTCTGAAGAGGATCTTGGGCGTCATTTGTGCTGGTTTGGCAGATATGTAGAACATTTACTGATCACTGTTGTGGTATTCCAACAAATGGGTCATCACCACTGATGTCTAGCCAGGGTACCAAAGCTTAACCTTCCCTGGGTTGTACATCTGACATGTGACCTCAGCTCACAAGTGTAGGAGTATACAGGAAGAAGAACAAGCATAGATTTCCAGACCATTTCCAAGCCAGCAGCCTTAAGACCCATTTAATAGTGACTGGCCAGCTAGGAGAAGCTAAACACACAGTGGTAAAATGGCCCTTAAAAATCCTTCCTATAGGGCAGAAAGGGAGGATGAGAGACAGACATGGTAATCAAATTAGAGGAGGAAGGAGAGTGGGAAGGAATACTGCAACAGTGATCAGTAGGATATCTACTTTTATGCAAACATCTTACACAATTGTACTATGTCCCGACTGAGATCACTGCTGCAATATTCCAAACAAATGGATGATTTCCAAAGCTGAGGTGAACCTAAGGGGTTTGGGTTTGCTTGCTGACAGAGGAACTGTCCAAGAAGCCAAAAAGGACTGACTTAGTGAAAGCAGCCCTGGACCTTGAAAAGGCATTAATCTTGTAGTGTTTAGTGAAGGTGTGTACAGATCACCAGGTGGTAGCTTCCAATAAAGCCTTGGCGTCAACTCCTTTCTAGAAGGCCCCAGAGGATGCCACTGCCCTCATAGAATGAGGTCAAGGGCATGAAGGCAAGGACGTGCTAAGAAAAGAATAACAGAAGGAGATGGACTTAGAGTTCCAGTTTGCAATGTTTTGTTTAGATAGTGGTTGGCCCAGGCTGGCATCCACGAATGGAACAGTTTGACAGACTTGCAGATAGATTGTCCAAATGAAACCACAGCTCTCATTGAATGTCTAGAGAATGTAGGAGCCCTCCCACCGTTCTGTGGGTTGGAGAAAAAGTAAATAGATTGACAGCTGGTTGAGAGACCGTTTATTCACAAATGCCATGAAAGATGCGTTAGCCCTCAGGGCCCTGTTCTTATGAAAAATAAGAAAGGGAGGAATAGCCATGAGTGCTGCTCTGAGACTCTCCTAGAGGCAGCAAGAGACAGAATCAGAATAGTCTTCCAGGTACAGAATCTGAGATTTGCTTAGGCTGTTGGTTTAAAAGGAGGTAGAGTGAGCTTTTCCAGCACAACGCTGAGATCCAGAGGACGGGTTACAGGCTTCCTTAGTATTCTAAGATATAGAACCACTTTAAGAAATTGTTTGACCTCAGGCCTGGACATAACAGGTGGATCGGCGGGCAGACGGAGATGGCCAAAAGGTGAGCTTTGATGGAAGAGTAAGCCAGATCTGCATCCATGAGTTCACACACACTTTAGAATGTAAGGTGCATCTAAACTTGTTGGGGTACTGGCTATTTCTATGGTATCAGAAAGAAAATCTCTTCCATTTGGCTAAGTAAGATTTTTTGAGTGGCGGTCTCCTTGTTTCTTGAAGAAACCTAATTACATCTTCAGAAAACTGGTGCCTGAAAGGAATCAAAACCCTATTATTCACAGGCTTAGGTTTAGGGATGACAGGCTGGGATGTAACAGTGATCCTTTTTGCTGTGTGATGAGATTCACCTTGTGTGGCAGTTTGTAGTGTTTGCCCTTGGCTAAATGATGAAGAGAGAACCAACGCTGTCTTGTACTGGCCAAAAGCAGCCCACTAGTAACAGTTTTGTTTTTTCATTTTTAGATCTCTACAAGAACCATTGGAATAAAAGGTAGTGCGTTTGTGTGTGTGTGTGGGGGTCTATTTTGAAACCTCTGTGTTCACTGAAAGTTGAAGTCATCTGTCCTCCCAGCTGATGGACATGAGTTCTCACTGCAAAAAGTACAGATGTGTACACTTACCATAAATGTAGATGTTTGAGTGCATTCACTGTTGCAGCCATTACATTTGGGTTATCTGCTTGCAGGTAGCCCTCAGTTGGTCTGATTAACAAAGTCTTGGGTCCTGCGTCAGTTGCTGTCCCTTCTTCCATGACGTCAGGTCGTCGGGGGTATAAAACATGCAGCAGACGCCATTACATCAGTTTTTCTTACCTCCAACAAAAAAGCAAATACGCCAAAAAAGCTTTTAAGCATAGTAAAGGAAAGTAGAGGTATAGCCAAAAGATGCTAGGAGGCTGGAGGGAGGGTAACCAGGACTGCAACAGTGAATACACTCGAACATCTACATTTATGGTAAGTGTACACACAGCTGTACTATGTTCTTCATGGTTCACTGTTGCAGTCATTACATTTGGGTAGATTCTCAAAGCTATGGTTGGGAGGAGGAATTTAGATAGCATTAGGGCCAGCTATAATGCCCTGCAAGACTGCAGTGGCAGAGCCAGCTCTGGATTTAGAGAAAATTGTCAAATGATAATACTTGGTGAAAGTATGTACAGAAGTCCAGGTAGCAGTTTCTAGGATGTCCCTGGTAGTGATGCCTCTGAGAAAGGCTGTAGAGGTAGATGCAGCCCTAGTGGAGTGAGGTCTGATCCCCTGGGGAATAGGTTTTCCATGCTGCTTACAGCAGAAATGAATGCAATGGCTTATCCATTTAGAAATGGTTTGCTTTGAAATAGCCTTCCCCTCTGCCCCTGCAGCAAATGCCACCAGCAGTTGTTCAGATTTCCTTTGAGGTTTAGTCCTGTCCAAGTAGAATCTAAGTTGTCTGTGTACATCTAAGGAATGCAGTATCCGTTCCCCTTTATGAATGGACTGATTAAGAGCCACACTGGATACCACCTTGGGCATGAAGTATGGATTGGTTCTGAGGGGCACCCTGTCCGCATGAAAGATGATGAAAGGCTCCACTGCCATAAGGGCATGTAATTCAGATACTCTTCTAGCTGAAGTGATTGCTAAAAAGGAAAGTTGTTTTCCAAGAAAGAAATTTTAAGTCTGCAGTAGCAGCTGGCTCGAAAGGAGGTAGAGTGAGTTTCTCCAAGACAAAGTTAAGGTCCCAGGTTGGGGTTAGAGCTCTCCTGGGTGGTCTCAAATTTTTGGCCCCCCTGAGGAACTGCTTGAGCAGTGGATGAGAGAAGAGGGGCGTTTCTGTGTTAGAATGAGCTGAAATGGCTGAGGCGTGGATTTTAATGGAGGAAAGAGACAGGCCCTTGTGAAGCATCTCAGTTAAGTATTGTAAAATCTGAGGTAAATTGGGTGCTGCTGTGCTCATCCCTTGAGACTGGTTCCAGGCACATAATCTTTTCCATTTTTCAGCATAAGATTTTATAGTACTAGGCCTCCTTGCCTCTAAAATGATATCCATCACAGAGGTTTGCTGAGGGATGGTAAAGGAGAAATTCAGTAATTAGCCAGGCTGCAGAGGTTCAGTGTTAGAAACTGAGGGTGCAGAATCTGGTTCTCCTGCTGAGACAGGAGGAAAGGAGTCTGAGGAAGGTGCCATGGAGATAACTGTGACGCACTGCGCAGGAGGGGGTACCAGTGTTGGCGCGGCCAGTCTGGAGCAATCAAAATCATCCTTGGTTTGTCACGTCTGATTTTAAGTAGTACTGTGGAGAGCAGAGGCAGAGGGAGGGAAGGCATAGACTGATAGGTTTTTCCAGCTGAAGGACAGAGCATCCACTTTCCAGGCTTGTTTGTGGGGAGTCCTTGTGCAAAATTTGTCCAATTGGTAGTTCTGGAGAGAGGCAAACAGGTCTATCTGGGCTCCCCCATTTGCCTGTCAACATGTTGAAAATCTTTGGTTCCAGTTTCCACTCGTGTGGGTCTATGAGGTTTCTGCTTAGTCAGTCTGCCAGTGTATTTAATTTTCCTGGCAGGAATTCAGCTTGTAGGTGCACCTGGTAGCTCAAGGCTGTGTTCCGCAATGCCATGGCTAGTCTACAGAGGGGGTAAGAAAATGTACCTCCCTGCTTGTTTATGTACCACATAACAGTGTTGTTGTCCGTCTTTGCCATTAGTTGTCCTGGAAGAATGTGGTCCTTGAAGGCTATCAGAGCATTTTGTACAGCTAACATTTCTTTTTGATTGATATGCAGGTGCATTTGACTTGGGTTCCATTTGCCCTGAATGCACTTCCCTGCCAGGTGAGCCCCCCATGCATAGTCTGATGCATCTGTTGTTAGGGTTTGGGTGCATGGGGTGGTGTGAAAGGTAGTCCCTTGTTTTGGTGGCAGGCCTCTGCCCACCAAAGGAACTCTAGGCGTAGTCAAGGTATGACAGGAATCATTGTTTCCAGGTCTTGAGAATGCTGACGCCATAGGCTTTTTAGATACCACTGTAGTTTCCTCATATGCAGTCTTGCATATGGAATTAGAAGACTGCAGGAGGCCATGGAACCCCAAGGCTTGCAGTATTTGTCTTGCAGATAGCAGGGTTTTTGTGGCCACTTGTTTGAAGTAGTTTGTCAAATGAATTTGTTTCTCTGGAGTGACGTAAGCTATCTGGGAAGTTGTATTCAAGCTTGCTCCCAGGAATATAATTTGTTGATAGGGTACCAGGTGTGATTTCTCTTCGTTTATGGTGTACTCCAGGCAAGTTAGAACCCTTTGTACAAAGGCCAGATGATTCAAAAGTATGTCCTGGCTTTCTGCCTGAATTAGACAATCATCCAGGTGTGAGTATATTTGAATATTTCTTTGCTGCAAAATGCAATAACTGAAGCTAGGCACTTTGTGAATACCATGGGCACAGTAAATAAGCCAAAGGGTAGTGCAGAGAACTGATAGTGCGTGCAGCCTGCTTTGAAGCGTAGGCATCTTCTGCAAGATTCCCTGATTGGGATGTGCAGGCATGCTTCTTTTAAATCTAGTGTTGCCAACCAGGCATCTTTTGCCTAGCATAGGAAGTAATTGGTGAAGAGTCAGCATCTTGAATTTTGGTATCTCCAAAAAGGTGTTTAGAGTAGACAGGTCCAGGATAGGATGCCGTGAATCGTCTTTTCTGGGTACCAGGAAAAGTCTCGAGTAGAAACCTTGTCCCTTTTCCTCTCCTGGTACCAGTTGAATAGCCCCCATGCTTAAGAAAGAAAATACTTGTTTTTGGGCCTCTGTCCACTGATTTGGGGTAGGTCCAGCCACCCGCTTGGTGTTCGCAATGTGTAGAAGTGAAATCTGTATCCCTGGGACACTATATTCAAAATATATTTGTCCTGGGTAATGAGTTCCCAATTCTTTGCAAGAGCAATCTTTCCCCCCAAAGGGGCAGTCAATTGACAAGTGCTTGGAAATTTTAAGTCATTGAGACAGTTTACCAAAGGGGGGAGTCTTATTATTCCCAGATTTGGAAGTGGAGGCCCCCCACTGCTTAGTTCTGTGTATCCCCCTGGGACTGAAATCTGGGGTTTTTGTTGCGTCTGGGTTTGGCTTGAGAAGACCTGGAAGTGGCTGGAAAGGACCAATTCTGAGAGGGCCAGTGCCTACTAAATCTAGGAGGCTGAACTTGTAAAACATCTTTAACAGTTTGCATAGATTTAGCTTTATCTTCCATCTTTTTAAGAACTTCCTCAGCCATGTTGCCAAACAGGCGGTCCTAATTTAAAGGAGCATCCAACAATTTAGCATTAACATGATCAGGCAAAGATTGCTCCTTAGGCCAAGCATGCCTTCTAAGCACAGACCCAGTAACAGCAGCCCTGCACGAGGCATCTAATGAATCAAAACCACAATGCAAAGTATGTTTTCCAACTTGTTCAGCAGAATGCATTAAATCCTGTAATTCTTCATTTTCCACACAGTCAGGAATCAACATCATTTTCTGTTTAAGCAGTCCAATAACATGTTGCTGATACTTTAACATATGAAATTGGCAGTTTAAAGCCCTAATGGCCAAGGTTGCAGAAGTGTAAACCTTCTTACCCCATCTATTCAGCGCCCTGGAGTCTCTATCAAAAGGGGTAGGATTTTTAGCAGTAGAAGCCTTAATGCCCTTGGGCCCCTGTGAAATAGTCTCTGGATCTGCAATAGGATTTTTGAAAAGGAACTTGTGGGACTCTGGGACCCTGTGGTATCTATCAGGTTTACTGGGAGCAGGACGCAAGGAATCAGGGGCCAAACTGGATTCCAAGAAATCACCATCAACATTGTCCAGTACAGGAGGAATAGCCAAAGGCCTATGCTGAGGTAGGAGAAGGAAATCCCTAAGCCACTTTTTTGAATCAGAAAAATACTGGCTTTCCCAGTGAAAATGCTCTCTTAGAGTATGTAAGGTTTCCCCAAAAGAAAAATCCTCAGGAGGGGAAGCAGAGGGAATGGAGTCCTCTGCATCAGAATCTTCATAAGTAGAGAAGGGCAAATCCAGATCATCAGAAGAATCAGAAAAAATAGAATCCTGATCAGAAGATTCATAATCAACTCCAGTCCTAGGCCTCTTAGAAAGGGGGAGGGGGGGGGTTTGGCTACCCCTGATTAGAGTTATTAGATGAGGCCTGAGCATGTGGCCTGGGCATCGTTTTTTTAGGCATGGATCGAGATTTAGGCCTAAGTAAAGAAGGAGGCGTCAGTTTAATATGCAAGTCCGTAGGTCTGAATACAGCCTCAGAAGCCGGTGCCTGCACAGCGGCTCTGGACCCATCCAAGGTAGAGACATCCGCGGGTTCCATAGTTGAAGCATCTCGCGGCATACCGGACTCCAAATGGGTCTCAGTAGAGGCCTGCGAATCAGACGTGGCTGGTATCAGGGGCTGCGAAAGCACCTCACTGAGTACTGGCAAACTGGCGACTGGCTTAGGAGAAGCATTGTCGGCAGTTTTGGACCTCGGCGCCCTGTGTCTGTCTTTATCTTTGCGTTTTTTTGGAATCCTGGTAGTCGGATGGCTAACTGATGACATTTCTGGATAATTAAACTGAGAACCAAAATATTTAGAGGTGAAAATATATCGACGGATAGTGCGCTGTTTAAATAAAGCACAAAGCCAGCAGCAAGATACGTCGTGGTCAGGGCCTAGACAAGGAATACAGTACGAATGAAAATCTTTATGAGCTATTTGCTTTCCACAAGTAATGCAATTATTAACTTTTACTGACATCGGTAAGGAGCAAGAAAAAGTTTCCCCAATGGGGTATTTAGCTTTAGTTGAGACTTCGGTTCTGAAACTCGAAAACAAAAATTTCAGGAGTCGGCAGACTGGCACTTGCGAACTGCTTCTGCTTCGGGCACCGCATGGCAAGAAAGACTGATCTAATGGCGTCGGCTACATGTTTTATACCCCTGACGTCATGGAATAAGGGACAGCAACCGACGCAGGACCCAAGACTTTGTTAATCAGGCCGACTGAGGGCTACCTACAAGCAGATAACCCAAATGCAATGACTGCAACAGTGAAACACGAAGAACATCGGGGAGCTGTTTGTTGCTCTCTGAGGCAAACAAATCTATCGGAGGTGTCCCTCAGTGGTGAAGCATGTCCAAGAAGACTTGTCTGTTCATGGTCATTCATGAGGGTCTTCCAAGGCCCTGCTTAATGAATCTGCTAGTAAATTGTTCTGTGATGGTATGTATATGGCGAGTACAGACAAGGTCCTCTGTTAGTCTATACAGTTGGTATGATCTGATGCCGCCTTGCTTATGAACCACATGAATGCTGTACTGACTGTGAATACTCTGTGAGGATACTGGCTTTCAGAAATGTGAGAAAACCTGAAAAGCTTGGATGAGGGCCGTCATCTGTTTCAGGTTGACGTGCTCCTTTTGTGAGTTTGGACTGCAATTTGTCCTGAACTTTGTGGGTGGCTATCCATGCTCCCAAGGCCTCTTCAAAGGCATCTGTGTACAACTCCTGAACTAGGGCTGGTGGGATGAAGGGGAGCCCTAGTTTGAGTTTCAGTTGGTCAGACCATCATGAGAACTCCTTTCTGAGTTGAGGTATGAGAGGAATCACTGTGTCTAGACAATGAGCAAGCTGAGCCCATACTGCTGCTGGGTACCACTAAATTTTTTCACATGCAACCTGGCTAGGGGGAGCACTGAAATAGCTGATGTCATGAATCCTAGAGCAATTAGAATTTCCCTGGCCAAGCATCAGTCAAGGAAGGAAAGGCAGTGAAAGCAAACTCTAAGGTTCTGCACTTTTCCCCCGAATCAAGTATGGATGTAATCTTCTGGTATCCAATCTGCACTCCAGAGACACTAGGTCCTGAGTGGGTGGGAGGGAGGACTTTTTGTAGCTGACAGTGAATCCCTAGTGCAAGTGGAAGTTGAAGGTGAACTGGCGTGCTGCAGCAGGATCTGTAGAGAGGTAGCCCGAACTACCAGATTGTCTGAATAGGGGGAAATCTGAATTCCTTGAATTGAGCAGAAGGCTATCACTGGTGCTAGATGCTTTGTGAAAATTCTTGGGGCTTCCAAAAGTCAAAGCAGTAAAATGAAAGTAAGATGAGCCAGTACAGAACCTGAGGAACCTCCTTGCAGGACAGGTGAATGGATGCACAAAGGTAGGCATGCTTTAGATCTAGGGAGCCTAGGTATGCCTGTGGAAGTATGAAAGGCAGCAGTGTGTGCAGAGAACATTTTGAAGGTTGGCACTTTTAAGAAAGTAATACACGAGGTGGCTAAAAGCAAAATAAATTTAATAAACGGTTAGTGCTTTCACATCAGTTTGTGATGCTTTATCAGACCAAACACACATATTACAATTATGATGTAATATGTGTCTTTGGTCTGATGAAGCATCGCAAACTGATGTGAAAGCGTTAACCATTTATTAAATTTATTTTGCTTTTAGCCACCTCGCGTACTACATTTTATTCATTTACCAACATATACAGTTTGTGTAGTTGAGGCTCCGCAGTGACAATGTTATTTGTTGTTGGACTTTTAAGAAAGTGTTTAGCAGGGAGAGATCTAGTACAGGTCTCCATTGCCCCTCTTTTCTTGGAACTAGGAAGAGTCTGGAGTAAAAATCCCATCCTACGAATATAGTGGGCACTGGTTCTATACTGCCCTGTGCCTGTAATTGTTTCAGCATGGGTGGAAGCAGAGGGACTTGGTTGTGGGGAGGGAGGAAACCATTCTGTAGAGGTTCTTTCCAAGACGTGGCATAGCCCGTTCTTATGATAAAAAGCACCAAGTGATCTTTTCCCAGCTTGAGAATGAATCAGACAACCTTCTGGAGATGGGCAGGAGAGGACTGACAAATGAGGATCTCATTTGTAGTCACGGTGATTTTCTCCAAAGGGAGGCCTCCCAGATGTGGGATCCCTCTATGGTTTCTCTGGAAATCTCTTTCTAGGTCTCTTCATATGCTTATGAATAGGTCTGGAGTATCATCTAACAAACGGGGACTTGGTTGGGCAATTCTTCTAGGCACAGGGATTAGCAGGATCTATCTGCAGTCTTGCGTCTATATTAGATCACTGAACGCTTAAAAAAAAGTGAACGGTGATTTATTGACCCCATGCAAGCAAAAGCTTACAATGTCAAACTGTCAGAAAAGCGATCTGTTTCCAAGGGAAAAAAAAAATCACTGTTCCAATTAAAAAAAAATTAAATTAAACATTACATTAAGTGGGGGGGGGGCTTTGCCCCCCACACCCACCCTACTTAAATATACCAACTCAAACTGCACTACAGTGCCGAAAACGGCAAAGTAATGAAGCGGCCAAGCAAATTCTTTCCCAGGGAAAGAATTCACTTAAAAGCCGCTTCGATATTTTGCCATTTCAGTCTTTTAAGTTCGACCAAGACACATTTAAAATAATGTATCTTCGGTCTTCTAATAGGGAACCTGCAGTCTTTCATTGTTTTGCCTTGCTCTTGTAGAGCTTTAAATAAGTTGGCTGCTTGTGGGCCAAACAAAGCTCTTGTCTAAAGGAGAATCAATAAGTTTGGCTTTGAAGTCTTCTGGCATGGGTTGGTTATGCAAAAATGTATACCTCTGAGAATGACCCAGCCAAGTGGCAGCTGCTCTGTAAGAGGCATCCACAGTATTACACCTACATTTTATAATGTAGCTTCATTAAGTAAAGACAGCATTTATTGTTTGGAATCTGATCCCTGTGAATCCACCACTACCTCGTTTAAGGAGTTGAGCATGGATAATAGATTCTTGGTGATCTAGGTTGGTAATTAATAGGTTTGAATGCAAAAGTAGAGAATGTGTAACCCCCTCAACCTATCCATGGCCTCACTGTCCTTGTCTAAAGGGAGGGCACTGGAGTTGGGGAGAAGATGCCATAAAAACATGGGTATAGCTGCTCTTACATTCCACCAGAAAATAACATCCTCATTCTTGAAGATATCCTGTTTTGGTTCTCTTCTAATATAAACAATGAAACTATACTCATAGGTGACAAATATAAACGGGGCTTCTATTCAATCACCTACATCACCTCAAAATATAAACCTATACAACTACACCCAAATAATTACCTCTCCTACCAGATTTAATAAAGATAACGCCAGTAGTATTCTGGACTGGACATTAGTTTCTCACCCCAACTCCATTTCTGACAATGGCACCCTACCGACTCCATCAGCAATCATCTCCCTGACTTTGCTCGTTGCTCACCATCCTCCCTCCATCTTCACCCCAACTACATAACAACTCGTACCCTAAAAAACTTCAACCCTCTAGCTTTCTCTGACTCACTAAAACATATGAACTGGAACCCTGTAAAAACACGGGTCTATATCACGTTGTCGAACTTTTAAAAGTTCGAATGTCATATGGTTAACACCATATGATCGAACTTTTAAAAATTAGAACGTTTCAACGGAGATCTCCGTACAGTGTGGAATAGGAAGACTTCTCTTTTCTGCACTGTAGTGTGATTTTGAACTTGGCATAATTAAAGAGCTGGAGGTGTGGGGGGCGCAACCCTACACGTGGGGGTGCAGGGTGGCTTGCCCCCTGCTTAAACCGTTCAGGTAGGTTTTTTCTTTGGTTTATTTTTTTTATTACATTTTCAAACTTTTAAAAGTTTGATCATATGGTGTCAACCATATGATGTTCGAACTTTTAAAAGTTCGATTATGTGACATAGACACTAAAAACTCTCCCTTTCTCCCTTCTTGATGACACTGTTACATACTTCAATACTACCGCTCCGAGGGAGTGGGAAACACAGTCAATGTAGTGGTATGTACCAAAAATAACCAGCCAAAGTGTTCAAATAAACAATGAATACCACAGCTTCACAAGCTCAAGCCACGTAGAATAACCGCTCCAAAGGCCAATAAACGCTCCAAAACATTTATTTGTCATAAAAATAAACTCCAAAAACAGGCGTTGACCTAGGTTTCGTCCGTCTCCACAGACTTCATCAGAATACATCAAATGGAAAAACTAAGACACTTAAATAATAACTGCAAAATCAATTACCAACTATCTAATTGATTAATTAAATATCAATTTACATTAAAAAGACAGTTGATAAATTGCGTTGCAATATAAAACGTTGAATCATAATTCAAGAGTATAAAATTGATGCCAAATATATTTTAAAACATGTTTACATTAAAATTCTATATGTATGCTATTGTCTGCATATGTTTATTTATATATATGTGTATATGTAAATAAAATATAATATATAAACAATATTATAGTTGTAATTTTATAATTTATGAATAAAAAAACAGTATATTATTATGTCATAATATTATGAAAATACTAATGAAACAAATTATATTCTTACCCCATCTATCCAAAGCTCTAGCTTCCTTATCTAGAGGAACCGGATTCTTTACAACAGAAGCTCTAACACCCTTAGGCCCCTGACTAATAGTTTCTGGGTCCGCCCTAGGACTCTTATACAGATATTTATGAGCCTCAGGCACCCTGTAATACCTGTCCGGCTTAACTGGCGCAGGAGGCAAAGATTCTGGATTAAGGGAAGCCTCCGAGAAAACATCTTGAACATCATCCAAAACAGGAGGTATAGCCAAGGGTCTATGCTGTGGTAAAATATGCTGTGGTAAAAACAAGAATTCCCTAAGCCTCTTCCGTGAATCAGAGAAATCCTGTCCTTCCCACTTAAAATGCTCCCTCATGGAATGCAGAGTTTCTGAAAATGAAAAATCCTCTGGAGGAAAAGCAGAAGGAGTGGAATCCTCTGCATCAGAATCCGAATAAGGAGGAAAATCTTGAATATCTTCAGCAGAAGAGTCTGAGTCATCTGAGGCCTGATCCAAACTTTCCAACTCTGGCTCCACCCTGGGCCTCTTATCAGGAGGGGGCATAGAACCTCTAATTAAAGTAATCAAATCTTCTGCCATTTTAAGCATGTGCTTTTTAGGCAGAGACCCTGAAGTACCTGGAGGGACACCAGAGGAAGGCAAAACAGACCTGCCCTTAGAAGAAGCCTTAGAAATAGTAGCAGAAGGCCTAACCACCTTAGGCATAGAAGGGAGAACAGTAACTTGAGAGGCCCCTTCAGCTTGACCTGACTCCTGTGAGGCCACATCCTGCAAAATCAAAGTTTCCCCCTGAGACTCAACAGAACCTTCAGCCAGATCCACCTGCTCCACTGTAGTTTCTGAGGACCGGCGTCCAAACGGACGAATCAACCTGTCTAGGTTTCAAGGATTTGTCTTTGCGCTTCTTGGAAGCGGGCGGAGGATCCGACGGCATATTATAATTACACCGCTTACCAAAGACTAACCTCGCACAATCTAACCTTCTTTTATAGTGCGCTTATTAAACCTAGCACAAAACCGACACCCGACTACGCCATGGTCCGTCCCAAACAAGGAATGCAAAGAGAGTGATAATCCCTATGCGGTATCTGTTTCCCACAAGAAATACAATTATTCACTTTTTCTGACATCCCGAATTAACTGAGGCAAGAAAAAACAAAAATATTCCCCAACGGGGTACTTAGCCCAACTTGGTTTCGGTCTGAAACTCAGAATACGAAAATTTCAGAACGCCGAATGGCACTTGCAACGCTGCTTCTGCATCGGACCATGCGGCAAAAAAGACTGAGGATATGACGTCGGTCATGCGCTTTTATACCCTGACGCTCTGATGTCAGATCTAAGCGCCCATGACCGACGTCAGCCTAATACTTTGGTATTCGGGCCGACCGAGGACAGCGGACTACCCATATGTAAGGACTGCAGCAATGTGAGATGAAGAACATCAAATTATATTCGTAATATTATAAAATGACTGAATTGTATTGATTATGAATCTTACTAATAAATTAATTCACTATATAAAGAAAATGTTGTCACAAAAAAGTATATATATATATATATATATATATATATATATATATATATGTTTATATTGAAAAATACAAGTTAGTTAACACATCACACAATTCATTGAAATTGCAATTAAAATAACATTAACTAATATACACTTGATGATAAATGTAAATAATTTATGTACTAAATTAATGAAATGTATGATAAATAATAAAATATTATACATATGCAAAAAGAACGTCAAAATTAATTTTCTATTTGTATTAAGAGAAACATTAAAACATATATGTTTACTTGCCCTTAAGACTGTTAAGTCTCAAAATAGGTTTGATACTACAATATTCATTCAGGCCAGGTCGACTGTGAGCATTTAACAATATTTGCATCCTAAATTCTTGTGCATCTAAATCATAATCAATAATCTTACCCTGTGGGTCATGTTTAATATGTAAAACACCAAAAAACTTAAAATAATGATTGTTGTATTGTGCAATGTGTCTGGCCAACGCATTAGTGGATTTGGAATTCTTAATGTCCAACAAATGTTCTCTAATCCTATCCCTCATATGCCTACTCGTTTTCCCGACATAAAATGCGTCACATTGTTGGCACATAGCAATGTAAACCACATTCGTAGTGTAACGAATAAAATATTCACAAATTTTTATTTTATGTTGGTTGACCTTTACACTCCTGCCAGTGTTAAGAACATGGGAACATGTGGAACACCTACCACATTTAAAATTACCTATCCGTTTGTTGGAAATAGCTGTTCTATTAAGCGTTCCCCGTTCAAATAATTCTTTAAATGACAAATCCTTTCTAAAGATATATGAAATTTTTCCTTGAAAAAGTCTTCCCAGGTTATCAGTGTTTACCAAGTTCCAGTTCTTATTAATTATGGATTTAATAATGTGAGAGATATCATTAAATGTAGTAATATAAAAAGGAATGGTGTTAGAATTATAAGATGTATTTTTTATATCATTCCCCACATGTATACCTATATTATCACAGTTTAAAATGGCTTTGTATATCCCTGTCTCTCTTTTGGATTTTACTTCCTCATAAATATTAGTACATAATTCCTCGGGATAACCCCGATTAATAAATAGAGACATCATAAAGCGTATTTCATCTATAAAATCCGATTCCTGGCTGACCATTCTTGCAGCCTGACCATCTGCCCCTTCACTGTGGCCTTTTTCTGATGGTCAGGGTGCCAGCTTTTGAAGTGCAAATAAGAATTTGAAAAAGTAGATTTTCTATGGATGTTAGATTTTAGTGTGCTATTTGCTTTATCAAAAGTTAACTTGATGTCCAAGTAAGTAATAGTCTCACTATTAATCTCGTGTGTGAATTTCAGAAACCATATACTATTATTAATGTACTCCAAAAAGGCCTTCAACTCTGCTTGATCACCATCCCAGACGATAAACAAATCATCCAGGAATCTTGAATAAAATCTAATATGCGAGTAAAATTGTGTGTTAAACAAGTAATGAAGTTCCCAATAGGTCATGATAAAATTCGCAAACATGGGGGCACAAGCCGCCCCCATCGCTACTCCACTCACTTGTTGATTATAATTTCCTTCAAAATACAAATAATTGTGTTTTAGCGCAATTTCCATTAATTTTATCAACACATTAATTCTATCCTGATCATATAAGTTAGTCTCAAAGAGTTGCTCCTCCAACCAGACTAAACCAGTTTCGTGTGGTATCACTGTGAATAGATTACATACATCCATAGTAATAAACGTGTCACCCTGATTGAATTTAAAGGAATTTATTTTATCCAAAAAATCCCATGAGTCTTTAATAATGTATGGAAATTTAACTATCCCCATTTTAAAGTAATAGTCCAGGAATTGACTAATAAAATAGGTTTTACTCCTTTTCCCATCTACTATGGGTCTAAATTGTAAGTTATCCAACCCCTTATGTATTTTTGGTATTCCAAAAATCCCACTGACGACAGGGTAATCATTACATAAAAAGTTCCATTCAGCTTCTGTTAATTCTCCTTGATATAACGTATCCTTAAGCATCAAATCAATCTTTTTGAATGCAATATTAATTTCGTTTCTGCTGACCTCCTCATAGGAGTCACCCAATAACATGGAACACATATATGAAATATAATCAGGTTTATCCACTACTACCACACCACTACCCTTGTCGGGTTTCATAATCCTGATGTTATTGGTAGTTACTATACTTTTATATATTGCTTGTTCCTGTTTGGTCATATTCATATGTATAGGTAGTTTGTAGTTATTAAAAAAATTGTCTCATATCTATTTCACTAATTTTTTAAAATATTGCTACTCTATCATTCATAGGTGGATTATAAACACTAGATTTTGTTAAACTTTTCCCAGGATTGCTATTGTTAATATCTATAGGATTATTCTGAAATAGGATTTTTAGATTCAATTTGCTTATGAATAACTTCAGGTCTAATAAGGAGTTGACCAAATTCCCTTTTCTACAGGGGACAAAACTAAATCCCTTAGAAAACAAATTGACACTTTCAGTGTCAAAAGGGACCTGAGAGTAATTGTACAACTTGAAATCTCCTTTATTATTGGTTATAATGGTCGGTTTGCTAAGCAACAAACTCTCTATATTGTTTTCCAAGGGGCACTCCCCTTCACATACATTGTCCATAGTCAAATAGTCCTGTGGACAATTACTTCTTAAAGTCTCGTCTGGCAAGTTGTCATATAATGTAGAGTTACTATTCACACCCATATTCTGGTTGTCGACTGTCTCTTTGTTGTTGTCTTGAACTTTATCATTATAAAAATGAACACTATAAATACTCAAGTCACATATTGCCTCATCTTCAGTATAATTAGTTGTCGATTGCATGGTCAGTGCAGTTGTTATGTATTCCAATTCAGTCGGAGCCAAATTGGAGGATGGACTATCCATAATAATACTATGAGGCTCTGAACCGACACATTCACTTTCTTTATTGCCGGTATACATGCAAAAGTTACATGGTGTCTCTTGATGGACATCCTGTATACTAAGCGTGTCAGGGTAACCATAAACAAAAGGATCATTGTCCACATTAGATTTAGCGTTAATAGTAGTAAATTGTAAAGTATTACCTGGTATGTCAAATTCGTTAAGTTCATCTACAACCTCATGATACAGGACGCCATCAGCTACTTGTGCATCCTCCATCCATTTTTTTGCTTCTTATTTTTAAATACCTTCTTAGGGCGTGCACCCGTGAAAAATCTTCCTCGTCGTATAAATTTTGGTTTTTAATCCTCTCAGATCGCCTGAGCCCCTCATCACCGTACATATCACCAAAATCCTGCCGACCAAATTCACCATTTTCAGGGTAGGAAGTGATGTCATCAAGCTCGTCAAGATTTCCGCTTCTTCTTGGTCTATTCTCGTTACCATGGTTACGTGTGACTTTTTTTGATTTCGGATACACATACCCAGTTTCATAAACTTTAATGTCTCTATGAATTTTCTTGTTTTTCTTCTGA
The DNA here is from genome assembly GCF_019279795.1 of Protopterus annectens. Taxonomy (NCBI): domain Eukaryota; kingdom Metazoa; phylum Chordata; order Ceratodontiformes; family Protopteridae; genus Protopterus; species Protopterus annectens. The sequence goes on from NC_056747.1 coordinate 251,521,526, forward strand.
TAAATAACATCACATGTAACTTTTGCATTTATACCGGCAATAAAGAAAGTGAATGTGTCAGTTCGGAGCCTCATAGTATTATTATGGATAGTCCATCCTCCAATTTGGTTCCGACTGAATTGGAATACATAACAACTGCACCGACCATGCAATCGACAACTAATTATACTGAAGATGAGGCAATATGTGACTTGAGTATTTATAGTGTTCATTTTTATAATGATAAAGTTCAAGACAACAACAAAGAGACAGTCGACAACCAGAATATGGGTGTGAAATTATATGACAACTTGCCAGACGAGACTTTAAGAAGTAATTGTCCACAGGACTATTTGACTATGGACAATGTATGTGAAGGGGAGTGCCCCTTGGAAAACAATATAGAGAGTTTGTTGCTTAGCAAACCGACCATTATAACCAATAATAAAAGAGATTTCAAGTTGTACAATTACACTCAGGTTCCTTTTGACACTGAAAGTGTCAATTTGTTTTCTAAGGGATTTAGTTTTGTCCCCTGTAGAAAAGGGAATTTGGTCAACTCCTTATTAGACCTGAAGTTATTCATACGCAAATTGAATCTAAAAATCCTATTTCAGAATAAGCCTATAGATATTAACAATAGCAATCCTGGGAAAAGTTTAACAAAATCTAGTGTTTATAATCCACCTATGAATGATAGAGTAGCAATATTTGAAAAAATTAGTGAAATAGATATAAGACAATTTTTTAATAACTACAAACTACCTATACATATGAATATGACCAAACAGGAACAAGCAATATATAAAAGTATAGTAACTACCAATAACATCAGGATTATGAAACCCGACAAGGGTAGTGGCGTGGTAGTAGTGGATAAACATGATTATATTTCATATATGTGTTCCATGTTATTGGGTGACTCCTATGAGGAGGTCAGCAGAAACGAAATTAATATTGCATTCAAAAAGATTGATTTGATGCTTAAGGATATGTTATATCAAGGAGAATTAACAGAAGCTGAATGGAACTTTTTATGTAATGATTACCCTGTCGTCAATGGGATTTTTGGAATACCAAAAATACATAAGGGGTTGGATAACTTACAATTTAGACCCATAGTAGATGGGAAAAGGAGTAAAACCTATTTTATTAGTCAATTCCTGGACTATTACTTTAAAATGGGGATAGTTAAATTTCCTTACATTATTAAAGACTCATGGGATTTTTTTGGATAAAATAAATTCCTTTAAATTCAATCAGGGTGACACGTTTATTACTATGGATGTATGTAATCTATTCACAGTGATACCACACGAAACTGGTTTAGTCTGGTTGGAGGAGCAACTCTGAGACTAACTTATATGATCAGGATAGAATTAATGTGTTGATAAAATTAATGGAAATTGTACTAAAACACAATTATTTGTATTTTGAAGGAAATTATTATCGACAAGTGAGTGGAGTAGCGATGGGGGCGGCTTGTGCCCCCATGTTTGCAAATTTTATCATGACCTATTGGGAACTTCATTACTTGTTTAACACACAATTTTACTCACATATTAGATTTTATTCAAGATTCCTGGACGATTTGTTTATCGTCTGGGATGGTGATCAAGCAGAGTTGAAGGCCTTTTTGGAGTACATTAATAATAGTATATGGTTTCTGAAATTCACACACGAGATTAATAGTGAGACTATTACTTACTTGGACATCAAGTTAACTTTTGATAAAGCAAATAGCACACTAAAATCTAACATCCACAGAAAATCTACTTTTTCAAATTCTTATTTGCACTTCGAAAGCTGGCACCCTGACCATCAGAAAAAGGCCACAGTGAAGGGGCAGATGGTCAGGGCTGCAAGAATGGTCAGCCAGGAATCGGATTTTATAGATGAAATACGCTTTATGATGTCTCTATTTATTAATCGGGGTTATCCCGAGGAATTATGTACTAATATTTATGAGGAAGTAAAATCCAAAAGAGAGACAGGGATATACAAAGCCATTTTAAACTGTGATAATAATATAGGTATACATGTGGGGAATGATATAAAAAATACATCTTATAATTCTAACACCATTCCTTTTTATATTACTACATTTAATGATATCTCTCACATTATTAAATCCATAATTAATAAGAACTGGAACTTGGTAAACACTGATAACAACCTGGGAAGACTTTTTCAAGGAAAAAATTCATATATCTTTAGAAAGGATTTGTCATTTAAAGAATTATTTGAATGGGGAACGCTTAATAGAACAGCTATTTCCAACAAACGGATAGGTAATTTTAAATGTGGTAGGTGTTCCACATGTTCCCATGTTCTTAACACTGGCAGGAGTGTAAAGGTCAACCAACATAAAATAAAAATTCGTGAATATTTTAATCGTTACACTACGAATGTGGTTTACATTGCTATGTGCCAACAATGTGACGCATTTTATGTCGGGAAAACGAGTAGGCATATGAGGGATAGGATTAGAGAACATTTGTTGGACATTAAGAATTCCAAATCCACTAATGCGTTGGCCAGACACATTGCACAATACACCAATCATTATTTTAAGTTTTTTGTGTTTTACATATTAAACATGACCCACAGGGTAAGATTATTGATTATGATTTAGATGCACAAGAATTGAGGATGCAAATATTGTTAAATGCTCACAATCGACCTGGCCTGAATGAATATTGTAGTATCAAACCTATTTTGAGACTTAACAGTCTTAAGGGCAAGTAAACATATATGTTTTAATGTTTCTCTTAATACAAATAGAAAATTAATTTTGATGTTCTTTTTGCATATGTACAATATTTTATTTATCATACATTTCATTAATTTAGTACATAAATTATTTACATTTATCATCATTAAGTGTATATTAGTTAATGGTATTTTAATTGCAATTTCAATGAATTGTGTGATGTGTTAACTAACTTGTATTTTTGAATATAAACATATATATATATATATATATATATATATATATATATATATATATATATACTTTTTTGTGACATTTTCTTTATATAGTGAATTAATTTATTAGTAAGATTCATAATCAATACAATTCAGTCATTTTATAATATTACAAATATAATTTGTTTCATTAGTATTTTCATAATATTATGACATAATAATATACTGTTTTTTTATTCATAAATTATAAAATTACAACTACAAAATTGTTTATATATTATATTTTATTTACATATACACATATATATAAATAAACATATGCAGACAATAGCATACATATAGAATTTTAATGTAAACATGTTTTAAAATATATTTGGCATCAATTTTATACTCTTGAATTATGATTCAACGTTTTATATTGCAACACAATTTATTAACTGTCTTTTTAATGTAAATTGATATCTAATTAATCAATTAGATAGTTGGTAATTGATTTTGCAGTTATTATTTAAGTGGCTTAGTTTTTCCATTTAATGTATTCTGATGAAGTCTGTGGAGACGGACGAAACCTAGGTCAACGCCTGTTTTTGGAGTTTATTTTTATGACAAATAAATGTTTTGGAGCGTTTATTGCCCTTTGGAGAGGTTATTCTACGTGGCTTGAGCTTGTGAAGCTGTGGTATTCATTGTTTATTTGAACACTTTGGCTGGTTATTTTTGGTACATACCACTACATTGACTGTTTCCCACTCCCTCGGAGCGGTAGTGGTGATTATACTTCAATACTACATTCAATAACGTACTAGATAGCTTCACTCCCCCCCAGAACTAAAAGAATCAAAACCCAATCTACCCCTTGGCTAACTAAAGCAACTATTACACTCATGCATCTCAGAGATAAATCTTGGCAGCATTACCATAAATCTAAAACACCTAAGAGCCTTTTTGGGTTTAAGCAGCTTCATAATAAAGTGAAAAAACAAATTGCTTTTGACCGAACGTCCTACTACTCCAAGCTTCAAAACAATCATAGATCCAACCCCAAAACATTTTGGAACAGTATATCTGCTCTCCCCTCTCCTGGCAAAAAAGACCATCCCTGCCCTGACCCTAACTCTCCAGATTATATCTTAGCTACCCAATTCAACTCTTTCTTTATTGATTCAATAGCCAAGCTCACCACATCATTCTTCAATAACACTTCTACTCCACCCTCATCCCACGCCCTCAAGTCTAGTCCCACTGACATCAACACTATTCATCTCCCCACCTTTACCATACAACCTCTCTCTCTAGACTGCATAAAAAAACTTCTATTAAAACTATGCTCTCATGCCCCGTACAACCTTCCATCCAACTTTCTCAAGCTAGCTGCAGATGGCATAGACCTTCCCATCACCATACTTATCATACATTCAATCCAAGAATCCTATGTACCCCTCCTCTGGAAGAAAGCATTCATTATTCCCCTTCACAAAGGAGACAACAATAATGAAATCTCCAACTTCCGTCCTATAGCCATCCTGTCCTCTATCTCAAAAGTCCTTGAAAAATGCACACACTTGCAACTCCTTCCCTGCCTCCTAGACAATCAACTTCTTTCTCCAACTCAACAAGGATTTAGACCTGCATAGTACTACTACTGCCCTTCTCTCATTCCTTGAGATCATCAACCATGCCAAAGACTCTGGCAGCATTGTATCTACCACCCTTCTCCTAGACTTATCAAAGGCCTTCGATACTGTTTCCCACAAATGACTCTTGCCCAAACTCTCTCCTCTCAATCTCTCCCCCTCCTCTATTAACTGGTTTTCCAGTTACCTTTCTAATAGACAACAAGACGTCAAGTGGAACAATAGTATATCTTCCTTCCTTCACACTTCAACAGGAGTTCTACAAGGCTCTATACTGGGTCCCTTACTTTTTAACATCTTCATTAATAATTTTCATCAGTGCATTCCTAATACCAAACTTGTCCAATACACGGATGACTCCACCATAATTTGCTATACTCAATCTCTTCCCAAACCCAAGCAACTAACACAGGATGCCTTCTCTTGTACAGAGTCTTGGATGCTGAATAATCACCTTGCTCTCAAATGCATCCAAAACCAAAATCATGATCTTTACCCCATCTAAAAACACATCTATAGATAAAAATTCCTTCTCCATAGTCAGTCAGAATAAGATTCCCATGGAAATAATCTCCCATACAAAACTTCTGGGTGTTATCATTGATGAACATTTAAAGTTTGACATTCATATACAAGCTAGTATTAAGAAAACACACCAAAAGCTCAGAATGCTGTATTGTCACAGCCATTTTCTTACTCCCTCATCCAAACATATACTTACTATTTCCTACCTCATCCCCTCTCTTGTATGGAGCCCCTCTTCTCACAACCTTCAATCCTCCCTAAAGTCAAAACGGTCATCCTGCTACAATAAAATCTCTAAGCTTGCTACTGGGACCAAATCCTCCTCCCACCACTGTGATGCACTCCACTCCTCAAACTGTCTGGAACTCCCCAACTATCTCTCTTACATTCAACTAACTGCTCACAAACTCGTTTTCAAACTCTAACTGCCCTTCCATCTCTTCCTTACTCACCTTGCATTATCCTGATAGACTACTCAGGTCCAGTAACCAGAACCTCCTCGAAGTGTACAAACCCTTACGCTCACCTGGGCCATTTCTCCAGTCTTTCTCCCATGCTCGTCTATGGAATTCACCCCCCCCCCACACACACATATTCGAATCACCCAAAACAACACCTTCAAGACTATGCTCCATTCCCATCTCTCTTCTCACTTGGAATGCTCATGCTCTCACCCCACCTGACCCCCTCTATATCATTTCTGCTCCCCCTTCCTTTTTCTCCTTTCTCAATACTCAACCCAGTGACTCCCTTTCATTGCATTTCCACTCCCTCTCCCTTTTTCCTTTCTCATAACTCAGCCTATTCACTTTTCACTGTTCTACTCTCCACCTCTAATTCTTCCTCCCTCTCACCTCATGAAACCTTGAGTGCATAAATGCCTGCACTCCAAATTATACATATGTACTCCAAAATCCTTACGTTTTAATTTCATTCAATACCATGTTACAACACCTTCCTCAAATGTTATTATTCTGTCTTCTATATTACTTTGTTGCTCAAATATTATTCTGTTTTCTATATTACTGTGTTTTAGCAGTTTTTGGAAATTGTATTGTACTTGTTAACTTTGTTGATATTAGCTTTGTAATAATTGTATATGGAGCTTTTCTCCCCGAACCTCCATTGAAAACAGGCTCATTCTGGCCCAATGGACTTTCCTGGTTAACAAACTGCAAATAAATAAATAACTCCAGATTGGTCTGCCACTGGATTCTTATACAAAAGCTTAAATTCATCTGGAACCTTCTAAAATCTGTCTGGACTTTTGGGGGCAAAAGGCTACAAAAATCAGGGGTAGCACAGGTAGACTGGAAAGCATCCAAAAAGTACACCAGATTGTCAAGGGTGCCCATTTCCAAGAGATTATAATACCTTTCCTGGACCTCGGTTATCTGTCAAGACTCCTTCTCAAAAATTTTTCACCATGCTTATAATCGTCTCCAGAAATTATGCTGCTTCAACAGGAGAGTCAGGGGAGATGGAGACTTCATCATCAGAAAGAATTTAGCCAGGGCAGTGGATTTGAGAGAAGCAGACCTGAGAATGATTAAGGGCAGATGAATCCACAGTAATTATTTTGAGGTGTAGGAGGACGGTGGTTGGCAGAAAATGAATGTAGATGGGGAGGAGAAGAGACATGTTCTTTTTGTCATTGCTTCTTTGCACTGAAATCCACTTGAATTAAGGGGGGGATGCTCAGACCCCTTACATACTCAGATTAAGTTTCCAGGAATCTCTTTTCTGACCAATGGCTCCCTTTCCCCCTTTTCCATATAGGTAGTTTCCCCATTTTAAGGCCCCTGACACCATACTGGCCTCTGGCTAGTCTTAGTAGAGGGCATCAGAGGTGGTCCTGGAACCTCAGCAAGTGTGTCACAATCACAATGGGTAGACTGAGTATCCAGTCTAGGCCCTCTGAGCTTTTTCTTGTGGGATAGAGGTATGTCTGTGGAAGCAGGATATGCCAACTTGGAGTGGTAGAAATGCTTCAGACATTGGGTCTCCAGGAAAGTGTTGAGCAAAGACAGAAAAGAACGCAAAGTATTTTGTACAAAGGATTGCCAAGTGGAACAGGTCTTGTAGTCATGTTCCATGCCAAGACAGAAGAGACACTGGGTATGAACATCTTTGCACAAGATTTGCCTACAACACTTGCTAGCAGATATCTAATACAGATGTAACAAAATAATTTAGGTAAGTAAAGGAAGGGTTCCCAATGGAGCACTTATCTGTTTTTTTAAGAAATTACAGTACCAACGACTAAATGAAGCAGAGTACAGTGGATTTGTGACCTGCATTCAGGCTGGCTGCAAGACAGTCTGATGATCTACAATCATACATCTGCCTAACACTTGAGTGTTGAGGTCACATGTCGGATATACAACTCAAGAAAGGTTATGCTTTGATATCCTGGCTGGATATCAGTGATGACGACACATTTATTTGGAATACTGCAACAGTGATTTCAAGTCAGGACATCCTCTGGTTTTCTGATCCACCTTTACCTCTTGGTAGTGTCCACTAGAGAAACCCCATGACCTCAGGGATGTCTATTAGAACTTTGCTCGAAAAGTGGATGTTGGGACTTGCAAAACAAGAAAGTTATGCAATTACTATAACAGTAGAGCTATGTTGTCTTTTTCTGTCCTTCCACAACGGATGAGTTTTGGATCCATCTTTGTCTGCTTTTTCTTGACTTAGGACATATAGCTCTGGCTCTTTCCCTTACCCATAGTCCCCTGATGTCCCCAACATTACCTCAGGTTGAGTTAGTTTGCAATTCCCTAAAAAAAATTAATTACATATTTATATCTCTATTATTACAAACAGAATGCATAGTACCACATGGACTGAATAAAAAATCTGCTCTGGAGCTGCAAGTGTATGAAATCCTGCACAAAGGGCAAGCCATACAGTCATACCAGAAGCGATTAGGAAAAAGGAATCTTCCATGAAATGAAAGGGGAAAGGGGGAAGTATGGAAAAAGACAACACAGATCTATCCTTATGTTAAGTGCATAACTTTTGCATCTGATGATGTTTTTTCCATCCATTCCTCAACTGATGGAAGAGAGTCCCCCAGCTACTCAGCTCCAAAGGTGGTCTCATGGAATTATGCTCTGGAGGATGGCAAAAATCAAAGGATGCCCTATCTCTGGAAAACAAATCCAATTTGTAATGGGAAATGAGAGTATGAACATTAGATCAGGTGGTGGCGGCACAAATGTCATCAGTTGAGGCCCTGGAAGAGAAGGCTGAAGTGGAAAATGATCTTGTTGTGCGTGCTTTTGGTGGTTTATTTAAAGTCAAACCTTTCTGTTTATATACATGGGAGATACAGCCAGTCAACCATCTAGTTAAGGTAACCCTTGAAATGCCATGACCCATTTTGGCTTTAGAAAATTAAAAACAACTGGTCTGATGAAGGTAGAAACGCAATTGTCTATGCATATCCAATAAATGATGCATGCAGTCTTCCTTTATTTGAAAAATTTGGAAAGAAGGCTGGTAGATTAATATTTTGATTGAGTGAAGTCTGTGGCGCTACTTTAGGCAAAAAAGAGGGGTTGGTGCATAAAGAAACCCTGTCTGTGTAAAAGATAATATATGGAGGTTGACATGACAGGGTTTGGAGCTCAGACACCCTTCTAGCTAAGGTAACTGTTACAAGGAAAAAGGTTTTACAAGTCAGAAATTTTAAGTCCACCTTGGCAACAGGTTCAAATGGACCTTGGGTCAAGGCTTGAAGTAAGACGTTCATGTCCCAAGGAGGAGTAAGATCCCTGAATGGGGTTCTAAGGAGGAAGGTACCTCAAAAAAAGCTTTACATAATTTGAGTGAGTCTAGGGAATTGTGATTCTCTCCCATGTGGACATTTGAAATTGCTACGAACCGAACTTTGACAACTGAATAACTAGCTCCATTATGGAAAATGGAAGCAAGGAAATTTAATATTGCTGACACAGGGGACAAAAAGGTATCTAAATTTCTCTGAGAATCCCAAATGGAAAATCTTTTCCATTTACTTTTGTAATGAATGGCTTCTGAGAAGAGGTAAGAATGTCAACCACTTGGCAAGAAATCCTGGACTGAATAGCCATCATTAGAAATGAAGAAACCATGCAGTTAATTTAGAACTTGAATGTTCAGATGAGGCATTCCAGAAGGATGAGACAGAAGATCTGGATTTGGGTAAAGCACCCAAGGGGGCTGTAACAGTTAAAGTCAGAGAAAAGGAAACACCACCTGTCAAGGCCAGAAAGGGACAATGAGGATGACTATGATCTTCCATTATAATGCATTCTGCAGGAATTTCAGGATTAGTGGGGTTGGTGGGAAAGCATATAGGAGATCAGAGAGCCAATCGTGAATCAGTCTCTCTCTGGAACTCCCTGGAAGGGGGGGGTCAGAACTTGCTGTATTTGGAATGGGGTAAGAAATAAAAAGATAGCAGCATGGTCGATGCCATTGGAAGAAATTTGCCTCTCCACTGCTGGAATGAGGGACTACTCATGAGGTAGTAGAATAGATCTGTGCAACCTGTCTGCTAGAACACTGGGCTTCCTTGGTACTTGCATTGCTATTAGAAAGTGGCTGGAACATATCGGCCACTGCCACATTTTCCTTGTTTCTCAACACAATGGGTAGGAGCGTGTTTTCTCCCTTATTTGTTGATGTACCAGACTACTGGCATCTTGTCGGTCTGGACAGAAATGTCCCCTAGGAGGAGGACATCCTGAAAGGCCTGCAATGTGAGGAGAACTGTTCCCATTTCTAAAACCCTGACGTGAAAATTGGCCTCTGATGGAGACCCTGTGTCTTGGCCCATCTTCCCCAAGTAATGACCCCACCCACCCCACTTGTGAAGCATCGGTGGTCACTGTAGCTTTGGAAGGAGCAGAAACAAAGGGATGGACCTGGAACAGGTTGGGAGACTGAATCCACCAAGTTACATGTTCTCTGCAGATTTTTGTTAAAAATTGGAGAGGTCATGGGTTGGGACCTGATGGATCGCTGAAACGCTTCTTCAGTCTTCTTTTCCAGGGCCTCAATTGATGTAATATTCATAAAATACCTTGCCTAAGGAATCAAAGTAATGAAGGCTGACACTGATCCTAGAAGTTGAACTAGTTTGGCAGGTGGCGTATGAAGCTGTAGGGCCTGTTTTGTAAGTTGGATAACCAGTAACCTTGCAATTTGAATGATTGTGTCCAAGTCTGCTCTTATGAACTCCAAAATCTGTACTGGGTGAAGTGTTATTTGTCCTGGTTCACTGTGATTCCTAGGTGGAAACACAGATGAAGCAAATAGTTTCTGGCTTGGACTAGCAGAGACCTGGAAAGAGCAAAAAGGAGACAGTCATCTAAATAGGGGAATAACCAGAACCCTTGCAGTTTGAGATAAACTGTAAACATCCAGGGGCTGTGGCGAGACCAAAGGACAGGGCTCTGAAATGAGAGACTGGCTCCTACCAGGGTGATTTTGGATTCGGTAGCAAAGAAACCTTCTGGACTGCCAGTCTATTTTGATGTGGTAGTATGCGTCTTGAATGTCTATCAAGCACAAATTATCCTTCCTCAGGACAGGAAGGATGGACTATACTGGGACCATTCAGAACTTAGTGTGTTTGCTGTATCAATTAAAGTGTCTGAGGTCCGAAATTGGCCTTGGGTCCCTTTTCTTTTTTTGCACTAAAAAAGAATCTAGAGTAAGTTACAAACTCTTGCTGATCTGGTGGGACCTCTTGGATGACCCATTGTCTAGCAGTTTTTTTCTCTCTAATGTTGCAGCTTTTTTTCTTTTTTTTTTTTTTTGGAGGGTGGAAAGTTGGGCAGTTTCCTTCATAGCTGGGTGGATAAGGAAAAGGAATGTAATAGCCTCTTGTAATAACTGTCCACATTCAGAAATCTTTGATGATGCACATCGAGGCTTCTGGGTGCAGAGACAAGGATTCCCAGACTGCCTCCAGAGTGACGGAGGCAACTGTTCAGGAGCACTGATAAAGCCTCTTGGAAAATGGACCCCTGCTGCCTTGATTCTGCAGGCCTTCCCTGCCACAAGGGTAACATCTACAATTACAATATCTATAATACCCCCCCCTGACTTGGGAGATTTATCTCCAGAAGAATCCTGAGAAAACACTTGGGACTTCAAAAACCACAGCTTTTTACCACTCTTCTGGATTTCAGACAAGATCCTCTGGGGATAAAAAAAAAAACTACAGCAGAAAGAGTTTTCCCTTCCTGCTCACTCCTGGAAAGTGATTCTTTGACTTCAGTGGCAAACAAAGTCAAGCCATCAAATATGGCATTGATAAAAGATGTCTTAAAAGGCTCCAGGAAATCACACAAATGCATCCAGGCATGCCACCTTATGGTAAAGCTTGTACCTGTGGTTCTGGAAATACCTTCCTTTGAGTTGGATACGAGTTGCATGGAGGTGTTCAACAGGTTCTGAAGGGTAGCCAGTTGCAAATCCACAGTTTTCATGTTTTTGTCTAGTCTCTCAGAAACCTAGTCATGAGTGCCAAATAATTCAGCAACCATAAACCTGTCCAAAGTCCTTGACACTATTAAGGATGGACAGACGAGCTCTCTTCTGCAAGCTTGTTCTTGGTGGCTTCCACTACTAAAATAGTGTTGACTGTTGGGTCTTTTCTCTAGTGAGAGCAGTCTTTAGGGTCAAAGAGATACTGGTCTGGCTTTCTGGGAATCGGTTCTGTGCCACCCAACTCCTTTAATGGTAAGAGATTAAATCTAATATCTCATGAACCGGGACTACGTCCCAGGGAATAGCTGAGCCAGAACCAAAAGCCTCAAGAAAAAAAGAAAGATTCTTGCTAAGAAGGGGTTTTGGAAGACCAACTTCCTTTTGTCTGAGAAGTTTGTAGATATCCACAAATGAGACATCCTCAACTGATTATCTGGGGATTCTTCCCTTTCATCAAAATCCATGTCTTCTGTCAGAGACTCCTTGGGGAGTCAGCATGTCCCCCGTTACACTTGTACTTCTAAGTAACCCCTGTGGGGGATATTCTGGAGAGGATTCAGAAGGCTGAAGGCTGTTCTGAATGAAGACTGTTTCAAGGCTAGTGTCAACCAGCTGTACTTATGGGATAGACTGTGCAGGATCAGGACCCACAGCTATCAGTTGTTGAGCAGGTGGAGCCAAGAGGGGGTGGGCTGCCAAGAGGGGGTGGGCTGCCTGGTCTCCCACCTTGTAAAAAAACGCTCTTAACTACCTTAAATGCAGAAGCCAAGGGGAATCCAAAATCACGCTGGCAGAAGCTGGCACACCAGGATGACTGACAGAACAAACCTGAGTCTAGTCAGAGAACAACGCCAGAACCAAGCTAGCTACCACAGATGCTCCCAGGGCAAGGGAAGGTTCTAACAGCTTCAGAGCTGCACCACTACCCCCAGACTTGGCACAGAAGCTTCAGCTCAAGACATCCGTCCAGCTCCAAGGAAAGTGTAGCTGGATGGATCAGAGAAGATGACAGAGTCACAGATGACAACTTTGGAAAAGAAAGACAACCCCAAAAAACTTTGATCCAGCATCTCCGAACCCAGGGGTCGGCTGGAGTTAGAGTAGCCACTGGCAAGGGAGGGGGTCCAAAGCTCACATCTGATGGCAGACAGAACTGGGAGGACTTCCAAATGACTTTGATTCATGAGGAATTTCCTCCTCATTCTATACACATCAGCTTCTGTCAGGCTTCTAGTAAAACTAATGGACTTTACCGAAGAAGATGTGGAAGGTGGTCTGAAGTCTTCTGCATGGGTCTTTCCTGAAGAAGAGTGAATGCAGCCTAAGGGAGACTGGTTCTGGGGAAAAATCTGGGCTCCCTAAGGCAGGAGACCTGCATCGTACTACAGTCAGACTCAAGGCAGCTGTAGGATCTGAAGATTTGGAAACCTTAGTAGTTGGAGCCAAAGGTAACACTGATGAAGGAGAGTGACCAGGGAATCACTTCAACTCTCTAGCTTTTTCTTTGGGCCTATCACTCGTCCCCCTTGTACATCTCTGAAGACTTTTTCCTAGATGTTGACCCTCCAAGATGCAGATGAAACAGATTTAGAGGATTCTCCTGGAGGTTTAAGACCCTTGAGAATTATTCAGTCATGGCTTGGTGGCCAAAGGCCATGCAAATTGAACAATCTTCCTCTAGATGTGCTGCCCTTAAAAATGCACATACACTTAAGATGTGTGACAGAGTTAGGCATTTTCTGACTACAAGCCACACGTTTTTAAAACCAGCTGATTTACCTGACATAATCACAAAAACAAGATGAACAAACAGAAGTAAAAGGAAAGTCAAAGAACTACCAACAATGGTAGTTAAAGGATACACTGGCAAAATAAGTGTATAAAATGTCAAGAAATACCAGCAATGGTAAACTTTTAGTTATGTACTCACCATAACTTTAGATGTTTGGGATCCATCTCACCTACATTCTGTACTGATGGGCTCGGAGCCGATCCTCGGCTCCGACTCGGCACGCTATGCTATAGAGCGAAGCCTCTCATTGGCTGAGCAATTCTCTATCCCAGGATGCACCACCACTAATCCCCCAGATCTTGTTTGTCCGCATTCATGCACACACACATAACTTGTTCATATAACATTGCCAGATGTTTCAAGATGAAACAATAGAATTCGGACCGTCCGATCTCTTCTGATCTCCAAGGAAGGGGGAAGGAGGGTGGGTTATTAGAATGTGGCGAGATGGATCCCAAACATCTAAAGTTATGGTGAGTACATAACTAAAAGATGTTATGTGATCCTATCTCGCCTACATTCTGTACTGATGGGACAGCGTCCCTAGCACCTAAATCCTGGGTGGCTCACTGGAAAACACTCCTGAGCACTGTGGAACCAAATGAAGCTCGCCTCCGGGATGCCACATCCAATTTGTAGTGGGAAATGAAAGTGTGCGGGGAAGACCACGTAGCCGCAGCACAAATGTCACTAATGGCAAGCTTAGAATGGAATGCTATTGAAGTAGCCATAGCTCTTGTAGAGTGAGCTTTGACAGAGGTCGTAAGCTCTTTATTAGAAGAGGAATAAACTTGAGTAATACAGTCCCTGATCCATTTGGCAATAGTGACCTTTGTGACGGCTTTGCCCAATTTATTATCCGCAAAGGACACAAACAATTGATCTGTTTTCCTTGTTTGTTTGGTCCTGTCTAAATAAAAACTCAATTGCCTGTGGACATCCAATGTGTGGAATACGTATTCTGCTTTGTTTGAGTACTTTGGAAAGAAAACTGGAAGCTCTAATGACTGTTGCAGGCAAAAACTGGAACAAACTTTAGGGACAAAGGATGGATTAGGCCTGAGAGATACTCTATCTTTGTGAAAAAACAGGTACGGTGGTTTTACAGATAGAGCTTGAAGCTCTGAAACCCTTCTGGCAGAAGTAATTGCGACCAGAAAAGCAGTTTTCCAAGATAGAAATTTCAAATCACATGTTGCTGCCGGTTCGAAGGGGGAGAAGGTTAAGGCACATAACACCACATCGAGATCCCACGGAGGAGCAGGATGAGAAATCGGAGGTCGTAAAAGCGCAGCACCTTTCATGAAGGTTTTACACAATCTGTTGCTCATTAAAGGTGGGTTTATAGATTCATGAAAATTTGAAATAGCTGCCAATTGGACCTTGATGGTAGAGACTGAAGAACCTTGATTGAAAAGGGAAGTTAGAAATTTTAGGACTTCCGATACAGGAATAGTGATGGGATCCAGACCCCGGAGTTGAGCCCAAATAGCAAATCTCTTCCATTTGCTAGTATACAATTTCTTAGTGGCAGACTTGTAGGCCGAAGATAAGATATGTATGACTTCCGGGTCCAAGGTATGATTCCTGACTATAGTCGGAAGAGGAGGAGCCAAGCTGTTAACTTCAAAGTGTGAAGGGACTGGTGGAGTAGTCCCGACTGATGAATTAATAGGTCTGGAATCTGATCCAGGAACCATGGACCGTCCAGTGCATATTTCCGAAGATAGGGGAACCATACCTGACGAGGCCAGTAAGGAGCAACTGAGATCATTTTGCTCCCCAAGTGAGACACCTTTTGGATCACTCTGGGAAGGAGGGGAACTGGGGGGGGGAGGCGTATAGCAAGCCGGTGGGCCAAGGATGGGCTAGTGCATCCATAGGACTCTCCCCCGGAGCTGGAGTGAGGGAGAAGAACTTTATGCACTTCGCGTTCAGCGGGGTTGCGAAGAGGTCGCAACAAGGAATTCCCCATTTGCTGAAGATCTGAGTTGTCACTGCATTGTTCAGAGACCACTCGTGAGGAGAGAGGATAGTTCTGCTCAGTCTGTCGGCTATCACGTTGGATTTGCCAGGGATATGAGTTGCTATCAGAAAACGTCTGGTCACCACTGCCCATTCCCAGACTCTCATGGCCTCTCTGCAAAGAGGGTAGGATCTGGTTCCTCCCTGCTTGTTCAGATATCAGACTACTGACATGTTGTCGGAGTGAACGGCAATTACGCCCTGAGGGAGGTAATCGTGGAGGGCTTGTAGAGATAGAAGCACCGCCCTCATTTCCAAAATGTTGATATGAAGAAGACTCTCTTTTGAATGCCATTTGCCTTGGACTGACCTGCCCAGGGAATGCCCCCCCACCCCATCTGGGAGGCGTCCGTGGTCAAAGTGGCCATAGGAGGAGGTGGAACAAAAGGTCGACCCTGATCCAGATTGGAGGGCACCAGCCACCAGCGAAGGTCCCGTTTGCAGGTTTCCGTGATCCGTAAGAGGTGACTGAGCGGGAGATCCTGAAAGGACCACTGTGTCGAAAGAAGCCACTGGATAATTCTCATATGCAACCTTGCTAGGGGGACTAGAAGAACCGTGGCTGACATAGATCCCAATAGTTGCAAGACCATCCTGGCTGAAGCTTTGGATCTGAGAAGCAAGGCTCGGACTTGAGCTTGTATGATTTGTATCCTTTCTGCAGGAAGATAGACCCGCATTTGGTTTGAGTCTATTTCTACTCCGATGAATCTTATGCGTTGAGATGGCAGCAACACAGACTTTGGCTAATTGAAGGTGATTCCAAGGGAAGCGCCTAGTGATATTGTGGCTTGTAGGTTCTGCAATAGTAGACGTCTGGAGGTGGCAGTTAGGAGCCAGTCGTCCAAATACGGAAACACCTGGAATCCTAGACTCCTCAGGTGAGCAGTCACGACCGCCATACATTTGGTGAACACCCTGGGGGCTGTGGTGAGACCAAAGGGCAGCGCGCGGAACTGAAAATGACTGCCTCCTAGGCTGAAGCGCAAATGTCTCCTGGACGCCTTATCTACCAGAATGTGGTAATAGGCGTCCTTGAGATCTATGGAGCACATCCAAACACCTTTCTCCAGCAGTGGGAGAATGGATTGTAAGGTGACCATTCGGAACTTGGACTTTTTGACTGAACGGTTTAGAATGCTGAGATCCAAAATGGGCCTCAAGTCCCCGGTCTTTTTTGGCACCAAAAAGAATCTTGAGCAAGTCCCTAATCAGATCTGGTCTGCGGGGACCGGTTGGATGACTCCTTTTCAAAGCAGCTTTGAGACTTCTAAGCCTGCAATTTCCCGTTGACTGGGTGGCGGGTCCGGGATTTTCTTGGGTCGAGGTGGGGAGTGAGAAAAAGGGATGGCGTAACCTCCGGCGATAATTCGAAGCACCCATCGGTCCTGGGTGATACCTTCCCAGGCTTTTAGGTGCCTCGAAAAACGACCCCCGACTGGCTCCAGAGCTGCACAGTCGGGCAATCCTTCAGGGATTGTGGAAGGCTGAAGAGCCACGAAAGGACTCGCGGTCTCCAGTGTTGCGGGGGCCTCTGCCGCCTCTGGGACGGCGTCTTCCAGAAAAATTTCCCCCTCCTCTGCCTCTAGAAGGGGGATCGTCTTGCTGCGAGGGATAAGACTTCTGGGATCTACGGAACCACATTTTCCCTCCTCTTTTCGCCTTGGGATAAGGCCGAAAGGGAGTGGAAAATCGTGCCCCTACGGCAGTCAAAGTCTTACCTTCTTGCTCGCAGCGGGTCAATGTGTCCTTTACCTTGGGTCCAAACAAAGAGGACCCATCAAAGGGATCATCGGCAAAGGAAGCCTTAAAGGCTTCCGCAAAATGACACAAGCGGAGCCAGGCTTGCCTCCGTAGAGCAATACCCATACCCGCCGCTCTACTCGCCCCTTCGGCCGCATATGAAATGAGCCTCATGGACGAGTTTGATATCGATGACAGCGTAGCCAACTGAGAGCCAACCGTCTGGGCCAGCTGCTCAGGTAGGTTACCCGAGAGGGTATCTGAAAGCTCCTTGATCAGATCCCTCTGAAACCTGGTGAAGTGCGTTAAATAGTTCAGGGACCTTAAGGTAAAGGCCGCTGAACTGAGGGTGCGCTTCCGTGCGATCCATGCTCCTAAACTCCTTATTAGGAGGATGGACGGACGTCAAAGCCTCTGCTACATCTTGTTGGGTAGCAGATGCCACCACCAAGGCATCTACAGCCACACCTTTTGTCAAAAACTCCTTTTCTGGGGGTGCTGATAGGAACTTATTTGGGCGAGCAGGCACCGGTTCCACAGAATCTGGATGTTCCCACGCCCTTCGACAGATCAAATCTAGGAGCTCATTGAAGGGCGGAGACACCCAGGAGGCGGAGGGCTGAGCCCCGAAGGCCTTAAGGAACACCGACTCGTCAGCAGAAGGGGGTTTGGAATGCCAGCTGCCTCGTTGTTTGAGGGCTTCCAAGATGTCTGCAAAGGAGACATCTGAAGAAGACTTAGGGGACCCCTCCGCATCATCAAGATCAGTGTCTGACGTGAGAGACTCATCGGGGGAGTCGACGTGCTTCCTCTTGCACGATCTTTTCCTTGGGGGTTCCTCTGAAGAAGCTTCAGAGGGACCTCCAGGAGGGGGGGAACCCCCAGTGGGGGTGACCTCAGGCCCCGGGGCTCCGCTGTCTAATGACAGGGGGACTGCCAAAGACCCAGTCTCCGTATGTAGGGAAGGTGCTGGTGAGACCGTGGAGGTAGCCAAAGAAGATTTGGCTAACGCACTCCTCATGGCCCTGAAGGCCGGACCACCAGAATCCTGGGAAGGTCCAACCCCCGTGGCCACAACGGTAGACGGTACCCCCGCAGCAGACGCACCGAGAGGAAGGCTCGGTAACTTAAACATCAGTCCCGAAGCGTCCCCCCCGGGGCCGACAGAGGAGGTCCGTGTACCGAACTCCGACTTGAGAGCCGGGGTTGGAGTAAGGGTCAGGGCCGACCCGAAAACCTCCATCGGCTCCACCAGCACTGGCTCCAACGGTGCCGAAGCTGTTGGAGGAGGAACCAGAACTACAGGGTGGGCCATCGGCTCCGAAGCCGAATGGGCTGGAGCCGAAACTAATTTCTGGAACACAGGAGACTGAAACAGTCTTAGGAGCACCCTGTCGATGTCCGAATCAGACATCTTGGAAGATCT
This sequence comes from Protopterus annectens, assembly GCF_019279795.1. Classification (NCBI taxonomy): domain Eukaryota; kingdom Metazoa; phylum Chordata; order Ceratodontiformes; family Protopteridae; genus Protopterus; species Protopterus annectens. The sequence continues at coordinate 251,540,070 of NC_056747.1, forward strand.
AGAGGAAACCGATCGGGTCCGAACCGACTTCTCCATCAGCTCCAAAGGACTGGGGGACCGGCTCCGAATGGACTCAACCAGTATCGGTGCCGAGGGAGATCCCAAAACAATTTCCCTCGGTGCCGAGGAGGGCTTCGGCGCCGAAGGGGAAGACTCTGAGCCGGCAACCCTCATCGGCTCCAAAATCAGTGGAGCCGATGATGACCCGCCTCTCGAAGCCCCAGTCATCGGCTCCGAAACCAGAGGAGTCGAGAATGGGGGCATCGAGGCAGACCGTTCCGCCCTCGGCTCCGAAGTCCGTGGAGCCGATGGAGAAGCCTGCCTGGATTTCTTAGTAGTTGGTTCCGACGGGCTGGTCGGAGCAGACGCTTTCTTTTTCTTAGTTGGAGAGGATGAGGAAGATCAGGCCTCCTCGAAGGAGGGTTTAATCAGCCCTTTCAAGATTAATTTATTCTTCCTCTCTTGGAGGACTCTAGAGGAAAAGGCGTGACACACGCTGCAGGACTCCTGTAGGTGCTTGGCGCCTAAACAATATACGCACGAGGAGTGGTCGTCGGTTATAGACATTTTATAATTGCACCTCGTGCACTTTCTGAACCCTGAGGGTCTATGTTCTTTGGACATAATGTCTCTAAAATAGTCACTATAACCTTAGAAAAAAATCACTATCTGGTCAGCAACACAAAGATTTTAAACAACAATATAAGAATATAAAAATATATATATATATTTTTTTTTTTACGATAGAAATATCACCAACACCAAAAAAGGAGGGCCAAGAACCCTCTAACTTAAACAGGTACTTGACCTCCTTAAAAAAGAGAAACTTGCTAAGTAATAGGGGAAGGCCCCTCTAACTTAAATGGGAAACCTTTCCCTAAACAAACACACAAATTTTACCACAAAATTAAACCAAAAAACACGCGTACAACAACAATAGCTGTTAAAACAGCTTTTGGGTAAGAATAGAGAATTTCCTGACAGGAAAACTTTAGAAAAAAACAGCACTTAGCTCAGCCAAGTTGAGACCACGTCCTAGCTTGTAAGCGGCAAATGAGATCTGGGGGATTAGTGGTGGTGCATCCTGGGATAGAGAATTGCTCAGCCAATGAGAGGCTTCGCTCTATAGCATAGCGTGCCGAGTCCCATCAGTACAGAATGTAGGCGAGATAGGATCACATAACATCTCCTAGTTACCAACTAGTACGAAGAGGAGGAGGAAGAAAAATGCACTTAAGGAGCGAAGAAGGCCCAAGAGAAAGTTTTTTTTTTTTTTTTTGGTAGGGGTGAGGGAGGAAAAATGAAATCAATAAATGTATAAAGACAGGACAATAAGTGACCATATGATTGAGAGAAATGAAATATGTTAAGGAACTTAAATGAGGTGAGCCTGAGCCAGCAAATCACATCCATACTCAACCAGTGGCAAACGAAATCTGAGGTAATGTTGAGGACAGGAGGGAATTTTGGGTAAGAGAAGGAGCCTAAACTATGAATTCTAAGTCTGGAAAACGTATCCAGAATCACATCTGAGAGCAATCAGTTGAGGAATGGACAGAAAAGAATGTCAGATCATTGTTCTTTGCATCCTTCTGATTCCTCACAAAGGATCTTTGGCAGTGGAAAACTTCACTCCAACAGCCGTGAGCATGTGCTTGCTTACATTTGACCAAAATCTCTTTCACCTGGGATACAAAGAGGACACATAAAAAGAGGCACTGGCAAACTCTGCCTTAAATCTTCCCACAAATTAATGAAGTCTGAGCAAGGCCTGTCTCCTCGTGGTGATGCCTGTGTCCCAGCTGATCTTGCTGCACCATCACCTTCATTTTATATCAACCTCATAGACAGCAATGTGATAACTATTCATGTTTGTCATCTGCGATTCTACTTTAAGATGCAGATCACTGTGTGTTAACTTTTCCATTCTATCTAGCATCTTTTTTTTTTCCAACAAAGGTAAGCTGAAAACGTGTTGTGTATTAGATAGTTCAGAACCATTATGGCAAAAATATCTGATGTGAAAAGCTCACATTCCCATTCAATCCACAGCCTCAGAATCCTTATCTTGGAAAAAGATCCCCAGGGAAATGGATCAGGGGCTGTCCTCTGACACCCTCAGATCCCTAGCGATAGGTGTAACATCTGGTTCTTGCCACACCCTTTTCATGGCCAAAGAAATGTTGTGGTCAGTTGGAAGGACCACCCAAGATGAAGGACTCATCCAATCATATGGAAGAAGAATCTTCACCACTCTGTTAGGATCTATGGAAGACTTTTGGTGCTAGGTCCTGATGGAATAAGGCATGGTCCAAAACTGAATGGCTTCATGGGACAGAGCTGAAGCAAAAGGTACCCAACAACTGACAACCTTAAGAGCTGCATTGAAAACTTTTAGTTATGTACTTACCATAACTTTAGATGTATGTGATCCATCTCGCCTACATTCTGAACAGATGGGTTCGGAGCCGATCCTCGGCTCTGACTCGGCACGCTATACTATAGAACGAAGTCTCTTATTGGCTGAGCCTCCTCATATCCCAGGATGCCCCACTACTGCTTCCCCAGATCTTGTTTGTCTGCACACATGCACACACACATACACTGTTATAAGATTGCCAGGTGTTTCAAGAGAGGAAAAAACAGTTGTATTCGGACAGTTCAGTCTCTTCTGGCCTCCAAGGCAGGGGGAAGGAGGGTGGGTTATTAGGAATGTAGGCGAGATGGATCCCATACATCTAAAGTTATGGTAAGTACATAACTAAAAGATGTAATGTGATCCTATCTCGCCTACATTCTGAACAGATGGGACAGCGTCCCTAGCACCTGATTCCTGGGTGGCTCATTGGAAAACAGTCCGGAGAACTGTGGACCCGAAGGAAGCTCGGCCCCTGGATGCCACATCCAATTTGTAGTGAGAAATAAAGGTATGAAGAGAAGACCACGTAGCAGCTGCACAGATGTCACTAATAGAGAGCTTGGAATGAAAAGCCGCCGAAGTGGACATAGCCCTGGTATAATGAGCATTCACAGGAATAGTAAGCTCTTTATTTGAAATGCGATAAATATGACTGATACAGTCCCTGATCCACTTGGCAATAGTGACTTTCGTGACGGCTTTGCCCAATTTATTATCCGAAAAAGACACAAAAAGTTGATCTGATTTTTGTGCTTGTTGTGTCCTATCCAAATAGAAACGTAATTGTCTGTGCACATCTAAGGTGTGAAATGTATATTCAGCTCTGTCTGTATACTTAGGGAAAAAGACTGGTAATTCCAGAGATCGTTGCAAGCAAAATTTAGAACAAACCTTTGGTATAAAGGACGGGTTTGGTCTTAGAGAAACTCTATCCTTGTGAAATATCAGGTATGGTGGATTGATGCATAAGGCTTGAAGTTCTGAAACTCTCCTGGCTGATGTGACAGCAACTAGAAGGGCAGTCTTCCAAGAAAGAAATTTCAAGTCACAGGTTGCTGCCGGCTCAAAGGGGGGTGCAGTTAATGCATCTAACACCACGTTAAGGTCCCACTGTGGTGTAGGATGCGATATAGGTGGCCTAAGAAGCCAAGCTCCTTTAATAAAGGCTTTGCACAACTTATTGCTCATTAAAGGTGGTTCGACGTTCTCATGAAAATTGGAAATAGCCGCCAATTGAACTTTGATGGTGGACACCGAACAACCCTGGTTGAACAGGGAGGTTAAGAATTTCAGAACCTCTGACACAGGAGCTGTCATAGGGTCTAATCCTCGGAGTTGAGCCCAAATAGCAAACCTCTTCCACTTACTGCTATACATCTTTTTTGTAGAAGACTTGTGGGCCGAGGACAAAATATGCATAACCTCAGGGTCAAAAGAATGGCTTCTAACTATGGTCGGAAGAGGAGTAGCCAAGCTGCTAGCTTCAATGAATGGAGGGACTGATGGAGCTGTCCTGACTGATGTATCAGAAGGTCCAGAACTTGGTCCAGGGACCGTTCAATGCATACTTGCGAAGGAAGGGGAACCATACTTGACGAGGCCAGTATGGGGCGATTAGAATCATTTTGCTTCCCAAGCGAATCGCCTTCTGAACCACCTTGGGGATAAGGGGGACCGGAGGGAAGGCGTATAGCAGACCCGGAGGCCAGGCTTGGACTAGAGCATCCTTGGGGGTCTCCCCCGGAACTGGAATGAGAGAGAAGAACTGCTGGCATTTTGCATTGAGGGGAGTTGCAAAAAGATCGCAACATGGAATTCCCCATTTCGTGAAAATCTGTGTTACCACTTTGCGATTCAAGGACCATTCGTGTGGGGATAGAATAGCCCTGCTCAGTCTGTCGGCTATCACATTGGATGTCCCCGGAATGTGTGTTGCCACTATAAAGCATTTGGTAGCAATCGCCCAATCCCATACCTTCATGGCCTCTCTGCAAAGGGGGTAAGATCTGGTCCCTCCTTGCTTGTTCAAGTACCAGACTACCGACATGTTGTCGGACTGAATGGCAATCATCCCCTGGGGAAGGTGGTCGTGTAGTGCTTGCAACGTTAGAAGCACCGCCCTCATTTCCAGGATACTGAAGTGGAGAAGATTCTCTTCGGGGCGCCACGTGCCTTGGACTGACCTGCCCAGATAATGTCCCCCCCACCCTGTCTGGGAGGCATCCGTAGTCAACGTGGCTGAGGGGGATGGGGGAACGAAGGGTCGCCCCTGATCCAGGTTGGAGGAATGAAGCCACCAACGAAGATCCTGTTTGCACGCCTCTGTAACCAATATGTGGCGACTGAGGGGGAGGTCTTGATAAGACCACTGGGCTAAGAGGAGCCACTGGAGTATCCTCATATGTAGTCTTGCAAAGGGAACGAGAAGAATGGTGGCTGACATGGAACCCAACAGCTGCAGAACCATTCTCGCTGGAGCTCGACGTCTGAGGAGTAACGCACGCACCTGAGACTGCAATGTTGCTATCCTTTCCGCAGGAAGAAAGACTCGCATCTGCCTTGAGTCTATTTCTGCACCAATAAATAGAATACGCTGTGATGGCAGCAATACGGATTTTGTCCAATTGAAGGTGATTCCTAAGGAGCTGCCTAGGGAGATAGTGGCTGCTAGAGTTTTTAAGAGTAGATGCCTTGAGGTGGCAGTTAGGAGCCAGTCGTCTAGGTATGGAAACACGCGGAATCCTAGACTTCTCAAGTGAGCAGTCACCACTGCCAAACATTTGGTGAACACCCTGGGAGCTGTGGTGAGACCAAATGGCAGCGCACAGAACTGGAAATGACTGTCCCCCAGGCTGAAGCGCAAGTGTCTCCTCGACGCCTGATTTATCAGAATGTGATAATAGGAGTCCTTGAGATCTATGGAGCACATCCAAACACCCTTCTCCAAAAGCGGGAGAATGGTTTGCAAGGTGACCATCCGGAATTTGGACTTCTTCACTGATCGGTTTAATTTGCTGAGATCCAAAATGGGCCTCAAGTCCCCGGTCTTTTTTGGTACCAAAAAGAATCTCGAGTAAGTCCCTGATCCGGTCTGATCTGCGGGGACAGGTTGGATGACTCCTTTTTGAAGCAGCTTTGAAATTTCTACGGCTGCCATATCCCGTTGACTGGGTGGTGGGTCCGGGATTCTTTGGGACGGTGGGGGGGGGGGTTGAAAGAAGGGAATGGTGTAACCTCCAGCAATGATTCGGAGCACCCATTGGTCCTGGGTGATACTTTCCCAGGCCTTTAGGTGCCTCAAAAAACGACCCCCGACTGGCTCCAGAGCTGCACAGTCGGGCACTCCTTCAGGGATGCTGGAAGGAGGAGGAGCCACGAAAGGACTTGCGGTCTTTCCAGTGTTGCGGGGGCCTCCGCCGCCTCTGGGATGGTGTCTCCCTGAAAAATTTCCCCTTCCTCTGGCTCTAGAAGGGGAATCACTCTGCTGCGATGAGTAAGACTTTTGAGACTTACGGAACCACATTTTCCCCCCTCTTCGAGCCTTGGGATAAGGTCTGAAGGGAGTGGAAAACCGGGCCCCTACGGCAGTTAAAGTCTTGCCCTCCTGCTCGCAGCGAGTCAAAGTGTCCTTTACCTTGGGTCCAAAAAGGGAGGACTCATCGAAGGGGGCGTTGGCAAAGGAAGACTTAAAGGCCTCCGCAAAATGACACAGGCGTAGCCAGGCTTGTCTCCGTTGAGCAACACCTGTGCCCGCCGCTCTGCTCGCTCCCTCGGCTGCATACGAAATGAGCCTCATGGACGAGTTGGAAAGGGAGGACAGGGTAGCTAACTGGGAGTTAACCGTCTGGGCCAACTGCTCAGGTAAGTTACCAGAGAGGGTATCTGAAAGCTCCTTGACCAGATCCCTCTGCAGTCTCGTAAAATGCGTCAGGTAATTCAGAGACCTTAATGTAAAGGTTGCTGAAGCAAGGGTGCGCTTCCCGTACCGATCCATGCTCCTAGACTCCTTATTAGGAGGATGGACGGACGTTGAAGCCTCTGCCACATCTTGTTGGGTAGCAGATGCCACCACCAAGGCATCTACAGCCACACCTTTGGTAAGAAAGTCCTTATCCGGGGGTGCCGAAAGGAATTTATTGGGGCGAGCTGGCACCGGTTCAACAGAATCCGGATGTTCCCACGCCCTTCGAGAGATCAAATCCAGGAGCTCATCGAAGGGCGGAGACACCCAGGAGGCAGAGGGTTGAGCCCCAAAGGCCTTGAGGAACACAGACTCCTTAGCAGAAGGGGGTTTGGACTGTCAGTCGCCTCGTTGTTTAAGGATTTCCAAAATGTCCGCAAAGGATACATCATCCGAGGACGACTTGTGGGACCCCTCCGCATCATCGAGGTCGGTGTCCAAGGTGAGCGACTCATCAGGGGAGTCGACGTGCTTCCTCTTGCACTGTTTCTTCCTAGGAGGTTCCTCTGAAGATGCTTCGGAGGGACCTCCAGGAAGAAGGGAACCCCCGATGGGGGTAACCTCAGGCCCCAGGGCTCCGCTGTCATGAGACAGGGGGACTGCAAAGGAAGTAGTCTCCGTGCCAAGGGAAGGTGGTGGTGAGAAGGTAGAAGTGGCCAGAGAGGATTTGGCCAAGGCACTCCTCATGGCCGTGAAGGCGGGACCCCCAGAGTCCTGGGAAGGTTCAACCCCCAAGGCCACAACAGCAGACGGAACTCCCGCGGCCGACGCACCAAGAGGGAGGCTAGGAACCGAAAGAATCGGTCCCGAAGCATCACCCCGGGGCCGACAGAGGAGGTCCGTGTACCGAACACCGACCCGAAGGGCGGGGTTGGAGTTAGGGTCGGAGCCGACCCTACAACTTCCACCGACTCCACCAACACCGACTCCAACAGTGCCGAAGCTGTTGAAGGAGGAACTAAGATGGCAGGGTGGGAAATCGGCTCCGGAGCTGACTGGGCCGGAGCAGAGACCAACTTTTGAAAGACCGGAGACTGAAAAAGCCTTTGAAGCACCCTGTCTACATCCGAATCGGACATCCTTGATGACTGAGAAGAGACCGACTGGGTCCGAGTTGACTTCTCCGCCGGTTCCGAAAGACTGGGGGACCGGCTCCGAATGGACTCGAGACGTATCGGTGCCGAGGGAGGTTCCACCACTACTGCAATTTCCTTCGGAGGCAAAGTGGATTTCGGCACCGAAGGGGCAGAGTCTGAGCGGGCAACCTTCATCGGCTCCGAAGGCAGTGGAGCCGATGAAGGTGACTCGCCTCTCGACGCCCGAGCTCTCGACTCAGAGGAGTCGAGGCTGGAGACATCGAGGCAGACTGTTCTGCCCTCGGTTCCGAAGTCCATGGAGCCGACGGAGAAGCCTGCCTAGGCTTTTTTGCTGTCAGATCCGACGGGCTGGTCGGAGCCGAAGATTTTTTCTTCCTCGACGGGGAAGAAGAAGAAGATAGGGCTTCTTCAAAAGAAGGGGTAATAAGCCCTTTCAAAATCAACTTATTTTTCCTCTCTTGGAGCACGCGAGAGGAAAAAGCGTGGCAAACGCTACAGGATTCCTGTAAGTGCTTTGGCCCCAAACAGTACACACAAAGCAAATGGTCATCCGTAATGGACATTTTGTAAGAGCATTTTGAACATTTTTTGAATCCAGATGGCCTATGTTCTTTTGACATGGCTATCTACTACCACTAAACTTCAAAGGAAGAGAAACTTCAATGCTGACTAAAAATAAAAAACAGATAGACAAAGGCAAGGTCCCTCTAAGTTAAACGGGAACACTGCCACCAAGAAAAAAATACAATTTACCACAAAATTGACACAAATAGAAAAACGCACAAGCTTAGCTGTTAGGCAACACTAACTAAAGCGCGAGGGCTAGGGAAAGGCCCCTCTAACTTAAACGAGATCCTTTTCCGTTGACAAACACAATATTTTACCACAAACTTTGAGAAAAAAACAGTCACACCACAATAAATAGCTGTTAAAACAGCTTTTGGGTAATTTTAGCAAAATTTCTGACAGAAATTCAAATACTAGAGGCACTTAGCTCAGCCAAGTCCGAGACCACGTCTATGCTGTGGAAGCGGCAAACGAGATCTGGGGAAGCAGTAGTGGGGCATCCTGGGATACGAGGAGGCTCAGCCAATAAGGACTTCGTTCTATAGTATAGCGTGCCGAGTCGGAGCCGAGGATCGGCTCCGAACCCATCTGTTCAGAATGTAGGCGAGATAGGACCACATTACATCATTTATTTACACTTGACAGGTCCTTCCTTAGCCTTCTTACATACAGAAAAGAAATAGAGAAAAACAAAGTTCAACGTTGGCCATGATCAAGGTCTTCATCATCCTTTAAAACTGAAATAAATTATGGGACTCCATGCTTACCTAGTTGACCTCAATGACATCACAGAAGAGGATCGTGATTCCAGGTACTGTGAAACTTCCCATTCCAAGGAGAAGCTGCCACCTATCCTTCTTGGGGAGCCTCAAGAAGACAGGAAATTTCCAGCTAGGAGACTCCATCAATAAAGCCTTGTAATGGTTTTCGAAATGCAATTGTTCTAGTCCGAATTGGATCATTCCTGGGTACTATTAGAGAAAGTGCATCCTCACCGCTTGGTGTATTGTTTTGTTTTTTTTTTTTTTTCCTTCCTTGATTTCTCTCCTCTCTACTTTTCCATCCACAGACAACAAAAAACATCCATCCACAACCCCGTTTTCCCATTTTTGCACATGGGGTTGGGATGTCACTTCAACAGTGACAATCATCTAGAATGAGGGTTTATACCACTCGGAGGCTAGACAGCAAAAGACCTTTCAAAATCAAATTATTCTTATTTTCTTACAGCATACAGGAACCAATATTTTTACAGATGTCACACAGCATGTAAATGATCCAGTCCCTGGCACCCAACACACATCATGTTTGTCCAGGGCAGAAATGTGGCTACAATCCCAAAGCCTGGTCCATGACTTGATCAAAAAAGACAATCACAAAATAAACAGAAAACCCTACTGGAAAAATACATGCAAAGTCAAAGAGTTCACCACACTGTATGCTCATCAAGCACCACCCAGCGACACCAACAAACAGCAAGAGAGAAAAAAAAAAAACAGAGCAACTCCTAATACTGAAACCCTAAAACATAAATCTGCTACTAACAAGAGTGAGGAAGGTAAGGCCAAACTAAAGAAAAAAAACTGTCAAGGGAGTGGGGGGAGGGAATAGTCTGCCTAAAAAAATTCTAAAACTATGTAAACTACATAAACAGAGAACTATCTAATTAAAGGCTTTAGAAATAATAAAAACGAGTACTTATCTCCCAGAAGACAAAAGAATGAAGATTTTTTTTTTTATAGAACAGTGCTCGAGTGCTGCAAGTTCTATCCAATGTGATCAACAGCAACCAAGATGTGTAGCAGAGACAGAAACAAGGTACATAAAAGACAGCAAAGGGTGAAGCCTGAGCTACGGACTTATCCTAAAATGCCAAATCAGTATCACGTGTAGTGACCCGTTCTTCAGCTGAAATAGACAGAGTGGATTACATGAAACTGGAAGTCAGTACAAGAATGGGACTACTTTAAATTTCATTTGAGGATAAAACAACACACTTATCAACTAAGACAGATGCAAGTCTATTACACTGGAGAAATTGTTAGGAGAATTGTAAAATAAATGTTATGGGGGTGAAGAAAGGTTAAGGATTGAAATAAAAGTGAAACAAAAATTGAAACATGAGCTTATGCATCAGACATTAAAAGACAAAATTTTTACAACTACAAACCTGGCAGCTGGCATAAAGGTATGTTTATGGTTTAACTTAATGTTTTGTTGTTTTTTTGTGTAGTATAATATACATTTTTTATAAGTCCCTAGATTATCTAAACATATTGGCATTAAAACTGTCAATACAGCGTGCAGACAGTTAATACAAAACAGAAGGGTTGCAAACACAGAGTATCAGGAGGAATGTATAGCTTTAGAAACTAAACTAAAGGAGTTTTTTATGTGTTAAAAAATGGGCAGGCGAGAGGTGTGATGTCAAGAAACAGTAAGCCGAATCAATTACTTCAAAGAATAATGCCCTGACAACCAGAAAGGCAAGCTGCGTTCATTTAGCTTCAAGGGTGCCTAAAAGCAAGGGGGATGAGTTTTCCCTTCTTGCAGGGGTGGGTCCTGGTTGGGACATGACACTACTCCTGATGAGACCACTGCTGAAGGGCAGAGCACAATCCAATGGGTGGGAGCTGGTGCAGAGGAGACATGAGCATGGCCATTCAAATCAGTGATGGTAGCCCTTGTCAGCTTTATGTATGCTGATACAGGAATATAGCTAGTACCCTGTGGTGATATAGGTTACCATGTCACCACTCAATTGGATGAGTTAAGGCTTTCACACAAAATCTCTTTCACTGTAGGGATGTTGGTGAGGGCACTGAACTATTCATGTGTGACTGACTGATGCCCCCCCCCCCCCCCAGCTCTCACCTTGGGGAATCCAAAGGGATTCCCTCATTCCTCGGGACCAAATGATTGGTAGGTGGGAGGACACTTAGAAAAAAAAAATGCCAGGAAATAATGGTGTTCCAAATGAATTTTGGACTGTTTGATCAGAAGAGGTAGTGTTTACATTAGTATGGCTTTTTAATACAATTGTAGAAAAGAAACAGTCCAATATCATGACAGAAAGTGGTGGTGACAGTGATACCAAAAGAGGCAAGGACTCAAGCATGCCAACATTGGTTGACATCAAAGTTAAACCAGGACCATAGATCACTTATGGCTGTTTGTGCAAAATGATAAAGTAATATCACAATTACTTGAAAGTGATCAGTATGGGTTTTACTGGTAACTGAATGGATATAAAACAAACAAAAAACAAAGAACAGTTTTAAATTCTCACTTTTTGTGGATGATGTTTTTGTACATTTTTCCATCTTGGATAAATATATGATATTATTTCAAATGTTAGACGAATTTACGGTTTCTGGTTATAAGGTGACTAAAACATAGACAAGAGCACTGGCAGTAAATCATGTCCTATCATGCCCCTCCTGTGATGTTACAGAAAGAGAGTTTGATTATGAAAGTATGAACATATTAAATATTTGGGAATTTAGCTGGGAAGTACTACACAAGAATCTGTATGTGGCATATAAGAACTTAGACTACTGGAAGTTTTCCGTTGACAGAAAATGATGGATGTGAAGATGGATCAGACGGATCACAGGGTTCAAGAAATACATTTTTTTAATTTAACCTTTACTGTTGAATGTATTTCAAGCATTCCTCAACAAGGTGTAGAGGGATTTCTTGAAGTTAGTATGAAGTAAAACACATAACTATATCTCGAAAGGAAGCAAATCAAGGTTGACACGAGAAATTATTGTTAAAAGAATGGAAGAGACTAAATGCACATGATCCTGTGTCATAGTAATGCTATGCAGATCAAATAGTTATATTTAATATCAGTATAAAGGCTATAATGCATACTGGAAAAAAACTAGATTTGATATGCATGTATTCTGGATGTTGTACCAGAGGAAAACTGGGCAACCATATATAATGAAGCAGGTTATAAGTTTTATGTAGACTGGATAAGGAATTCATCCAACAATTATAAATGCTGCTGTTCAACAACTCCAAGTTTTCTTTTCTTGCTGTTATCTTTTTGAGCGCTGGTTTTAGGCTACCAGTTTCTGGAAGATGTCACAGGTAGCAACAATTAAAACTTGGGAAATGCTCAATGTGTTTGTGTCAAGCAAGAATGTATATATGCATATGTGTTTTACAGTTATAGTTTGTTTATAATCTTAAATGTCTTGGTGGGTGCGTGTGTATGTGTATTTGTTTGACACTGAACAAATAAAAACAGAAAATGTCTAGGCTTTTTGAACACTGAATGAAGTCTCTTTCCACAGAGATACTGGGACAACATTTGAACTGCATGCACAGCTAGAAAGTAGGGATTATCAGGATGGGCTTGCCCAATTTTCACTGGTGTAAGGATGCCTCAGCATACACAATTTCAAGATCTGAGAAAGAATTAGCTATGGAGAGGGCCCACAGAAGGAGAATTCAAAAGTCAATCTTCTACAGACACCCTGTCAAAGTAAAACTGACTTGTTGCATACCAACACCTTTTCAGCAAGTATCACACACACACAGTTTACTACTTTCTATCGTCACATACAGAGGAATCTGCTACATTGCGATAGAGCTTGAGGTGACATCACATTACAAGTGAAGCATATTATTCTAGTAAGTGGGAAGCAAAGATGCTGGGGTATCTCAGTCTGAGCTTACACAGTTATTGTCATTTCACGTATGTGGAAAAACACAAGGAGGAATGAAAAAAATAAATTATGTCTTACCATAATGTTCCATCTGAGTTGTTGATCATCTTCCAGTCATCGCTGATGGGTTTGGTTCAGAGCCCTTGGAACGGAGTCGGCCTTATACCAAGCTTGCATGCACCAAAAACTCTCAAGCTAAGCTGCTACCCACAATGCCCTTTGCTCAGTTACCTCAGATCGAGTTTGCATGCAACATATAGAGAAAGACTAAGTCAGAGGCCATCTCTGTGCAGAAACCCTAATACACCACAAAGACCCAGAAGATCCGCCAGGAACCTTAGGAGGGGGTCGGTGGGAAGGTGTGATGACTGGAAGAAGATCAACAACTCAGATGGAATGTTATGGTAATACATAAAACTTTTTTATCTGAAGTTATTAATCTTCTTTCTATTCATCACTGATGGGACAGAGTCCCCAGCTACTTAGAGAACCCGGGTGGCCCTTATGGTAGAACATTCCAAAGAAACATTGAACCAAAGGCTGCTCTTCCCCTGGAGATCAGATCCAATTTGTAATGCTTAATAAATGTGTGGGGCTTAGCCCAAATGGCAGCTGCACAAATGTTATCCATGGAGGCCCTAGAGTGGAAGGCAACAGATGCTGCAATAGTCCTAGATGAGTGAGCTTTAATTTGACCAGGCTTAGATCCCCTCCGTAAGTGAACATGTGAAGGCGATGCAATCCCTTAGCCATTTAAACAAAGTAACTTTTGATACTGCACTTCACATTCTAGGGCCCACAAAGGAAACGAAAAGCTGGTCTGACTTGAGAAATGATTTAGTTCTGTCCAGATAAAAACGCAATTGTCTATGAACATCCAGGGAATGTAGGCAGTATTCTCCCTTAAGAGTAATTTGGGAAAAACACAAGGAGTTCGATGGACTGGTTAATCGAAAAGTCAGAAACCACTTTGGGGAGAAAGGATGGGTTAGTTCGAAGTGATACACTGTCCTTATGAAAGATCAGATAATGGCTCTTGATACATAATGCTTGTAATTCAGAAATTTGTCTTGCTGAAGTTATAGCCACCAGGAATAAGGATTTCCATTATAAGAATTTTAGATCACAGGTGGCAGCCGGCTCAAACGGTGGCAGTGAGAGAGCCTGCAGAACCCAGGACAAATTCCATGCCTCCACCGGCTGTCTGATGGGAGGCCTGCTGTGAAAAATACCCTTGAGGAAGGTCTTGCAAAGATGAGAGGATATAAGTGGTACTCCTTCAGACCCATTATTATGGAAGTTGGAAATAGCTGCTAGATGGACTCGAATGGTAGAAGCTGAGGCCCCTTTGTCGACCAGCTCAGCCAAATAATGAAGAATAGTGGCTATGGGGGCTGAGAACGGGTCTAGCTCCTGATTATGTGACCAAACAGAGAATCATTTCCATTTATCTCTGTAAAGTTTTCTGGTGGACGATTTATGAGAAGCCAAAATAATATCCCAGACAGGTGAGGAAAGGGTTTCCTGCTTGGCAACTAATGGAAGTGGAGAAACCAAGCTGTCAGCATGAGGGTGGACAGATTCTGAGGAGTCTGCCCTTGTGGGTGAGAAATTAGGTCCTGACAAGTGTCTAGGATCCAAGGAGGTTGTAAACAGGTGAGGTCGAAGGAAGGGGAACCACACTTGAGGTCAGAACGGAACGATGAGGATCACTTTGCTTCTCAATCAAATAGCCTTCTGTAGAACAAGGGGAATCAGAGGAATCGGAGGGTAAGCATGAAGAGGATCCGTGGGCCAATCATGGACTAGAGTGTCTCTCTGTGACTCTCCGAGAGGGGGAAAGAGGGCAAAGTAGCTGCTGCATTTTGTATATGAAGGGGAGGCGAAAAGGTCGCAGTATGGCTGGCCCCAGCGGCTGAAAATTTCCGTCACCACAGTCGGGTTGAGAGACCACTCATGAGGATGAAGGATACATCTGCTCAGTCTGTCCGCAATCACGTTGGAGCTCCCTGGGATATTCGTTGCAATCAGGAAGTGGTTGGAAGCTATCGCCCATTGCCAGATTCTCATGGCTTCGCGACAAATGGGTAAGACTTGGTCCCTCCCTGTTTATGTACCAAACCACGGACATGTTGTCCGAATGGACAGCAATTGTTCCAGACAGAAGTGGATGAAAAGCTTGCAATGCCAACAGCACCACTCTTAACTCGAGGACATTGATATGCAAATCTATTTCTACATCGGACCACGTGCCTTGATCAGGGAAGCATCAATGGTCACCGTGGCGCTGGTCTGTGGAACCTGGAAGGGATGACACCAAAGATTTTCATCTGTACTCATCCACCAGAGGAGATCTTGTTTGCAAATGGTGATGAGAATCTTTGAGCTCAGGGGGTGGAGGTTGGGTATCCACTGGGCCTGAAGGAGCCATTGTAGTAATCTCATGTGTAGTCTGGCTAAGGGCACTATGGGGATGGCTGCAGCCATAGATCCCAAGGCTTGAAGAATCTCCCTTGCAAACACCTTGCTTTGACAGAGCATCACCTGAACTTGTGCCCAGAGTCTCTGAAGCCTGTGGAGAGGAAGTGAGATTAGGCTTCACTGCGTGCTGAATACTGCCCGTATGAATTCCAGTTGTTGTGATGGTTGAAGGTTTGATTTCTGCCAGTGTACGGTGATGCCTAATGACTCCGCTAGAGCCAGTGTGTAGTGGACGGCCCTAACCAGAAGATGCTTGGTGGGGGCAGAGAGGAACCAATCGTCTAGATATGGAAACACCTGGAATGCCTGAAGTCTCAGATGAGCTGTTACCACTTGAAGACATTTCATGAACACTCTGGGGGCCGTCAAGAGACTGAAAGGCAGGGCTCTGAACTGATAGTGATTGGCTCCCAACCAAAAGCGAAGGAGGTTCCTGGAGCGCTTGTCCATCTTGATATGGTAATACACATCCCGGAGATCTTATGAGCACATCCACATACCCTCCCGCAGAAAGGGGAGGATGGACTGAATCGTGACCATGCAGAACTTGGTCTGAACTACTGATTTATTTAGTTGACTGAGATCCAGAATGGGCCTCCAGTCCCCTGTTTTCTTTGGCACCAAAAAGAATCTTGAGTAGAACCCTGATCCGCACTGATCTGAGGGGTCCTGTTGGATGGCTCGTTTTTGAAGCAGCTTTCGTATTTCAGAAGCTGCCTCCTCCCTTTGACTGGGTGGGACATCGGGAAGGGATTTCGGAGGTCTTGGATAGGATATTAGTGGAATATGGTAGCCTCTGATAATGATTCTCTGCACACACTGATCATTCGTAAAGGATAGCCAGGCAGCTTGGTGCAGAGAGAAACGTGCCCAGACTGCTTCCAGAGGAAAGCAATCGGGCAGTGCCTCAGGAGTGCTGATATGAACTACCTGAGAAGGAATCTCTGTAGCCCTGGTTCCGAGGAAACCCCCTCTGCCCCGAAAGGAACGTCTTCCATTATTGGAACCCCCTCTGCCTCTGGAGGAGTCCTCACCACGTGCGTCTCAGAAAGGACCTTGAGACTTCTTGTGCCACATCTTTCCACTCCTCTGATTCCTGGAGAAGGAACGTTGAGGTTTGGAAAAGCGTAGGCCAATGACAGACAAGGTCTTCCCATCTTGCTTGCACTTGGGCTAATGTATCCTTGACCTGAGCACCAAACAGAGCTGAAGACTCAATAGTGGCATTTAGAAAGGAAGACTTGAAGGAGTCCGTGAGGTCACAAATGCGCATCCAGACGTGATGTCGCATGACTACGCCTGCACCTGCAGCTCTAGCTGCTCCTTCGGTTAAGTGTGACAGCAACCTCATGGATGAATTAGATATGGATTCTAGGGTGGCAAGTTGGGAAGCAACTTTATCGCGTGCTCCATCCGATACTTGATCCGCGAGGGTTCCGGAGAGTTCGGAGATAAGATCTCTCTGGAGTCTTGTAAAATGTGTCAGAAAGTTCAGAGACCTAACTGCGAAGGTCGCAGATGCAAAGACTCGCTTCCCTAACCTGTCCACTGCTTGGGACTCTCTGTTGGGCGGGTGAACAGCAGGACTCTCTTCTGCAAGGTCCTTTTTTGTGGCAGCCACCACCACCATAGCGTCCACTGGCAAGCCTCTGGACCAATGGGGTTGATCCTCTGGAGGGGAGAGTACTTTGTCTGATCTCCTGGGGATGGCCACAAAGGAGTTGGGGTTGTTCCAAGCCCATTGCACAATGAGTTTAACCAACTCATCGATTGGAGGGGGGTCACCCAAGAAGTAAAGGGCCGAGAGTGAAATACAGATTCCTCTGAGGAAGGGGTTGAGGACTTCCAGTCGTCCCTCTGTTTCAGGATCTCCATGATGTCCCAAAAGGAGACATCGCCAGGGGGCGACCGTGGGGACCCTTTCCCCATCATTGTAGTCCATATCCCCTGTGAGGGACTCCTCCGGGGAGTCCGTGTGTTTCCTCTTACACACCCGGTTTCCAAGGGGGTTCTTCAGTGGGAACAGCCGAAGAAGACTCGGAAAGTGAAATGCCCTGGACAGGGGTCTCCTGGGCCTTGCCCTCTCAGAATCCTGGGGGGGGGGGGCCTTTGACAGCTGCGGCTCAGAGGGAACAGGAGGAATAACCAACTGTGGAGGATTGCTGACAGCAAGCGCCCTTCTCCATCACCCAGAAAGTGGGCCCGCCCGAAGAGGAATGGGAGCCCAGAACCGAAGAAGACAAAATCGGAACCGTGGTTATACCCCGCTCCAGACAGTCCACCCCCTAGGATGGAGCCTCAATTAAGCTTGGAGCAGTAGTCACCCTCTGATCCGAAGTCGGGGCCGACACAACCATCGGAACCGACACTGGAACTGGGGGCTCCACCCCCCCAAGCATGCGACTGAGGTAGGGTGGGTTCTGACGGAACCGGCACCCAAAGGGATCTCGAAGTCTCAGACAGAGTTGTTGGTGCTGAGGAAGGAATTCCTCTAGTAAAAGTTGGATAGATGAGCCTTGGAACCGAGGGGTCCAAGAGAGGAGAGTAAGTAGGGGTTGCTGAAGAAATAGACCCAAAGCCAGGAGTGGGATAGAGTCTAAGCAGATTTGAGATTCCCCTAGCAGACAGCAGCTGATCAAAAAGGCGCACCACATCCAATTCGGAAAGGCTCCTGGTGGATCTCACAAATGCACCTGAGGGGGAGTTAGGCCGGTCCAAAAAGGGTCTGCAGGCTTGTCCAGCAAACGGGTCCACATTGGATGAGTATCAGGTCCATGGTGTGTCACAGAACAGCACCGACAATTCCAATTTTGCAACAGGTAATAAAGGTATGGTTGGAGCCGTGAACGGGCTCGGAGCAGAAGTCACTATAGGGGTGAATGACAGGAATGGTTCCGAGGTAGTTGTCAGAACCGATATTGGAGTCGAAATGAGCAAAGTTGGTGCCGATAGAGAAGTCAATACACTGGTCAGTACCGAGGCAGTAGGCGGTGCCATAACTGTCAGTGCCGGGAGGGCGTTGACGAGGCTACCTTGGTAAACTTCACTGGAGCCAAGCTCAGAGCCAATGTGGTAATTGGCACCAAGGAGGCAGAACGGTGTTCAGAAGAGGACTTACGGGCCTTGTGCTTGTGACCTTTACCTCTGTCACCGGCCGGTGAAGAGGAGTCCGATCGCGGATGTTTCTTGTCCGAAGGAGGGGGGTGAGACCTCTGTCGCAGAAATGGCCTCCGAAAAAGGCGAAGCAAGCAGGCCCTTTAAAATAAGTTTGTTACGATGCTCATTCAGCATCCGCTGACTGAAACTAGCACATATATCACACGGGGGGTTCGCCGACAAATGCAGAACCCCCCAAACAGTATACACATTCTTCATAGAGGTCACTATTCGGCAGTTTACCACTGCAAGAAGAGCAGTGTTTAAACCCAGTTGTTCCCTTCTTTTCAGACATCCCAGAACACACACACACACATAAGGGAAAGAGAGGAAATGAAGGAGAGAGAAAGCAAATACCAACAATGGTAACAAGATACCGTAAAGGTAGAAAGTTAGAGATACCAAGAAATTACCAACAATGGTAAGAGAGAAATACCTGTGGGTAGAGCTGAAGCAATACAGAACAAGAACAAGTTATAAAAGGAGAAAAAACTTTTTCAAACTAGTAAATATATCTGAATAAAATCACTTAGTTGGAGAGCTCGGTGAAACGCTGCTATATGGCTGCACGGCAAACGAGATCTGAGGTAACTGAGCAAAGGGCATTGTGGGTAGCAGCTGAGCTTGAGAGTTTTTTGGTGAACGCAAGCTTGGTATAAGGCTGACTTGGTTCCGAGGGCTTGGAACCGAACCCATCAGTGATGAATAGGAAGAAGATTAACAACTTCAGATAACTAACTTAGTGATACTTCATATAAATCTGCTGCATCCCAAAAGACAAGAAAAAGTGGGCAATATAGTGAACTGATTAGGATTTCTACTACTGAGATCTTCTCTAATGACAAGGCCATTTTATGCAGAACATAAAACTTTGATCAAGGCTGTGCATCTTAAGTGCTTTTTATATTCAGTAAGGGGTGTAC
The DNA here is from genome assembly GCF_019279795.1 of Protopterus annectens. Lineage (NCBI taxonomy): Eukaryota > Metazoa > Chordata > Ceratodontiformes > Protopteridae > Protopterus > Protopterus annectens. The sequence continues at coordinate 251,559,356 of NC_056747.1, forward strand.
AGAGGATGAAGCCACATGCATGAGTGTGTGGAGGCTTGGCTCCTGCTTCTTCACCCAAGCCTATTGTTTTTATTTATTTATTTTTTTTTGTAAAATACAGTCTCACTGGAGACGGACCCAATTTACTTGTACCAAAACAAAGTTAAGGTAATTGTAAAGACAACAAAACTGCTGATAGACCCACACCATCTGTGTTTCAGTGTGCTGGACACTTTTCTCCTCCCTCCCCTCCAACTTGTAACGATGGTGAAGTAATAAAAGAATCAAGAAAGATCACCAATTCTTATCAAATGATGTTCATGGTCCAGAAAGAGTTAGATCAGACTCTTCCACTCCACCACTCTACTGTTTACTTAATGATTGCCCATTTTTCTACGCATTTCACAGCATGCATTTTCAAAAAAATTTTTTTTTAATTTTTTTCTTTTTTACACATCACAATGTGTAACTGTTATACTGCGAGTAACAACAAAGGGGAACACAACAGTAGTCTAAAACATAAAGTGCATGAAGATGGTGTAGAGCATCCTACACATCCATGGAGGCAAGAGTAATATAGCAGGGTAGCTTTTCCATGTGAAAATGTCTTCCATCAATACAAAATAAAAATATATATAGATATATATATATATACATACACGCACATATATATATATATATATATATATATATATATATGTATGTATACACACACAAACACACACACGTGTGTGTATATATATATATATATATATATATAAATATATATATATATATATATATATATATAAATATATATTGGCTTGGATTGGCAAAGTTTTAAACAGGTTCGGCCTTCTTTGTTTAAGTAAATGGGAAGGGCAGGCTGATTTAGCTGCCTCTCTCTCTCTTGCACTCTTATTTTGTTCTTCAGTCTTTATAACTCATTTTTGGATTAATTCAAAAGTCCACAGAAATGAACGGCAGAAAGCAGTCTTTGAACTTCCAAGCTCTCTCCTGTAACAGAATGTAGAAAGAAAAAAAAAAACTAAGGTTAGTAAGTCAAGTGGTAAACTGAGCTCTTCACACTCTTGTGTATAGTGCAATATCTTCTTGAAACACACAGTGCAACAGGCAATAGTTTAGTGAAAATATTTGTCTATGTACAAACTGAGGACAGAAAAGCAACGCAGACACAATTATGACATTTTAGGAGTTTCAGTCTATGCTTGTGCAGACTCATTACTTGGTTTCATTTCATTCAAGGTTAGGGCCTCCCCATTCACCAGTACCAATACCACTGTAGCTCAGAATTCTACCCTCTTAATCAACAATCTTGGAGGTTGGCATAATAGTTAAGGTGTTTACCTTACCTTACAAACACAAGTTGCAAAGTTTGATTCGCACATGGGGTAATTGGCTAGGCTTAAAATGACCCAGAAGGGCAGTTAGCCTAGTACTAATCAATAAACCTGCTACATTAATCTCCCTTGTACTATATTGCACTTGGTTCTTCCTTCAGACTGTACCACCAACTCTTGCTAGCCAGTCTCTTACAGACAACTGTCACAGTAAATACCACTACCATCATGATGTGTATATACAAACAACCCACACTTACAAATGGAAATTACATGTTTGCGCCTCATCAGATTAGTACTGTTTTGTCAAATGTAAAGTGATGATCAGGCATCAACATTATACAAGTGTCAAGTAACCATCCTTGCCCTTCACACATTTGTTCAGCTACATAGTCTTCAAATTTAAATTTACTTGAACATATAAAATATTGAAAAGATTTAGCACATAAAAATAAAGACTGCCAAGTCTTCCAAACTAAAACACGGATACAAAAAAAAAAAAAAAAAAAAAAACACTGTGTTCATCCTCTGCACTTGATTTGCTCCTTGCCACAAGCAAGCATTTACATGTAAAATCAAGGAATATAATGAATGCCTGGTACACCCCATTGCTAACAAGTAATATAGAAATATGTTAAACTGTCCAACTTACAGGAAAACCTAGCCACCACGGCTGGCTTACAGGGTTCTCCCACTTCCATCTAGAAGGGTTCCATTCTCAGACCAACAAATACAGTAAGAACATATCTTCATATGCAACTAACAAGACCCTCCTCAATGGATTCTGTTGTTGAGCTGCATCTCAAGCAGCAAACCAACACAAGAGGAAGGGACAGACACAGGCTGCCTCCTTGACCAGAGAGCTGATTAATGAACCACCTGCTACACTGAGAAGTGGAGGCCCACAAACCAAAATCCTCCCTATACAAGGCTGCCCAGGGTACTGTTCACTGGCCCAAAGGATTAGGGGCTTTAGAAGTCAGACAGCACCCACATCCACACCCCGTATGCTCCACCAAATAAGGTATGGAAGGATCAGAGAAGACAGCTTTGCAGGAAACCTTGGTAACTCTCAGTCATAACCTCACATCCAGCATTAAGGGGTTGGGAAAGGAAAAGGCTTGTCTTCTGTCTCTGCAAAATCCTCAGTGGACCTAAAAAATATGATGCCAAAGCACTCTACCCAAGGGTAACATTCAAGCATGAAAGGCAGCTTATACCCTCTGAGCATGAACTACCTTCCTTACACACAACCAAGCAAAGAAACCCCTTGACAAGGCTTACTCCCCCCATAGGAAAAAGACATACAGCAGCTGGACAGGCAGCCCAAATGGACTGTGCAGCCAGAGAAAGCCATCTAAAAGGGACTGCTTTGCGGGAACATCAATGTTAGCACTGGAAAAACTTCCCCAGGAATCCCAGGCAGTTCACATGGATTTTCTTATAGAGCTTCAACTACATATCAACCCCAGAAGTAGCACCAGGGAAGAAAACACCATATAGACACCCAGTCATAAAGCATTTATAGCACGCTATCGAAAGATGAAAATAGCGAACGCTGTTTCATCGAACCTAAAATATCTAAACCACATACTATCGAACATTCAGAACAGCTAATTTTTTCCCCAAGGAAAAAATTCGCTACTCCAAAACACACACAACACAAGCACACCTAAAAAACATCAATCCACACACACACTTATAATTCTACAACTAACCCTACACTAAACTGTACATATACTATCTATCCACTTACCTTAACCCAAACTCTACCCTAAAGTCCGTCACTATCGCACACTCACCTAACCCAAGCCCTAACCCTAACTCACTTAACCCGCCCCTAACCCTAATTCACCTAACCCACGCCCTAACCCTAATTCACCTAAACCGTGCCTTAATCCTAACAACCACACAATCGCACACTTACCTGAACCTGACCCGTAAATTTCCACCACAGCGCTGAAAATAGCAAAGCCAGAGAACCGGCCAACCAAATTCTTTCCCTAGGAAAGAATTCAGTGTTCTGCAGCTTCGCTATTTTTAGCATTCGCGCAAAATGGGTCGATATTAGAACATTCGAAGTTTTAAAACTTCAATGTTCTGATATAGACCCATCATAAATGGGTAGGTCAGCCACAAAACAAAGAGAACAGATTTTCTCACCCCTCCTTACAGGAGGTGTCCACAAACAGAGAATCACACCTTCCTGAAAAGGAGTACAGACAAGGGTGAGAGGGATAGACAGAAGCCTCAAGGCAGGGTGTGGGAGGGGCAGAGCATCTCTACCTTAGGAAGGGAATCAGCCTCATTCACTCTATCAGATGAAGGAGTCTGGACTTGATCTACAATGTACCCCAATGGAGAAGGCCAGACTCAGAAAAAAGGAAAGCAACAGTAGGAGATTATCATCCTTCCACCAGCTTGAGCAGGGGGGGGGGGGGCAATTCCAACCAGCGCCCCTGGAAGGGGGGGGGTTGTATTAAAGACAAGGATCTGAAGTGAGTATAGCAAAACCAGAAGAAGGGACTAAATGATGCACTCCTGCTTCTGCATCTACATGGCCTCCTCCTCCTTTCAGAAGACTAAGAATGAACTAGGCGGACAAAGAAAATCTGACCCCTTCTCAAATTGGAGAGAAACTGTGTATGAGAAAAGATAAAGGGTCCCGCATCCAACCCCATAATGTCGCGCTCCACCCGTCATCTCTGCACAGTCACCCGTAGTGTTGCATCAGCAATGCCATTTTCTGCAGTTGTGTTTCTTGCCCCGGCGGTAATGTAGCCCTTGTGCAGGACTCCATTCTGATGGTCTCTGCACATGTTTCCAAATATAAAAGAGTAAACACAACCATTTTTTCCTCAGTTACATATACCCCAGATGCCAGTAGCCCTCTTGCAGGGTAAAATTTGGATAGATGCCTGACTTGCCCTAGGAGGACAATAGCAAGAGTACATATCCCTATATAATGTAATGAATCCTACCCAACAGCACTTCCCGGATGGTAGGTATACTAGAATAGTAGGACAGAGGAGGGAGGAAATCCTCCAGCAGTCCTCGAAATAAGGTAGAATATACATTTATGAGCTGGGGAGGGAGGCCTAGGAAGATTATAGGTAGAAAAAGATGATGCAGTCCTCAGCGGGATGTATACAGTAGGATCACCTATGGGGGGCATCTAGGGTATGCTTAGCAAATGTATATTTGTGTGTTTAGTCCAAGTGTTTAAGATCTCAAGCATGTGCTGGTTTGAAATGGGATTGGTTGAGCTGTAAAGAGATGCCTTATTGCCACTTGTAGAATGAGTAGCTTATGCAGAGTGGCCCCACTTTTCCTTGGTTTTCCATGTAGAATGTTTTGCAGTGGAGAATCCATTTGGTCCCTCTTTGGAGCTGGTTTTTTCCTTTTGGAGTAACAGATAGAGCTACAAAGTTAAATTGACAAAACTATTTGTTGTTCCTTCGAAATTTTTTGTTCCTTCCAAGCCTAAAGGTAGCAGGAATGCAGTATTCTTTTCCTCCTTTGTTTTTCTGGTTGTCCGTAAAAGTACAGCTCTTCCATGCATCCAAATGTACTCTGGATACCAAGTTTGGTTCAAACTTACTGGGATAGGTTGATGGTAGGTGGTTGGTGGGTTTACTGGAAGGAGTTACTGCCATTAAGCATAATGGTAGGATTAACCCTCCTTGTGAAGTTATTAGAAGTAGGGAAGCATTGCAAGTTATTGGAGTGTTGCACTGAGTTTAACCTGTTGCTGTAATTGCAAATTCCTGTTCAAAGTAAATTTTTCTATTTCCTTTATTAAGTAAGTCCCTGGTGTTGTGGTTTCCTAAAGGGTGCTATTCTCTTGATTTCTCAGGAACAATTTGCTGCACAAAGGGTTCAAAAATGGGAGGATCAACAGTGTTATCTGCTGAAATAGCTGAAAGATTGCTCTGAGCAAAGGAGTAGGAAAGACCCTGAATGGGGAAGCTGACCAAGCTGTCTCCAAATGTTAAATGTATTCCATGTTGGACACATCTTTCCTCTTCCGAAGCCTCATGACCAGAAACCTTTTCCCGAAGTATTCCAGTGAAGTCTCTTTTTGTTTTCCTCTTTCGATCAAAGATAATTCCAAACCTTCTTTATTTTTCCAGATTAGTTCTATATATGATGTTTGTTGAACAGTCAGTTGCACTCTTTTTTTTTCTGGATTGTATGCTGCTGTAGTTGTTTACCATGCCATAGCAGTTCCGTGCAGCGTTTTAAGTTGTTCATGTTGGCTGTAGACATGCTCTTGGGTAGTGAATCTCCAGGTATTTGGCCTGCTTGGTTCCAGGCACATGCTCTTCAGTAGTGGATATTTTAGTAGTCTTGGCCAGTTTTGGGGATATCAGAGATAGAGGAGTGCGGGGCCTCCTTGACATGTAGTGGATTCGAAGGAGAGTGAGTAGTGGGAACAAATGAGTAGGTGGAGATTTCCTCCGAGTCAGGATTTCCCCCACTTGTTGATTGGTGGGTGATATGTCCTAGGTCTAAATTTTTGAGCTGGTGATTGAGAGGTGATGTGAATAGGATGTCTGGGTGCAGCTTCCATTCATCTCTGACATGAAGTGGTGTGTGTGAGGTGCAGCTTCCATTAGGTAGGCATCGACCGGTTTGAGGTATTTATGTCTGGCTGAGGTCATTCTCTTTCGTGGGTACAAATATTGCCTGTAACTGAATGTTGTGCATATGACCTACATAGAGTGCCTCCAAGGGTTCATTCTGCACAGGGGTATGAATGAGTGCAGTCCTGTTTGTTGCCAGTCTTGGCCCTCTTTGAGGTTCTGTTTGATGTTTTGTCTTACCAGATTTGCTACTGCTTTTTTCTTTTAGTTTGATTGTCCCATAAGATTGGATCCTGTCCATTATTGTTGTCTGTTTGTCATGTCCTGTGTCCACAATCCTTGATCTAGGCGTGGGCCTGGCATCCCCCATCCTGGCCGGAAGCGTTGTGCTGAACTCCTGACTGGCACATGAGAGCCATAGGAACTCCTGTTTTAAAGTTGCATGGAATTGGTCCAGATTTCTGTTCCTGTTCCTGTTCATGCATGGACCATATGTAAGTTTCACTGTAGTTTCCCTCTGTATATTAGTCTGGCAAATGGGAGGTAGATTATGCATGTAGTTCCATCTGTAGTTAGACTAGAAATTTGTCTTAGTGTTGGGACCAGGAATTTCCTAATTACCAAAAGTAAGAGAGGAAGTTCCTTTTGTTGTTCTGGTTTCAGAGTGCCAAGTGTGCTTGAGGGGTTCCTCATGTCAGAACTTTTTGTAAAATGATAGTGTTTGTTTTGTTGTAAATAAGTAATAAGAAGCCCTCCTTGTTTGGGATAGGTAGCTTGCTGTACTTTGTATTTGTCAGCTTGCTATCCAGGTGTCCCCTGCAAATGCAGGCAGAGTCGCAAGGTAAATCTGTTGTTTGAATCCCTTTGTGTTGTGTTGGAAGCAGGTAGTATACCAGGCAAAAGGAAGTAGTCTGAGTAGTCTGCAAACCAAAGAGCAGTAGCTGGGAGGTAGAGAAGTCTGATGATCCTGCAAGAAAATTAGGTATGCAGAGCAATGCTGAGAATTTAGAGCGTGCAATTATGCCTCCTTGAGCCCTAGGGGAGATGCAGAGAATTGAGGGTATGCCCATTTGCAAAGAGAGAGACTGCAGGAGTCCTGTTTTGAATGGAAGGGGCCTGATGTATGTCAAAAAGGTTTTCCTTTCTTGGAACTAGGAATTGTTTGGAGTAGAACCCCTTTCCTTGTTCTGCTGGTGGCACTTTCTTTCCTTGTCATGTTGGTGGCAGCACTTGGAACTAGGAGCATGGTTGCTAAGAACCCCTTTCCTTGTTCTGCTGGGGCAGGTTTTTTCCACAGTAGATTGTGGTGGTAGTTTTGACTTCTAAAAGTGTGCTTGTAGGTTTGATGTGAGTAGATCCTGGTTTCCTCTTTCCACTGGTAAAGTTGTTATAAAGTGCACGTTCTTTGAAAATAGGGTTCAACTTTCAATGAAGTCTTTTGTTATTTGTTCCCTCTGCTTTGGTTTAAGGGTAAAAGTCACTGTGGCTGTGCTGATTGCCTTTCCCTGGTGGTGTATTCGGATGGTAGTCTGTTCTCTGGTTGATATGTTGCTCCTGGCTGGCACCTCCTAGGGGTTGTTACCTTGCCACTGTGGAGCGTCATTCCCTGACCTCCTCTGGCAGGGCAGAGATTTGGCTTGGACAGGAATTTGGCATTTTGGATTCCTGCCTCTTGATTAGAGTTGGGCTTGCAGGAAATCTTTAACTGCAGGACCAGATTTTTTTTACCTTTGGGGAAATCACTTAAGTCCATGGGTTAACAGCCCAAACAAATTAATCTTGTCATTCCATAACTGCAGGTGTACTTGTCTCAAACTTGGCTTGTCTGTTTCCTTTAACCATGCATTAAACATTATCCTCTACCATTCATGGTTGAAAAAAATGAACGGCTAACCTGTTCTGTGCCCTGTTCCAGAGCATCTGCCTAAAGCCTTGGCAAATCATTATTTACCATCTCTAACCATTATTAACCTGTTGGTTGTAATTTACCTCTATGTTATAGTTAACTGATCAAGCTTAAAGCTCTAGCTGAGAGAGTAACTGTAGTGTAACAGTTTGCAGAAGCTCTCCATCATGTGGCTTGAAGTTAAAGCTCTAGCTGAGAGAGGTTTAAGTGACTCTGCTTTAGACCCCAGCTGCTAGGGGACCTTGGGCTTAGGCTTTTCTGGGTCAGGACCCTGGGATGCTTGTTTGGGTGTATCTGGCCTGGGCCTTATGTAAGGTGGTGATGCAGTTGCTGGGGTAAAGTGGTGGGTTTTGCAAGGGGCTCTGGGAGCAAATGGCACTGGTTGGGCAGGGGCTTGAGTAATAATCCACCACAGAGAACAGGAACATCAGCAAAGGAGAAAGTCTGAACAGGAGTCAGAAAAGTGGGCTGTAGCCCTGCTGTGCTAGGCAAGTCCTGTTTCTAGCATGGGAACTGTTCACCATCCAAAATGGGGTTCTCCAAAGGAGAATTCTTGCAGGCAGGCAGCGAGCCTTCTGGTGGGGAAGCAGCAGGAGAATCTTGAAATTGGTCATGGCCTTGAGCACGGAATTGGGAGTCTGATTGCAGCTGGGATCATCAGGGTCATCTATGGTCTCATCAGAGACTGGAGTCTCTCAGGGGACTCTGGCTGAATTCTCTTCTCTCTGATTATGAGATTAGAGATCCTCTAATAATTAAATTGATTATTAATTAAAGAAATTAAAATTTCTGCCAAAGCATTTGAGGAGTGGAACTGAGGGAGGTTTAGGGGGCACTGATTTAGTAATCTTAGGCTAGTCTTGGCTGGGCTTGGCCTTTATGGACTTGGCTGCTGGCTGCCTAGGAGGCCTAGCAGCACCGTAGAAGGGTAAGACATCCAAGGCACCGTGGTGTCTGTCATTCACCGTGGTGCAAATTTCTGAGGAGTCGATTCAAGAATTGTAAGTACTTTGAGTAGTAGAGTAGGAATAGATTTCAGCTCAGCTTTGAGGTTTTTCGCGTTTTTACGAGAGGTGAGTTTGCTTCCGCTTATTTTGACGCGGTGTCGGTAGAAGAGCCGGAAGTGTCGTACGTAATGTCGGTTCTTTGAGGGGTTTTTGTTTGAGAATCCGGCGGACATAATAATGTCTGCAAAAATCGAAACCTAAAAAAAAACTGCGTGCCGACTGGAAGAAGCCTTCATTAAAATCGGCACAGAGGAAGAGCACAGGGGCGAGGTGGCTGCTGTGCTCTAAACCTAAACAAGGCAGAGAGTGAAGTGGGGTATTTTGCCTTGTTTGTTTGTTTTGTGTTAACTTGTTTAAAACTTTTTTCTGACATCGCTGAGGCAAGAAAGAGTCCCCAGGGTACTTAGCTTTAAAGAAGTCTTGATAGTTGGTGAAGTAATCTGTGAAGTAATCCCGCCACTTGCACTGGCGCACTGCGCCCAGTATACAGCGGCTTAAGAAAAGGGGAAAATGGCGTTTCTGACTGGTTTTTTACCGAGATGACCAGCAGAGATGGGGGTGCGGGTGGAGGCCGACATCGACGAAGCCGGGACTGGGATCCGCGGACTGCAGGGGGCCTGCCTGACGACAGGACAACCCACTTGTTATGACTGCAGATGCATCCATGAAGGACATCAAGGACTGATGCCTCTGCCCAAAAGCCCACTCCTATCAAAGCCAGCATTAAGTAGGACATTGCCCTAGATCAGCTGTTAGTAGGAAGATTGCAAATATGCCATCCTCCAAACTCTGCCCACCTCCCTCATCAAAGCATTCACCACAGATACTAAGCAACAGCTAAGGTAGGGCTACAAGATGGCAGTGGCTAGATGGAAGTTAAGAACATTTCAATTCCAGATTCAGGGAGGGTTCTCAAGCATAGAGAGAGCTATATCTATCAGAAGGGCCTACAAAAAAAAAAAAAAAACCAGCACAGGCCCCTTACTATAAAGATGGCAAAGGAATCCACCTTCTTATATGCCCTGTTCTCCCATGAAATGATCCTGTCAACTGAGAAGGTCAGAAATGTGAGTTTCAGGGAATGCTGAATACTTACTGGGAGTAAACAGAAGTCAACCTTTGGACATTCTAACAAGGCCTCACTTCAATCTGCAGGAGAGTGTTCAAAGACACAAGCTCTCCTGTAAAGTGAGGGTTTCTTTAGTCTTCAATGATACTATTACCAAATCCTGCTGTAAAATATGACCTCATGTGCCATAAAACCTCTCTAGAAATGAGCTCATCCCATGAGGGACTGGAGAAACTCACTCTGAAACTTCATATATCTTAGAAACAAAGGCCTCCCTCCAAGTAGTTCCTCTGGACTGGCAACTGCAGAAGAAACTATGAGCCCACTGGCACTGGAAACTGAACTGTACTATGGTTCACTCAAGTGCATTCAGAGTAGACAGAGAATTGAGTTTGGGCAGGTATGTATGCTAAAGGTAGACTGGAAAGAGTGTAGGGCATGCATCAGGTTAAGAGCAGTCATCCAGCTATTGACCCTGTGAATTAAATTATGCACTTGCAACTCCCATCTCCAAGAATCAAATAAGTGTCTGATATATCACATGTATACTTCAGGCTCTAGTGCTGTCTTACCTTGGGACTCCTCCTCCATAAAGGTTTACTAGTCAACCTGGGCTGTGGGGGAGGGGGCACTGGAGACAAAGATTCAGCACCGAGTATCAAAGCACATGAGAGGATGACATGTTTCCCGTGGTCACGGTAAGTGGGTATGGGTCCAACCTGATTAGGTAAGGGATATGGCGGCACAGAGACACCGTGTCAGCCAAGGGTGTGTTCTTCCATGTTTTTAGTCTCCTGTACAGACAAAGCAAGGACTGGTAAGGGATCAGACACCCACTAGTCGAGAACAAATTTTAACTAATAAGCTAATGCGCACTGGACAATACAGACTACTTTTTGGAGGTGCAGGATGCAGCCAATCCTCCAAGCAAAATCTCAAGCAGAGCTCTGACCAACCTAAAGTATGCCAAGAGGGTCCCCCTCCCAGAAAAGTTTCCTTTTGTCACTGATCAGACTCCTATCGCACTGCATGAGAGTTTCGGACAGGGGGACTGATAAAAGAATATACACATTAGTAGAAATTAAGATATGAGATGAACAGTTCTGATTCAGATCAGCATGCAGCACAACTGCCCCAGTGTTTGTAGTGAGACAGATAGTTGAGACTAAGCTAGAGATAACGAAAAAGTCCAACTGGGCATTCCTAAACATGGAGAAAGTATATGACAAGGTCCCAAGAAAGCTGATTTGGGCAGTCTTGCAGTGGTCAAAGTCCCAGAAACATTGGTAGAATTAGTGTAACCTATGTACCAAGTCCCAAAGACTTAAATATGAATAGTGTTCGGTCTCAGAGAGGGATTCCCAGTAAGAGTAACAGGCTTCAGCTCTGAGCTCACTGCTGTTTATACCGGCAATGGACTACATTAGCAAACAGGTTGGATGGGACAGATCAACAAAGCTGCTGTTTGCAGACAATGTGGTAGTACTCTGAGCAAGAACTTCAAAGGATAGGGGAATGGAATGCAAAACTGAATGCACATAGGATGAAAAGGAAGACAGTTGTAATGGCAGCAAATGGTGGAGTTCAGAAGAAGTGGAGAAATGAGATAGAAGAGAAAATAGTGGAACAGATTAATGGCTTCAAGTATTTGGGAGGGGTGGTTGAGGAGAAAGGAAGTCTGAATGAAGAGGCCAAAGCTAGAATCAGAGGAGCTGCAGCCAAATGGCACAGTGTCAAGTGCAGTGTATGACAGAAGAATGCCAAAGAAGCTGAAAAGTAAGGTGTACAAAACAGTGGTGTGACCAGTTAGTATGGAAACCTGGGCAGTAAAGGCAGAGCAGTTAAGGAAGCTAGAGGTGATGGAGATGAAGTGCCCGAGATAAGTGGTAGGGTGTACACTGTTGGATGAAGAAATGAGGACATAACAGCAGAAGCCAAAGTAGCTCCAACTGCAGAAAAAGGTCAAACAGAACAGATTATGGAGATTTGGGCACGTGCAGAAAAGCAGAAGCCAATCTAATGAAGATGATTTGGGACAAACAGGAGGAAGGCAAGAAGAAACAAAGGTGACCAGCAAAGAGATGGATGGACGGTGCGACAGAAGACCTGTGACAGTCAGGCATGAGTGACTAAGAAGGAAGAAGAGTGGCACTGAATAGAGAAAGACGATGACAGCTGAAACAACAGCCCAACCACCTGCAGAAAATGGGGAAAAAAGGGGTTAATAAAGATTCACAACAAAATCAGAAATTTAGCTCGAGGCTGAAGATCCACTGGTACCCATAGATAAAGCCCTGATTGACACCTAGGTGACCACAGTTAAACTAGTAACTCTGCTGCTTGACAGAGCTAGTAAGGGTGAGGAGGGTAATGATGAGGCTGAAGTCTGCTCTCCACTCATCTGGGTAAGGACTGGGGTGTACACATGTGGGGACACATTCTTGGTTAGAATCTGCAGGTGAAGACCAGGAGGGATCACACAGTGATGTTGTCTACAAGGGGGCAGAGCCATGACTATGGTGCATGTGGCGGTGTGAGATGCAGCGGTGTGAGCATCAACTGTAATGTCCACTTCAATGCCACTGCTGGGATACTAAGGGTATATATGCAGGGGACTGACAGGGCTAAGCAAACCACTGATGCCTGCCTGAATGACTGTTCCTGTGATCAGCTCTTACCCACTGGGCAGTAGAGGGCTGATACACAATGGAGAATTTGATGGACAGCAGGCACTGAATGAGATGGGGGTGGTGGATTATAGCCACAGAAGATCCAAAGGGAATGCTAACACGAGAATTTTTACTGGCAGTAACAACTCTTGAGATGGGAATTATGCAATCAGCCAAAAAAAAAAAAAAGACATGGAGGGAACAGGAAACAAGTGCAATTTTGTAGTCAGTGCATGACCTTAGGGATGTGTATTCATCCCTGAGCATAGGAATTTCGAGATAAAACTGACCACACTGACAGGTGGACAGAATAAGGGCAGACACAGAATGTACAGAAGAGGGTCCTCAATGTTAATTTTTCAGTTTCACCATAATCTGATTACTCCATAATAAAGATGGACAAAACCCCATACCATATCCTAACCAGCTATAGGCCAATGTCCCAAGAAGCTCACAATGCATACTTACACATATTGGAGATATTTCTCATTCAACCTAACAGCCTACTCATGGGAGACTAATTACCGCTCTATAGACTAAGAATCCTAAATGGCTTCAAATCTACAGGGGCAGAGATTCATGGATTTCATAAATAAAAACACCCTCAACCAAATACAGAATACACCGACTAGAGGCTCCAGCATACTGTACCTCATGCTTACAAATATGGGTGAATGCTGCACCCTCCCACAATGTCTCATCCTCTCTGGTAAGGTTTCGACTGTAAAGCTAACTCCTTCAAAACAAAGATCAACTTTGCAATCCCATTAACAAAAGTAACAGTTAACTACTCTAAAGCAAATTACCTTTTATTAAGTGATGGTTTGTCAAAATTCAATGCCCCTCCAAACCCTGAGAGCACAGAAGTCTATACTGAATTGCTTTCAGAAACTCCATACAACCATGTCAATGGCTGCATAGAGTCTGCTTTACCTACCAGAAGCAAGCCAATAGTAGCCCCAGAAAAAAAAATGCCTGGTGGCATCCCAAATTAAACAGGATACATAACAAAAGGAAAAGAAATATGGCAAAAATCAGGAAGGGTAATTCTCATAAAGCTAGAAAGTTGCTTAGCAAGACAAACAGGCAACTAAGAGGGCTAATTACATTGAGTAAAGTAAAAGTTAAGATAGCCTCCTATTTGAAAGATAACCATAAAGCCTTCTACTGCTATGTCAGAAACCTCAAGAACAGTACATAGCAATGTGTTGAACTGGTGATTAATGGTGCTACATTCACCGAGCCTGGTGATATAGCAAACCTGTTCACGTTCAGCTTCAGTTCCGACATAACCCCCCCCTTTCATCCAAACTATTTAGACAAAAATACCTACAACTATAAAGTACAGTTTTGTACCTACCATAAATGTAGATGTCCGATAGGTATGCATCTGCAGTCAACACATATGGGTTGTCCTGCCTCAGGCAGCCCTTCGGTCGGCCGGATTCCAAAGTCTGGGTCCGGCGTCGGCTGATGTTGCACTTTCCCCGACGTCAGAGCACCTGGGGTATAAAAGCATCAGCCAACGCCATCTTCCTCAGTTTTTCTTGCCCCAGATGCCAGGTGCCCTCTAAGGAAGGCTAAATTTGGAGAGATGCATTAAAAAATCCAAACATGCACAGTAATATAAAAACAAATACACCATAATAGATGACCCCAGCTAGCTATAAGAGGGGTAAGTACCCAAGAATTACCACAGAGGGGAAGGAGGGAGGGTAAACCTGACTGCAGATACATACCTATCGGACATCTACATTTATGGTAGGTACAAAACTGTACTATGTCCTTCAAGGATGCATCTGCAGTCATCACATATGGGTAGAATACCATAGCCAATCTGGGGGTGGAGGAACTATGTAAAGGATGGTGTAGCTAAAATGCCCTGCAGGACTGCCGTAGCAAAGCCTGCTCTGGATCTGGAATATAAAGGTAAATTGTAATGCTTGGAAAATGTATGCACGGAGCTCCATGTAGCAGCTTCTAAAATGTCCTTGGTAGCCACCCCTCTTAAGAAGGCTGTGGAGGTGGCTGTGGCTCTCGTGGAATGAGGTCTAATGTTAGCTGGCACAGTTTTTCCATTAAAGGAGTAACAAAAACGAATGCAATTTCCTATCGATTTTGAAATTGTCTGTTTGGAAATTGCTTTTCCTTGTGTACCAGCAGCATATGCTACCAAAAGCTGGTCAGTTTTTCTGTAACTTTTAGTTCTGTCCAAGTAGTAGCGCAACTGTCTGTGTATGTCCAGGGTGTGCAGAAGTTTCTCCCCTTTGTTTTGTGGATTTGGAAAGAAGGTAGGCAAGTGAATAGCTTAGTTTAATGAGACCCTGGATACCACCTTTGGCATAAATGTAGGGTTGGTTCTCAATGAAACTCTGTCCTGATGAAAAATAAGAAATGGCTGTACTGCCATGAGGGCCTGTAACTCAGATACTCTTCTTGCTGAGGTTATGGCCAGTAGGAAGGCAGTCTTCCAAGACAAGAACTGTAGTTCTGCAGATGCTGCTGGTTCAAAGGGAGGCAGTGTTAGTTTTTCCAACACGAAGTTAAGGTCCCAAGTAGGTAGTGGTGGTTTCCTTGGAGGATTGATGTTTTTGATTCCTCTTAGAAACTGTCTTAGGAGAGGATGAGAAAAGACAGGTGGATCAGTATTGTACTCTGCTGAAACTGCTGAAGCATGAATTTTGATGGAAGAGTAAGACAGACCATTGTGGAACATTTCTGCCAAGTATTCCAGGATATGTGCCATGTTCATCACTGACGCATCTAGGCCCTTTGTGGTGTTCCAAATGTGAAATCTTTTCCATTTTGCTGAATATGCCTTTCTTGTGGAAGGCCTGCGAGCTTCCATAATAATATTTTTCACTCTCTGGGATAGCTTATCCTGAGGAGGAGTCAAGGTATTTTCCAGGCTGTTAGTTGCAAAGTTTTCAGGTTGGAATGCAGAGTTTTGTAATTGTGTTGTGTCAGTAGAAGTGGCCATAGAGGAAGAGGCCATGGTTTCGTGCGTGACATGCTCTTTAACAGTGGGTTCACCAGTGCTGTCTTGGCCAGTCCGGAGCTATCAGAATCACTTTTGGCTGCTCTGTCCTGATCTTCAGTAAAACCTTGGTCATTAATGGGAGAGGTGGAAACGCATACACTGTTAGAATTCTCCAGCTGAAAGAGAGGGCATCCACTTTCCATGCTTGTGGGTGGTATGTCCTTGAGCAGAATTTCTTCAGCTGATGATTGTGGGGGGAGGCAAAAAGATCTATGTCCGGCCTCCCCCATGATTGTGTTATCTGTAGAAAGATGTCTGGGTGCAGCATCCATTCGTGTGCATCCATGATATTTCTGCTTAAGCTGTCCGCCAGTATATTGTCTTTCCCTGGTACAAACTGGGATTGCAGCTGTATACTGAGTTCCAAGGAAAGTTCCCATAGATTCATTGCCAGCCTGCAAAGAGGATAGGAATGGGTGCCTCCTTGCTTGTTTATGTTCCACATAACTGTGGTGTTGTCTGTCCTTATTAGTAGATGGCCTTGATGCAGAAAGGGTTTGAAGGCTTCGACTGCATGTACCACTGCCAGCATCTCCTTTTGGTTTATGTGCATGCGTAGCTCTTTTTGTGACCATAGACCTTGAATGCATCTGCCCTCCATGTGCACTCCCCATCCGTGGTCTGAAGCGTCCGTTGTAATGGTTTGGCTGGCTATTGGTTTGCTGAAGGGCAGACCCCTGTTTCACTGGCTTGCTTGAGCCCACCACAGAAATTCCTTTTGTAGGCACGGAATAAGTGGTATCAAAGTTTCCAAGCTGCGACTGTGCTGAGTCCATAAACTCCTTAGGTACCATTGTAGTTTCCTCATATGTAGCCTTGCTTGTGGAATTAGAAGAATGCAAGAAGCCATGTAACCCAGGGCCTGCAGGATTTTCCTTGCAGTCAACTGAGTTTGTCTTGTCAGATTTTTGAAGTAATCTGGTAGTTGACTTTGTTTTTCTTCTGTGAGGAAGGCCATTTGGGTGGTAGTATCTAGATTCACACCCAGAAAGGTTATTATTTGGGATGGAACAAGTCTTGATTTGTGAATGTTGACTGTATATCCCAAGGCCTGAAATAGGTGGATGGCATAATTCAAGTGTTTTACCAAAGTTTGTTGGCTGTCCGCTTGTATAAGGCAGTCGTCCAGATATGGGTAAATTTGAATCCCCTGAAGTCTGCAGTGTGCAATTACTGATGCCAGGCATTTCGTGAATACTCTGGGCACAGTAGATAAGCCAAAGGGCAATGCTGAGAATTGATAGTGCTCTGACCCTGCAAGAAATCTGAGGTGTCCTCTGCAACTTTGTCTGATAGGGACATGCAGGTATGCCTCCTTGAGGTCTAGAGTTACCAGCCAAAACCCCTTGCCCAGCATGGGAAGGAGCTGCTGCAGAGTCAGCATTTTGAACTTTGGCACAATGAGATAAGTATTCAGTGCAGACAAGTCGAGAATAGGCCTCCATTGTTTTTCTTTTCTTGGAACAAGGAATAGTCTGGAATAAAACCCTTGGCCTTGTTCTGAGAGAGGAACCTTTTCTATAGCTTTCATTTGCATTAAGCTGGAAATTTGTTTCAGAGCCTCTGCCCTTTGATTCGGTGGCAGGTCTGGCATGCCTTTTCTTTTTGGTAATGTGTGAAAATGGAACCTGTATCCTTTGTCTATTATTTGTAGTGTCCATTTGTCCCTTGTAATACTGTGCCAATTTTCTGAGAATAAAGAAAGCTTTCCGCCCAAAGGTGCTTCCAATTGAGCCCTGGTTGGCGGTGTCAAAGTAAAGTCATTGAGCCTGTCCTTGTGCAGCAGTTGTAGGTCCTGCATTACCTCTCTGGTTGGGAGGCTGCCATTGACGTCCTCTGTAGGAGCCTCTAGCTTGCCCTCTACCTCTGGCACGCCTGTTCTTGCCTCTCTGAAACCTCTCTGTGTCTGGAAAGGACCAATTCTTGGAAGGCCAATTCCTGCTGAATCTTGGAGGTTGGACTTGGAGAAAATCTTTGACTGTCCGAACAGATTTTGCCTTTTCTTCAAATTTCTTTAGAACCTCCTGAGCCATGGAGCCAAATAACTTTTGCTTTTCCAGTGGAGCATCCAGAAGCTTTGCTTTAACATGGTCTGGCAGAGATTGTTCCTTCAGCCAAGCATGCCTACGTATGACTGCGCCAGTCATAGCGGACCTACATGAAGCTTCCAATGCATCATAACCACATTGCAAGAAATGGTTGCTAACCTGCTGGGAGTTATGTACCAGATCCTGAAGTGATTTGCGGTCTAGGGGTTCAGGTGAAGACAGTTTTTTATGCAATTCATCTAACAAATACTCTTGGTACTGTATCATATGAAATTGACAATTTAATGCCCTCATAAAAAGAGTAGCAGAAGTATACACTTTTTTACCCCATCTCTCTAAAGCTATGGACTCCCTTTCAGAGGGGAGAGGATTTTTGGCAGTGGCAGCTACAACCCCTTTAGTGCCCTGGGAAATAGTTTCTGGATCAGCAGAGTGGGCCTTGTAAAGGTAAAGATGCGAGTCCGGGACCCTGTAGTACCTATCGGGTTTAACAGGAGCCGGAGGGAGAGAATCAGGGGTTATGCTAGAGTCAGAGTACACATCATCAATGACATTCAAAACAGGTGGAATAGCTAAAGGTCTATGCTGAGGCAAATGTAAGAAAGTCCTTAATCTCTTCCTGGAATCAGAGAATTCCTGGCCCTGCCATTGGAAATGCTCTCTCATAGTGTGGAGTGTGTCCCCAAAAGAAAACTCTTCAGGAGGGGAGGCCGAGGGAATAGATTCCTCTGCATCAGAATCCTCGTAGGCCGAAAAAGCCTCCTCCTGGTGGTCCGAGAGAGTACAGCCATCAGAGGGCTCATCTGAGGAGTGGGGATCAGAGGGCTCAACCCTGGGCCTTTTGTCTGGAGGAGGTTGAGAGCCCCTGTCCGGATGAGGTTGAGAGCCCCTAATTAAGGAGATAAGATCCTCTGCTAAGCTTAGAATCTGTGAACCTGTAGAGGGTCCCTGAGGGATAACCTTGGGAGGCAAAGCTTTTGAGAGTTTAGCAGCTTTAGCCCTAGAGAATGCCTTAATGGACATGGATGCAGGAGGCCTAGCTGCACCACGTGCTGGTGTAGTTTTGTCTAAAGGAATGGTGTCGGAAGGTTCCAGGACACCAGTTTCTGTACGAAGTTCAATAACCGACTCAGCCGGGGCCTCCAGGGCCAAGGTAGTCGGTTGAGCGGTTTCGGTGGTTGAAAGTACCAAGGACTCGGTTTCAGCCAAGACACTCGCGGTAGGCCTGGCCGTGGTTTCAGCCGAAACCGCGGCCCGCATGTGTCGGTCCTTGTCCTTCCGTTTCTTAATCAAATGTGAAGTCGGAGTCTCCGACGGCATATTGTACGAAAAACTAGCCCCAAAAAATTCCTCTGCAAACTCCGCCCGACGTCTAAGAGTGCATCGGTTGAAGGAAGCACAGGCTGAACAGGCCGAGACGTCGTGGTCTGGGCCTAGGCAGGGGAGGCAGTAAGAGTGGAAATCCTTATGAGGTATCTGTTTCCCACAAGTTAAGCAATTATTGACTTTATCTGACATCGGCTGAGGCAAGAGAGAGTCCCCAACGGGGTACTTAGCTTTTTGAAGTCTTCGGTAGCTGAATTACAGGAGCTGGCCGACTGGCACTTGCGAACTGCTTCTGCTTCGGGCACCACGCGGCAAGAAAGACTGAGGAAGATGGCGTCGGCTGATGCTTTTATACCCCAGGCGCTCTGACGTCGGGGAAAATGCGACATCAGCCGACACTGGACCCAGACTTTGGAATCCGGTCGACCAAAGGGCTGCCTGAGGCAGGACAACCCATATGCGATGACTGCAGATGCATCCTTGAAGGACATCTAGGAAGCATGTACTTGCTGCGCTCTCTAAAGCCAGCAACACTGCCTCAATGGGCCTTGATAACATCCCAGGATGCCTCCTGAATAGTCTAAAATATGACTTATGAAGACCCCTGAAGCCATTATTTAACTACAGTCTTAAAACAGACTTTATGCCACATGACGTGAGGACTGGAATGGTCATCCCACTTCAGAAGGGAAGACCTTCAACAGATTGTGGAAACTACAGACCCATTAGCCTGACCAGTTTTACTTGCAAAGCCATGAAAAGAATTATCATGGAAATGATCAACGATGACATAGAAGACCTCCAGACACAGGCTCCATCCCAGTTTAGCTTTGTCAAAGGAAGGTCATGCTTACAAAATCTTTAAAAAGGTCACTAATGCAATGGATCAGGGGAAATGGTACATAATGCCTACCTAGATCTGCATAAAGCAGATGCTGCAATATCCCACTTGGGCATTGTCAACAAACTTATAGAACTAGGTATAAACACCTTTACAACACACTGGATTGCTAGCTGGGTACTAATAGGACCCAGGAGGTTTGAACTGGTGAGGCCACTCCCACAGAGAGGCTGGTCATCATTGGAGTCCCCCAGGAATCTGTGTTCGATGCACTCCTCTGAAATCTACTTCTCGGATGTCAAAGGCCCCTGGCTAACCAACTTTGCAGATGATTGCAAAATGGGAGCAGTCACTGAACTCTTCTTCCAAGATGACAGCATCTTTCAGGAATGTCTAACACAGACAAACGCTTATTGCCAAAGCCATGGCTTAAAACCCAATACCAATAAATGCATTATAGTACCTTTTGGGAAGTCTACCACCCCAGGTAACTACATCACTAAAGCACCCTTAAAAGTTGATTTACTAGTCAGGGATCTGGGAAATCATGTAAATAGTAACCCAGATTCTGAACAACATGTGTCCACGGCAGTAAGAAAATCCTTCTAAGTTGCTCAACTTATAAGCAAGGGCATGGTATCTAGGTCCAGAGAGGTTATCATACCACTGTACTCAGCCCTCTTCAGAACCATCAGAGAGTATTATGCTCCCTTCGGTATGTACATGACTAGACACATGCAGCAACTGGAACATCAACAAAGGTTCCTTACAAAAAGGATACAGGGAGTATAAACACAATGTCCTATGCTGATTGCCTCAAAGCTCTCTCTCTCTCTCTCTCTCTCTTTTTACTCAGTATCATACAGACTTCTGAGAGGTGATTTCTGCCTAGCATACAAGGCATCCCTGAACCCTGTTTTGATGAACCTTTTGCACATTTGCAAAAGAAACAGCATCAGAACTACTAGAATAAGAGACCTAAATTTTGCTTGCAACATAAATGGGACATGTTGGAGAGAGAGATATGTTTCTCAGAAAATTCAGTCTCTGGAGATCTGGAGAAGGCCAACCATACATGTGAAGCAGAGTTTCTCCCTATCCCTATTTAAGCACAACATGGACCAATGAATGGGTAATTCATCCCTTCAAACTATAATACAAACACACATCCATACTCGGCATCTTAGGTCCTCTAACAAACTCTTAACCATTACTAAACCCAACAAAAGAGCTGGACAATGTCTCTATTCCCATGCCATTGCCAAACTTTGGAATGCACTCCCTCTCTCTGTTACTCAACTAGACTCTTTAAAAAACTAAATTTGCACTAAAAGAACACTATCCCAATAACCTTGTCTATTCGTGTAGTCATATAATTAAACCACCTTAAATGTTTCGGCCACTATACACTACAAATACTTTTACTAACTTAATATAGTTGCAATTTACACCATCTGTCTTCTTATCCAATCTCTCTTGCTTTCTTTATTTCTGTGGCTGAATAAACAGAATTGATTAAACAGTATTCTTACTTATGAGAATATACAAACAGAATTACTAAAAATCTAACAAACTGGGTTTATTTTTCTTGTATTGTATACCTCTATAATATGTATTTGTCTTGTATATCTACTTCAATTTGCATTGTGTAAAAACTTTCTTGACTTTCAAAGTTAAGCTGATGTTATGTAAAAATTTCTGTGATTGTGAGTTTTTCTCCCCAGGCCTCCACTGAAAATGGGTCATTGGCCCAGATGAATTTTCTGGTTAACAAATGTCAATATATACATAAATGATTACTTGGAAATTCACTCCTGGTCTGGCTCCCATGTCTCTGATGGACAGAGGTAGTCGGTAAATAAAAACCCATGTAAATGAAATTTGCAGGTCACATTTTTGTTGCATGGCTAGGCTTAAAAGGGCCCTAGTGATCGTTAGCCTAAAATATGAAGATATTAGTGAGCTGTGCAGTTTCTGTGACTAATAGCAACACAGTGGTGGGTCTATAAGACGTATTGTTGAACCACCATACTACCCAGTGCATTCAAATTAAAATATGACAAATCCTGAAGACAGTGAAGGCCAACAGTGTTAATCCAGCTAGGGAAGACAAATTCCAGAAGGAATGTGAGGAATTACCCGCCAAGCCTGTAACAGTGATGAATGACACTTGGGACCCAAGAGTCTGCAGTTGTTGATTTCCAAACTGGAAGACACAGGGAAAGGTTGCCTAACATTCTGGAAGAAGGACTGTGGTGGGGAGGGGGTGAAACAGAAGGCAATTATTACCATAGTTTTTTTCTTTTGAAAAGAAGGTCCCTAAAATCCATTTCCTTTCTTTTTAGCATCACCTAGCATGCTTTTCTTATACTGTAGCTTGGATGTTTTTGCTGGTTGGACTTCAACATTTTCTAAAAGAAAAAAGCCCTGGATTAGAAGGATAACCTTGTTAGTACTTGGAAATAGGAATAAAAAGTTTGACTTACTGAATTAACTTGCTTTTCTCTTCTAACTGCTTAAATACCACAGCCAACAAATTAATAAATATATCCTTTCAAGACAGGCACTTACAAGATAAGCCTTCAAATCTTCAGAGAAATTTTATAGCCTAACCTCAGGCATTTTTACACTAGATGGTTCCAGTAGCTGAAGCTCTGGATACAGTATTAACAGCATCATAAGCACATTTTTTTTAATTTGTCTGGTAACCTGTGTAGCACAATTAACCATTTCCAGCAGACTGGATTTACACTGTATATTTGCAAAAACTGGCAAAGATATTTTGACATATGTGTTTGACAATTTATTACCCTAAAAGTCAAAGATTAATAGACATAACGCTTTTTGCTATATGTATCAAAAGGACGACTATCCTTGACATTTGGGAAATGATTGTATGTACGAAAAAGTAATAATGCTGTTGGCCCTATCCAAAGAAATAATGGCAGGATCTGCAACAAGGTTCTTATGACTATCTGGTACTATACAGAGCCTATCAGGCTTTCTTGGATCTGGGGGAATAGCGAATTTGGAGAAACTGAAGCTGCATGGAAGGCATCCTCTAATGCAACCAGGACTGGTGGGACGGCTACTGGCTTGATTGAGTTCATGCTGAGAAGGGGTGTGTGTGTGTGTGTGTGTGTGTGTGTGTGTGTGTGTGTGTGTGTGTGTGTGTAAAACTTACTTTTCTTCCCACTTAAAGAATTTTTTTATTTTATAGATGGTATTTCCAAAGGAGATTTCTTGATTAGTGGAATACAAGGAAAGTGCGTCCTCAAATTCTGAATTACAAGTATTTGTGGAAGAGATTTGTAAGGCATAGTTCAAAATTAGAAGTTATGTACCTACCATAACGTTCCATGTTAGTTGTCTTCTCTCGCCTTCTTTCTTGCTGGATGGGTTCGGAGCCGATCCTCAGCTCCGACTCGGCACTTGCTTTAGCTCGAGAACTCCTTTTACCAGCTCGAGGCAACCCTATATCCCATGATGCAAGGCGGAACTACCTCAGATCTCGTTTGGCAGCTAACTGACCCTGCTAAAGACTATCCTAACATAATTAGGAACCATGGTTCCCAAAAGAAGTCCTCATAACAATGCTCCAGAGGAAGCAAACTAATAGGAACTCTCCAAGATCTGTCCAGACCAGGGGGAAGGAGGGAGGGACGCAAAAAAGAAGGCGAGAGAAGACAACTAACATGGAACGTTATGGTAGGCACATAACTTCTAAATGTTAAGTTGTCAATCTCGCCTTCATTCTTGCTGGATGGGACCGCATCCCTAGCACCTGTATCCCGGGTGGCTCAATGGAACAGACTCTTGAGAACTGTGGAACCAAAACTGGCCCTATCTCTGGAGGCCAAATCCAACTTGTAATGAGACACAAAGGTATGAGGCGTGGTCCAAGTAGCTGCTGCACAAATAGTGTCAATGGGAAGTCTATCCTGAAAGGCTACAGAAGTGGATAGACTCCTGGTCGAATGTGCTTTTGGTTTAGAAGATAGTTGTTTGCCCTTGAGAGAGTACACATAGGAAATGGTGGAAGTCAACCACCTAGATAAGGTTACTTTAGAAACTGGATGACCTAACCTGTTTTCTGCATAGGAGACAAACAATTGGTCTGATTTTCTAATTTGTTTAGTCCTATGCAAGTAGTACCTGAGCTGACGATGGACATCCAAAAAGTGCAGCTTCTGTTCAGCTCTGTCAGAATAGTTAGGAAAGAAAACTGGTAGATCTATAGATTGGTTAATATTGGTTTGAGATACAACCTTGGGAAGAAAGGAAGGGTTAGTTCTTAACGAAACCCTATCCTTATGAAAAACCAGATAAGGTGAACGAATACAGAGGGCCTGAATCTCAGAAACTCTTCTTGCAGAAGTAACAGCCAGTAAAAATATAGTTTTCCACGTCAATAACTTCAAAGAACATGTAGCAGACGGTTCGAAGGAGGTAGAATTAGGACGCCAACATTAAGTTTAGATCCCATTGCGGAGGAGGATGTTTCACAGGCGGTTTTAGGAGAAAACTCCTCTCAAAAGGCCTTGCATAACCTATGAGACATGATGTTATTGTCATGCAAGCCAACATGATACTTGGAAATAGCAGCCAGTTGTACTTTGACTGTAGATGACGAGGATCCTGAATGAAAAACCTCCGCCAGGAAATCCAAAACAGAATGTACAGGAGCAGTAAAAGGATCAATATTTCTGGCGTTTGCCCAAATTGAAAACGCCACTTGCTAGCATAAATAGTTCTAGTGGACGACTTCAAAGAAGACACTAAAATGTCTCTGACTGAGTCAGAAATCATTGGTAGCCTGGCTAGGGAAGGAAGTGGAGCAACCAAGCAGTGAGGTTGAGAGAATGAATGGCCCGGTGCTGCTGACCCGACTGGTGGATCAAAAGATCCGGAACTGGGTCCAGATGCCAGGGCTGCACCAGAAGATGACGATGTAGAGACGGAAACCAAATTTGTCGAGGCCAATATGGAGCAATGAGTATCAATTTGGCTCTCAAAACGGTGGCTTTCTGAATGACTTGTGGAATCAATGGAAAGGGAGGAAAAGCATAAAGAAGTCCCCGAGGCCAATCCTGGGTTAGAGAGTCTCTCAAGGGTTGGCCTGGAAGGGGAAATAGTGTGAAGTAATCTGGGCACTTGCTGTTTTGAGGGGTAGCGAAAAGATCGCAACAAGGAGTGCCCCACTTCAGAAAAATCTGATCCACTACAGATTGATTGAGAGACCATTTGTGAGGCATCAGAATAGATCTGCTTAGCCTGTCCGCCAATAGGTTGGACCTGCCGGGGATGTGCGTTGCTATCAGAAACCGCTGAGAAGAGATCGCCCATTGCCAAAGTCTGAGAGCTTCTCGACATAACGGATAGGACCTGGTTCCGCCCTGTTTGTTGATGTACCAGACCACGGACATGTTGTCCGTTTGTACTGCAATAGTCCCCGTGGGAAGAAAGTCGTCGAGGGCTTGCAACGTTAAAAGCACTGCTCTCATCTCCAGGACATTTATGTGCAGATGGTATTCTATGGGTTGCCACGTCCCGTGGACCATCCTGCCCTGATAATGCCCCCCCCACCCGATCAGAGAGGCATCCGTGGTGACGGTGGCAACTGGAGGAGGGGGAATAAAGGGTCGGCCCTGATGAAGAAGAGGGGAAGATATCCACCATCGTAGATGAGCCCTGCACGACTGTGTTACCAAGATTTCGTGTCTCATAGGAAGATTGTGGTACGACCACTGCGTGAATAACATCCACTGCAGGAGACGCATGTGGAAGCGAGCCAGTGGAAGAAGAACAATGGCCGCAGCCATTAGGCCTAGAACTTTCAAGACAAACCTGGCTTTGATCTTGTTGCTTAGTAACAGAAGCTGAACAAATTTTTGGATGTCCAGAATCCTTTGATCTGTTAGCCTGGCTAACATTTTGACGGTATTTAACTCTGCGCCTATAAAGGTGATAGATTGGCAAGGCAGCAGAGAGGATTTTTTGAAATTTACCGAAATTCTCAGTTTCTTGCAAAGCTGTAGGGTGTAGTCTCTGGACCGAAGAAGCTGATGCTTGGTGGTGGCGGAGAGGAGCCAGTCGTCCAAATAAGGAAACACCTGGAATCCTCGACGTCTCAGGTGAGCTGTGACCACTGCCATGCATTTGGTGAACACTCCGGGGGCTGAAGTGAGGCCAAAGGGCAGTGCTCTGAATTGGTAATGACTGGCTCCCAGCTGAAAGCGGAGAAACCTTCTGGAGCGTCTGTGAATCTTTATGTGATAGTACGCATCCTGAAGGTCTATAGAGCACATCCAGTTGTCCTTGCCCAGAAAGGGCAGAATGGATTGCAGCGTGACCATCCGGAATCTTGCCTTCATGACAGACTTGTTTAGTCTGCTTAGGTCTAGTATCGGTCTCCAATCTCCCGTCCTTTTGGGGACCAAAAAGAATCTTGAGTAGAAGCCGGATCCTACTTGGTCTGCCGGCACTGTCTGGATGGCTCTTTTTTCCAGGAGTTTTGAAACCTCCTGTCTTGCCAAATCCCTTTGACCGGGTGAGATGTCTGGAAGGGATTGTAGAGGCAGGAAACCTTTCAAGGGATTTTGTAACCCTCGGATATGATCGACTGTACCCACTTCTCTTGGGATAGGGATTGCCAGGCTACTGGGTACAGTGAAATTCTTCCCCCGACTGCCTCCAAGGGTGGACAGTCGGGCAACACCTCAGGGATGCTGAAAGGGCTTCTCAGGAAGAGATTCCCTGTTGCCCTGGTTCTGAGGACCCCCCCTGCCTCTAGGGCGGCGTCTATTATTGTTACCCCTCTGCCTCTGGGGTAAACTGACCACGTGTGTCCGTGTAGCTCCTTGGGCTTTGAACCACATCTTCCCCCTTCTGACCCTTGGGATAAGGTCTAGAAGGAGTGGAAAACTGGACTCCAACGGCAGAAAGAGTTTTACCGTCCTGCTCACATCTGGTCAAAGTATCCTTCACCTGAGGTCCGAACAAAGCCGAACCATCAAAGGGGGTGTTGGTGAAGGATGCCTTAAAGGGGTCCGCAAAATTACACAGCCGCATCCAGGCTTGGCGTCTAAGAGCAACACCTGTGCCTGCGGCCCTGCTCGCTCCATCAGCCGCATAAGATATGAGCCGCATGGAGGAGTTAGATATGGAATTCAGGATAGCAAGCTGTGAGGCAATCTTTTCCTGAGCCCCAGCAGCAGAAGGATCCTGGACTACTTCTCCCAGTTCCTTGAGAATATCTCGTTGAAGCCTGGTGAAGTGACAAAGGTAATTCAGCGAACGCATAGCAAAGGTCGCTGAAGAAAACATCCGCTTTCCATACCTGTCCATGGTCCTAGAATCCTTATTAGGAGGATGGACAGGTACTGAAGGATCCGCCAGTTCCTTCTTAGTGGCCGCAGCCACCACCATAGCATCCACAGAGACACCTTTGGAAAGGAATTGTTTATCCGAAGGGGCCGTGATGAACTTGGATGGTCTCCTGGGGACAGGTTCCACAGAATCTAGAGCCGCCCACGCCTTCCGAGCCACTACCTGCATGAGTGGGTCGAAAGGCGGAGACACCCAGGAGGTGGAGGGTCGGGATCCAAAAGCCTCCAGGTATACCGACTCATCCTCGGAGGGGTCAATGGAGGGCCAATTCCCCCTCTGTTTGAGGAGCTCAAGGATGTCTGAAAAGGAGACATCCTCAGAGGGGGACCGGGGGGAACCCTCCGACTCATCTAAGTCGGTATCAGATGTAGTAGACTCGGGAGTCTGTGTGTTTCCTCTTACACGTCCTCTTCCGAGGGGTTCCCCTGCAGGATCAGGAGAAACCTCGGAAGAGGAGGAAATTCCCAGTGGGGAAACCTGGGGCGATGGATCCCTGGGCCTGAGAGCAAGAGGCTGGCAAGAGACATCTGCAGGCACTGATGAGGGAGGAGCTAGAGGGACGGACGCTGACCTGGCTCTGAGGCCAGGACACTCCTCATCACCTCAAAGGCTCCTCTCCCCGGGAGACCAGAACACACCCGCTCCGAAGAGACAGGAATGGTCGGCTCCAAAGAGAGAGAAGGCTCCGAGGCCGATGTCGGTGCCGAGCTTACCAGAGCCGAAGCCCCGAGAGGGAGAGCGGGGTCGGACAAGGGTCCGATGCCACTAGCCCCCTCGGAGCCGACAGTGGAAACCCGACGACCGGATCCTTCCAAGGAAGGTCTCAAGGAAGAGATTGGAGCCGAGGACGACGGAGCCGAAGGATGTATCGGCTCCGGCATCGAAACAGTCGCTGTCCCAAGACGCTCCGGCTCCGAACTCTGGTGTGGAGTCGGAGGAGGAAGCTCATTGATAGGGGTTATAGCCGCAGTCTGTTGAGACGGGCTATGGAGCATTTGGGCCAGTGCCTGAGACTTCAACAGCCTGCTTACCACCATCTCCAAGTCGTGGTCAGACAGCCTGGAAGATCTCAAAGACCGGCTCCGATGGCTCCGCTCCGATAAAAGAGGAGACCCCGGAGCCGAGTGAATACTCATAATAGAAGGGGACCGGGATCTCTTATGGGTCGAAACCATCGGAGCCGAAGTCCCTTGAACTCCAGATGGAGCCGAGGATATCTCGGCTCCGATGCTGGATAAGGTGTCGGCTCCAGCCGGAGCCGACAAGGCCACCGTAGTCAGGGTATCGGAGCCAGCCGGCACCGAACCCACTACTTTAGTAGAAACAGTATCGACTCCAGCGGGCGATGTCGGCTCGAGGCGAGCCACCGGAGGAGGCTTGGACACTGTAGCCTGAGCCTTCGGTGGCTTATGAGGTTTTCCTGACTTAGGAGGAGAACCTTCAGGTTTAAGTAAACCTCGGAGGATAAGTTTGTTCCTCCTTTCCTGCAGGACTCTCTGGCTAAAAGCATGACACAACGCACAGGAGTCCTGCAGGTGCAAAGGCCCCAGGCAATACACACAAGAAGTGTGACCGTCTGTCAGGGACATTTTCTGACAGCACTGGTCACACTTCTTGAAGCCTGAGACCTTGCCTTCTCTAGACATCCTAAAAGGATAGACACAAACAGTCCCCACAAACACACAACTTAATCCCTACACAAACACACAGGAAGGGATAACCAAGGGGGAACTAGGCCTGACTAAACTACTGTAACTTAAAACTTATAAAAGTTTACAAAAGGACTGGAAAAGAGGGAAAGGGTGGGCTGTAACTAGATTACAGACTAAACTGACGCTCAAAAATAAACTCCTAACTACACTTTTCTTATTTTACTAAGAAAAACTCACCTCAGCTGGCAAAGGAGACCTCTTTCGCTAAGCGGCAAACGAGATCTGAGGTAGTTCCGCCTTGCATCATGGGATATAGGGTTGCCTCGAGCTGGTAAAAGGAGTTCTCGAGCTAAAGCAAGTGCCGAGTCGGAGCCGAGGATCGGCTCCGAACCCATCCAGCAAGAATGAAGGTGAGATTGACAACTTAACATCTACCTGCTTAGATTCAGAAACAATTTCCTTTTCTGAGAGAGAAGGATGTCTCTGATGGAAGAGGAGACTGGAAAGGGTTGTTGAATGGACGGGATGGCTTCAAATTAGCAATGTACAAAATTAAATCAATTCTCCTTAGACCCTTTATGAGCAGAGGAAATGGATGCTTTGTCTTCTTGGTGCATCGCTTGGGAGTCTCAAGGTGAAGACTTCAAATGCCTAACTTCTATAAGTGACCCACAATCTTCCATTACAAGTACTTAAAGCATGGTCTTCCCTTCCCAGACTAGTCTGTGTGCAAGCATCCAAAGTCACATTGACTTCCAAAGTGGATGCATTAGTGGGCCAGGAGAAGCAAACTGATGATCTGAGGGCTCTGTAAGTGCTCAGAGGAATACATAGTCACAGAACACACAATGCCCAGGATCCATCACTAATCTTATGTGTTAACTTATTTTTATTCTTAGGCTGAGGTAAGAGGTTCACTGCTGTGGACTCTGGCAATATGGTAATTTGCACCGTTTCTCAGTCATTTGATTTCAAAGGAAATGAGGGTATTGAGCCTACTCCTAACTTTCTTAGATATAAAACAAAGAAACATTTGACACAACCAGACACCAAGTTCTTTGCTGAGACAAAAGACACAACTAGAATGCATCTACTTTGCTGTGATAGACAAATTCCCTACAAAGACAGCTGTGCAAGTTGTACTTAACTGCAACAATAAATGTTTAAATTCCTCACTCCTGCAGTTGCATATGGGTTGTATCCTTGTCAAGGGTAAAGCAGCCATCCAATTTTCCCCAAAGCTCTACTCCCCTTCCCCACAGTCACTAGCCCCTGTAAACTATATACAACAAGACAGAATGGTGGGTGGGTACTGTTACTGCAGCAGTAGGAAGTTCAAACATCTAGCCCAACTACTAAATGTCTTTTTTGTAAAAACGTTTCTAGCAATTGCCAAGACAGTCCGAAACATTTTTTGCTCTTTGGCTTTTACAGATACAGAAAGTGGAACATTAAATAGTATTACTGATCTCGTTAAAGAACCATTATCAGACCATAACTCCTTAAAATTCATAAGCTCTTCCCAATATACATTTAATTTTTCATAGTCCATAAACATGTGTATACGATCAACTTTTACATCTTTACTACATCTCCAACAAACTGAAAACATTTTACTAAACCTAGAGATTTTATAGAGAGTAATAAGTTATGTACTCATCATAATGTTCCATCTGTATTGTCGATTTTTCATCTCTACTCATATAGGGAGTCTGGATCTGACGCAGCCGTTAGCAAGTTTGTGGCAACAAAAAAGCTCTTGGGTACCTCCCCTTACCCATAATGCATCTCTCCCAATTACCTCAAATCTTGTCTTTTATAAGTACATGCATAGAAATAAAGGGGAAATTGCAATATCTTGACAGAAACCATTTCTGAATTACCAGGAAAAAAACAATCCAAACCTTTAGAATCTCTTCCCATTCAACCTAGAAACAGAGATGAAAAATCAACAACACAGATGGAACTTTATGGTGAGGACATAACTTCTTAATCTGACATTGTCAATTTTTCATCTCATCCTCAAATATGGGACAGAGTCCCCAGCTACCTTTACCCCAGGTGGACTCACGGGAGAATATTCCTCAGAACCATTACACTAAAGGAGGCCCTTTCCCTGGAGACCAAACCCAATTTGTAGAGAGTAATAAAAGGTATGATGGCTTGCCCATGTGGCTGCTGCACAAATTTCATCCAAGGTGGCATTAGTCTAAAAGACTGCAGGTGTGGCCATAGCCTTGGTAGAATGAGCCCAGATAGACTTGGCAGGCTTCATGCTTTTTGAGGTGTAAATAAAGGAACTACAACTAGAAAGCCATTTTGATAAAGTAACCTTGGAAACTGGTAGGCCTTTTCTAGGCCCTCAAATGCAATACAATTGGTTTGCTTTTCAAAAGTCTTTAGTCCTATGCAAACAGAAACACAACTGTCTATGAACATCAAACAAATGTAGTACATATTCATCTTTAATACTAAAATTAGGGAAGAAAACAGGCAAATATATAGTCTGATTAATATTTGTTCGAGAAATGACTGAACAAGAAAGAGGGGTTGGTACACAAAGAGACTGTGTTTATGAAAAACTAAATACTGGGACTGAGAGGCTAGTGCCTGGATTTCTAAAATATGTCTCGATGATGTGATAGCCACCAAAAAAATAGTTTTCCATGAAAGGAACTTAATATCACAAGATGCTGCAAGCTCGAAGGGTGGTTAACAATCTGATGAAGAACTATATTTAGATCCCAAGGGGGAGAAGGATCCTTATGGGGAGATTTTAATATAGTCCCTTTCAAGAAGGTTTTGCAGAGTTTGTGGGAAATTAAAGAGAAGTTGTCTATCCCAATGTGGAAATTTGAAATGGCTGTTAATTGTACCTTTGCAGTCGATGCCACAGCTCTGTTATTGAAAAGGTGGGCTAGAAATTCCACAATGAAGTGAATGGGAGCCATGATGGGATTCATATTGTGGTGCTGTGCCCAGATTACAAACCCCTTTCATTTACTCCTATATAGTTTTTAAGTGGATGACTTATGGGAGGATATCAAAATATGATGGACTGGGGAGGATAGCATAGGTTGTCTAGATATCAACGGAACAGGAGGAACCAAGCTGTCAGCCTGAGATTGTGAAGGTCAGGATACAGCATTCCTGTTGGATGTGTCAACAGATCTAGAAAGGGTTCCAGAATCCAAGGCTGCTTCTGTAGATGAAGCCAGAAAAAAGGAAACCAGATTTGTCGATGCCAATATGGGGTAATGAGGACTACTGCTCTTTTCAGTCTGTTGGCTTTCTGAAGGAATTTGGGAGTCAATGGAATGGGGGGAAAGGCATACAGCAGTTGGGGGAGGCAATCGTGTATTAGAGGATCTCTCGGGTCTTCCCTGGTGGGGGAATTAGGGAAAAGCAGCTACTGCATTTGTTGTTTAGGGGAGAGGCAAAGAGGTCGTAGCAAGGATGGCCCCATAAGTGGAAAATGTTCTCTGCTATATTCGGGTTGAGGGACCACTCGTGAGGCATAAGAATGGCCTGTTTTACTTGTCCACTATGACATTGGACCTCCTTGATATATGCATTGCCATGAGAAAGTAGTTGAATGAGATCGCCCATTTCCACACCCTGAGCTCTTCTTGACACAGGGGGTATGATCTAGTTCCTCCTTGCTTATGTACCATACTACAGCCATGTTGTCTGACTGAATCGTTACAGTTCCTAAAGGAAGAACAGTCTGAAATGCCTGCAATGCTAGAAGCATTGCCCTCATCTCCAGGACGTTTAGTTTGCCACTCCACCCAATCTGGGAAGCATCTGTGGTCACCGTAGCCTATGTTGGAAGGGGAACAAATGGTCAACCGCGTCTCACCTGTTCTGAACGAATCCACCAATAAAGATCCTCTTTGCACATATTTGTTATGAGAATCTGATGAGACATTGGTTGATGAATCACTGACCACTGAGAAGCTAGAAGCCATTGCAGAATTTGCGTGTGATACCTGGCTAGAGGCACAAGCACAATCATAGCAGTCCTTAGATCCTAAGGCCTGTAGAACATGACTGTCGGCACCCTTCTTGTTTCTGATTAGCCTTGAAGTTTGCCTTCTGATTGTTAAAACCCTAGAAGTAGGAAGTTTTAAAATTACATGATTGGTGTCTATCAGTGCTCCTATGAATTCTATTTGAGTGGTTTCCAGTTGGGATTTTTGATAATTTATAGTTGCGCCTAGTTCTGAACAAAGCTGAAGAATAGATTCTCCTGCATGAACAAATAGATGCCTGGTCAAGGCAGAAATGAGACAGTCTAAGTAAGCAAACACCCGGAATCCTTGCCGTCTCACGTGAACCGCTACAACTGCCATACATTTGTTGAACACCCTGGGGTGGCAGTGAGACCAAAGGGCAGTCCTCTGAAAGTACAGTTTTGTACCTACCATAAATGTAGATGTTCGAGTGCTCATACAGCTGCAGTCATTACAGATGGGGTTATCCTGCCGTCAGGCGGGTCCTCGGTCGGCCGAATTCCAAAGTCTAGGTCCGGCATCGGTTGTCGTCGTTTCTTCCCCTGACGTCAGTGCAGCAGGGGTATAAAAGAGGCAGCCGACGCCATTTTCTTCAGTTTTTCTTGCCTCAGATGTCAGGTGCCCCCAGATGGAAGGCAAAACAAAGTTATGCAAACATGCAATACAGAATAATCAAAAAACAGTAGTTGCAAGCAAATACACCATAAGAGAATACCCCAAATAGGTTGTATGATAAGGTGTTTGTCATAAGGCTTGTCCTAAGAGGGGACGGAGGGGGGGGTAACCTGGACTGCAGCTGTATGAGCACTCGAACATCTACATTTATGGTAGGTACAAAACTGTACTACATTCATCGTGCATACAGCTGCAGTCATTACAGATGGGAAGAATCCCAAAGCTAAGTAGGGGGTGGTAGGCACTAAGTGGAACTAGGAGGAGCGAGGATGCCCTGCAAGACTGCTGTGGCAAAACCCGCTCTAGATTTAGAGAATAGTGGGAGGTGATAGTGCTTGGAGAAAGTGTGCACTGAACTCCAGGTGGCTGCTTCCAAAATGTCCTTGGTAGGGACCCCCCTGAGGAAGGCTGCAGAGGTAGCTGTGGCTCTGGTGGAGTGGGATCTGATGCATGCAGGCACAGTTTTTTCATGAAATGAGTAACAAAAACATATGCAATGGGCTATCCATTTTGAAAATGTCTGTTTGGAAATAGCCTTTCCTTGAGCACCTGCAGCGTAGGACACAGAGTTGCTCAGATTTCCTGAATGGCTTTGTCCTGTCCAAATAGTAACAAAGCTGTCTGTGAATGTCCAAGGAATGTAGTAGTCTTTCCCCTTTGTTTTGTGGATTAGAATAAAAGGTAGGTAAGTGGATAGTCTGATTCAAAGCTACAGTGGGATACTACCTTTGGCATAAAGGTAGGGTTGGTTCGTAAGGAAACTCTGTCCTGATGGAAAATGATGAATGGTTGCACAGCCATGAGGGCCTGTAGCTCCGAAACCCTGTGTGCTGAGGTGATTGCCAGAAGAAAGGCTGTTTTCCATGACAAGTATTGTAGCTCTGTTGAAGAAGCTGGCTCGAAGGGAGGAAGGGTCAGCTTTCCAATACGAAGTTGAGGTCCCAAGCAGGGACTGGTGGTTTCCTTGGGGGTTTTATATTCTTTGCCCCTCTGAGGAACTGCCTTAAGAGAGGATGAGAGAATAAAGGAGAATCTGTGTTGTATTGTGCAGAAATGGCTGAAGCGTGGATCTTGATGGAGGAGAAGGAAAGTCCATTGTTTAACATCTCAGCTAGGTACTGTAAAATTTGAGGTATATTTATTACCCAAGGATTCTGTCCCTTTTCTTGATTCCAGGCACAAAATCGTTTCGATTTGGCAGAGTAGGCTTTTCTAGTAGAAGGTCTTCTGGCCTCCAAGATGACATCCTGCACCTCCTTGGAGAGGAGAATCTGTTGGGAAATCAAGGAATTCTCCATGCAGCTAGATTTAGGGTTTTGAGATGGCTGTGAAGGATTTTGTAGTTGTGCTGGGACAACAGAAGAGGGACTGGAGGTAGGATCCATGGTGAGGAATGTGTCAGGCTCTTCAGGAGCGGATACCAGTGTTGTCTTGGCCAGTCTGGAGCAATGAGAATCATTTTCGGCCTCTTTGCTCTGGCTTTTAATAGAACTTTGGACAGCAGAGGAAGAGGCGGGAAGGCATAGACTGTCAATGTTGCCCAATTGAAGGAAAGTGCGTCCACTTTCCAGGCCTGTGGATGATAGGTCCTTGAACAAAATTTTTTCAACTGGCAATTTCTGTGGGTAGCAAAGAGATCTATGTCTGGCTGTCCCCATGCCTGAGTTATCTTTGTGAAAACTTGAGGATGCAACTTCCATTCATGTGGATCTGTCATATTTCTGCTTAGGTTGTTTGCAAGCGTGTTTTCCTTCCCTGGCAGGAATTGTGCCTGTAGTTGAATTTGCAATTCCAGTGCTGTGTTCCATAGGGTCATGGCTTGCCTGCACAGGGGGTATGAATGAGTTCCCCCCTGCTTGTTTATGTACCACATCACTGTGGTGTTGTCAGTCCTTATCAATAGCTGGCCTGGATGCAGTAGGTCTTTGAAGGTCATAATAGCATTTTGCACGGCTAGCATTTCCTTTTGGTTGATTTGAAGGTGCTTCTCTTTTCGGGTCCATTTTCCCTGAATGCACTGATCTGTCATGTGTGCTCCCCAGGCGTAGTCTGAGGCATCTGTTGTGATGATTTGAGTTGCTTGAGGTACACAGAAAGGAAGACCTGTGTTTCTTTGGCAAGCTTGAGCCCACCACAAAAATTCCTTTTGAAGGCATGGAATGAGTGGTATAATTGCTTCCAAGCTGTGGCTGTGTTGAGACCATAAGTTTTTTGGGTACCATTGAAGTTTCCTCATATGCAGCTTTGCACATGGGATTAGTAGGATGCAAGATGCCATGAATCCCAGAGCCTGCAGGACTTTCCTTGCAGTTAGCCTGGTGAAAGTTGCCATTTTTCTGAAGTATTGAGACAGTTGCCCTTGTTTGTCTGGCGTGAGGTAGGCCATCTGGGTGGTTGTATTCAAGCTGGCACCCAGGAAAATTATTTGTTGAGAGGGTATTGGTTTTGATTTCTTTTTGTCGACTGTGTATCCCAGGAAGTTCAACAGTTTTATTACAAACGCCAGGTGCTGCAGTAGTATGTCCTTGCTGTCCTCTTGGATCAGGCAGTCGTCCAGATATGGGTAGATTTGTATCCCTTGTAGTCTGCAGAAGGCGATTACTGATGCCAGGCATTTCGTAAACACTCTGGGCGCAGTAGATAAGCCAAAGGGCAATGCAGAGAATTGGTAATGGGTTGAACCTGCAAGAAATCTGAGGTATCTTCTGCAATCTTGTCTGATAGGGACATGCAGGTATGCCTCCTTGAGGTCCAATGTTACCATCCAAGACTCCTTACCCAGCATGGGAAGAAGCTGCTGTAATGTGAGCATCTTGAATTTTGGCACCTGTAGATATGTGTTTAGGATGGATAGGTCTAAGATAGGTCTCCAATCTTTGTCTTTCCTTGGTACCAGGAATAGTCTGGAATAAAACCATTGACCTTGTTCTTTTGCAGGTACCTCTTGAATTGCTTTCATGTCCATGAGAGCTGAAATTTGTTTTTGTGCCTCTGCCCTTTGATTTTGTGGCAGGTTTGGCATGCCTCTCATTTTGGAAGGGTGTGAAAGTGGAACCTGTAGCCTCTGTTTATAATGTCCAGAATTCCACTTGTCTTTTGTAACAATATGCCAATTTTTGAGAATAATGTCAGTTTTCCACCCAAAGGTGCTGCCATTAAAGCTTTGCTTGGCAGGTGTAGGGGGAAGTCATTGTGTCTGTTTTCTAAAAGACTGTGATCTATCTTCTCCACCTCTTGGGGTTGGTGCTTGCCACTGTCTGGCTCTGAAAGATCCTTGAGGTTGCCCTCTACCCCTTGGGCGTCTGTATCTGACCCTTTGAGGTCTGTCCGTGGCTGGAAAGGACCAATTTTTTGAAGGCCAGTTTCTGCTGAAACGTGGAGGTTGTACCTGCAGGAAATCTTTCACTGTTTGCATTGATTTCGCTTTTTCCTCCATTTTCTTTAGTACCTCCTCAGCTTTAACACCAAACAATACATCTTTTTGAAGAGGTGCATCTAATAATTTAGCTTTGACATGATCTGGTAAGGTTTGCTCTTTGAGCCAAGTATGCCTACATATAACAGACCCCGTAACAGCAGCTCTACATGAGGCCTCTAAAGCATCAAACCCACACTGCAAGGTATGTTTACCCACTTGCTCTGCACCATGCAACAAATCCTGCAACTCTTTTAAATCTGGTTGTTCTGGTTGTCTCATCTTGCTTTTCAGCTGAGATACCAAAAACTGTTGATACTTTAACATATGGAACTGACAGTTTAATGCCCTCATGGTTAAAGTGGCCGATGTGTACACCTTTTTCCCCCACCTTTCTAAAGCTCTGGAATCTCTCTCTGAAGGTAATGGTTTTTTAGCAGTAGAAGCCTTACTTCCCTTGGGACCCTGTGAAATAGTTTCTGGGTCAGCAGTATGGCTTTTATATAGGAACTGGTGAGAATCAGAAACCCGGTAATACCTGTCTGGTTTACAGGAGCTGGAGGCAAAGCATCTGGATTAAGGATGGCTTCTGTGTACACATCATCCAATATATCTAAAACAGGAGGGATAGCCAGGGGCCTATGCTGGGGGAGCAGAAGAAATTCCCTGAGCCTTTTCTTGGAATCTGAATAATCTTAGCCTTCCCAGTGAAAGTGTTCCCTCAATGTATGCAGGGTTTCCCCAAAAGAGTAGTCTTCAGGGGGGGAGACAGAGGGAATAGACTCCTCTGCATCAGAGTCTTTGAATGGAGAATAGGCATAACTCCTGGTCCTCAGATAGTTCTGAGGTAATAGAATCTTGATCTGAGGAAGGGTAGTCTTCCTCTAATCTGGGCCTTTTGTCAGAGGGGGGTTGAGAACCCCTGATAAGAGTAATCAAATCCTCAGCCATTTTAAGCATCTGCTTTTTAGGCATGGTGCCTTGACAGGGGGTCTGAGGAATCTGTTTTTTGGTTTTCATGGCTGCTTTAGATTTAGTGAAGGCTTTAACAGAGAAGGAGGAAGGCCTGAAGACCCCTTGAGAAATGGCAGGCCTGTCTAAATTCTGAGTTTCCCCGCCAGGAGTGGCGTCGGTATCTGTAGTAGGAATGGGGGCCGAGGAGCCTGCGACCTCGGATACTGAAGACACCGGTAACGTAGTGTCATGGGTACTCAGGGGCTGCGAAGGCGCCTCGCTGAGTACCGGAGAACCGGTAGTCGGCCTCAGCGTGGTCTCAGTAGACGGTGCGGACCTCGTATGTCGGTCCTTATCTTTGCGTCTTTTGCTCAAAACTGGAGTTGGAGTACAAGACGACATAATATCATTACATTTTTTGCCAAAAAAGTGAAGGGCGAACTCCACCCGACGCTTAATAGTGCGCTTGTTGAATCTAGCACAAAAACAGCAGGCCGAGACGTCGTGGTCTGGGCCTAAGCAAGGTATACAGAAAGAGTGGAAATCCTTATGCGGTATTTGCTTCCCACATGAAATGCAATTATTAACTTTGTCTGACATCGGTCTGAGGCAAGAAAAGTTTCCCCAACGGGGTACTTAGCTTTCAAGAAGACTTTGGCTGAAATACTTTCGTAAATCTCAGGAGCTGGCCGACCGGCACTTGCGAACTGCTTCTGCTTCGGGCACTGCGTGGCAAAAAAGACTGAAGAAAATGGCGTTGGCTGCCTCTTTTATACCCCTGCCACACTGACGTCAGGGAAGAAGAGACGACAACCGACGCCGGACCTAGACTTTGGAATTCGGCTGACCGAAGACCCGCCTGATGACAGGATAACCCCATCTGTAATGACTGCAGCTGTATGCACGATGAACATCTTGTAATGACTGGCTCCCAGCTGGAAGCATAGAAATCTTCTGCAGCATCTGTCCCTTTTATATATGGTAGTACACATTCTGAAGATCTACAGAGCACATCCAATTGTTATGTTCCAATAAAGGAAGTATGAACTGTACCATGACCACACGGAACTTGCACCATCAAACTGACTTGTTCAATCTGCTGAGATCCAAGATTGGTCTCCATTCTCCTATTTTCTTTGGAACTTTGAGTAAGTTCCAAACCCCCTCTAATCTCAGGGGACCTCTTTGATGACTCTTTTTCTAGAAGCTTTTGAATTTGAATGACTGCTTGATCCTTTTGACTGGGTGGAACATTTGGGATTTCTTTGTTCGGAGGGGGTTGTTGAGAGAAGGGAACTTGGTAACCCCTGGATATTATCCTCTGCATCCACATATCAGAAATTATCTTTTGCCAGGCTTTCCAGTGCAGGGATAGTCAAAGCCCCAATTGTCTCCAGAGGTGGGCAATCAGGCCTCCTTTCAGGAGCACTGAAAAGGCTTTATGAAGAAAGATTCCCAGGAACCTTGGTTTTGCGGACCTCATCTGCCTTGAGGGCAATGTATATCATTATTGTTTCCTCCAGTGCCTCAGGAAGAAAACTCTCCACGTGTGTCTTGGTAGGACCCTTGAGACTTCTTGAACCACATTTTTTCCACTGCCTCTCTGACCCTTGGGATAAGGGTCTCTGAAAACCTGAAAATCATATGCCCATGTCAGACAGGGTCTTATCCTCCTCCTCACACCTGGATAGCATATCTTTGACTTTGGGACCTAAAAGAGAAGTGCCGTCAAATGGAGTGTTGACAAATGAGACTTAAAACGTTCAGCAAAATCAAAAGGTGCATCTAGGCATGCCTCCTCATAGAGATGCCGAAACCCGCTGCTAGGCTCATTCCTTCAGCTGCATGTACGATGAGTCTCATGGAAGAGTTGCCTATCAAATGTAGGGTGGCTAACTGGGAAGCTACTTTCTCTTTAGCTCCCTCAGTTACTGTTCCTTCAAGGGTATCTGAGAGCTCCTTGATCAAATTCCTTTGCAACCTGGTAAAATGTGAAAGATAGTTCAGCGACTGCAAAGCAAAGGTCGCTGATGAGAAGCCATGCTTCCCACATCTATCCATTGTCATAGAATCTTTATTAGGAGGATGGATATTTGAACTCTCCTTGGCGTGTTCCTTTCTGGTAGCTGCCATGTCCATGGTATCTACTGCAACCCATTTTGTTCAGGCCTTATCTGCAGGGGTGGTTATAATTTTATTCAGTCTCCGGGGAACAGACTCAATTGAGTCTGGGGTCTCCCATGCCCGCAGTCAGATCAAACCTATGAACTCATCAGTGGGCAGAGTCACCAAGGTGGTAGATGGGCAGGAAACAAAAAGACAGCCAGGTACACCAACTGCTGGACTGCCACCCACCCCTCTGTTTCAAAATTGCCAGAATCTCCCCAAAGGAAATGTCCTCGGGGCGTGACTGTGGTGATTCTTCACCCTCATCGAGGCCAGTGTCTTCCATGGCTGACTCCTCTGTGGAATCTAAATGCTTCCTCTTGCATAATCTCTTCCTAGAGACCTCCTCAGTGGGGTAGTCTGGCAAGGTATCGGAAGAGTCAGGGGTACCCGGATGGGTATCCTGGCACCTAAGGTCCTGCTGTACCTGTGGAAATTGGTGATGAGAAAAAGCTCACAGGGTAGCCTGTTGGGATAGCAGATCCGAGGGGGCAGGTGACATTTTAGCTGCAGTGGTGGCTATATCCCTCTCCAAAGCCCCAAAAGCTGACTGCTCCTGAATGGACGAGGACTCTGGCTATGACAAGCCATGCTTTTGGGACGGGGTCCCCTCCAGTCCAAAATACTGCTCGCCTGGGGTTGAAGTCAGAGATGAGCTCACCTTCACCGATGCCCCGAAGCACATCGACTGCTCTGAAGATCTGGGAGTCGAGCATATTCAAGGTTCACTATAGCTCTGGAAACTCTCCGGCTCTGACAAGACTGACGAGCTCAGAACAAAAGTCTCCTGGTCGAATGGGAGGGAGTGGCAGATGGGGATCTTGGTTTTGATAGAATGGGAAACGGTACCCTCAATGGAACTGGATCATAAGTGGGAGATTACAGTGTCCTCGGTAAGGTCAAATTAGGCTTAAGAAGACTGGATGTTGGATCAGACATCAACTGATCTGATCCATCCTTAATAGATAGGATCAGAGCTGAGGAAGTCAGATCCAAAAGAGCAGAGGTTGGTGCCGAAGACTCTGATCGGATCATAGACTCGCCAGGCCTGGGAGATTTCAACATTTTTGATTTCGGCTCAGAAATACCTGTTGGTGCCGAGGAGGGTTTCTTTTTTCCTTTGTCTGAAGATCTAGAGGACAAGGACAAAGCTGGGCTTGAATGAGCTGATTTTGTCTTAGAGGCGGAACGAGATTTCTCTTTTCCTCCAGAAATAGCCTCACCAAAAGTTGAAGGCAACATACCCCTTAAAATGAGCATATTCTTATGTTCTACTAAAGCTCAATGATTAAAGGAATGGCATGTCGCACAATCCTCTTCAAGTGAAGGGGTCCAAGGCAATATACACATTGATAGTGCAAGTCACTAACTGGGATTTTATGTTCATACTTCGAACATTTTTTGAAACTGGACAGTTTCTCCTATTTCTCCACCATGATGTAAGGAAGGGACAGGCAGAGAATCCACTCACACTCAGAGAAAAAGGGACAGCGGAAAATAGAGCTTTTTTTTTTTTTTTAATAAATAGAAGGAGATAAAGTAAGGGGGGGAATACTAAGAGTAGTAGTCCTGGAATTACCTAAAATGGTAAAAGGAGAGGACAGTAACCTCTAAAAAAGCAGTTACTGGACGGAAAAGAGAAAGGAGAAGTGAAAGTATCCCCTCAATTTGGAAAATATCCTATGTTATTCCACTCCAAGTTCATCCACAGAACTATCCAACTATAGACTTATAGCCATACTATCACCACTTGCCAAAATTATGGAAAAGTGCATGCACAACCAACTAATGCTCTATCTAACCCAAAATAAACTACTCACAGACTCTCAACATGGATTCAGACCCCATCATAGTACAACCACTGCCCTCCTCTCTTTTACTGAAAACATTAATCTTAACCGGAATAATAAAAAAAATCCTCTGCTCTCTTCCTGGACCTATCGAAAGCCTTCGATATGGTAAACCATCAGTTACTTCTATATACTTTAAAAACCCTGTATCTAGATACTCCAGCCCTTGACTGGTTTCAAGCTTACCTCACTGGGAGACAACAAGCAGCAATGTGGCAAAACAAGCTCTCCTGCCTACTACCAAATACCATAGGAGTTCCTCAAGGTTCCATATTAGGACCTCTCCTCTTTTCAGTCTTCATAAACGACATCCAAACAGTCATCCCTGAAGCCACCTGCATTCAATATGCAGATGACTCGACTATAATATGTTCCAATGCCTCTCTTGCAAATCTAATAACTACCACATAACATAGCTTCACCAAAGTCGAAAACTGGCTTGCCAACCATCTCCTGATCTTAAATCCAAACAAAACCAAGTTACTTCTCTTCTACCCAACCAATAGATCTCCAACTGAAAACTTCACTATAAAATCCAATAATGGGACCATCATCTCCCCAGACACCTATACAAAGCTATTTGGAGTAAACACTGACAATAAACTCAGATTTGATATACATATCAACCAAGCCATTAAGTCAGTCAACAAGAAACTTGGGACCCTATATAGAATTAAAGCCTTCCTTACCCCGAATGCCAGGGCAGTCGCAGCCCGTTCACACCTTCTCTCTACCCTACTATATGCCTCTCCTGTCCTCACTCACCTTAACAAATCTGATCTGGCCAAGCTCTCATCCTGCTATAATCACATTGCCAGGTTCGTTACAGGCCTACCCTACAGAACACACCACTGTACTAACCTGAAAAAGCTTGGATGGATAGAATTCCCACACCTTCTTCACCAGTCCCAACTCATAGAGGCCTTCAAAATCCTTAAACAACCTGAGAATACCCCAGCACTAAAAAACTTAATGACTCCCTACTCCAATCTACGCTGCCTTCGCTCAGCAAACAGACTCCTTGTCCAAACTACTAAATCTCTCAAACTAGGTGGTGACGCGCTATTTGCCGACACCACTGATAAAATATGGAACTCTCTCCCAAATAACATCACGCTTGCAACTTCTCTAAGTCAATTCAAAAATAGGCTAAAACTCCACTTCAAGTCACACTGGCTATGTCCTTGCTCAAACCCAGACTAGCTCTGTGCCATTAACTAAAACATAAACAACTAGCTAAGATGATAAGTACTTTGTATACTGTGATAAAGAAATATGTATCCTGTCTAACTCTATGTCATTATACTGCCTACCGTCCTTGCTAATATAGGTTCATAGGTTGGTACTAGGCTATCAGCCCTAGGGCCTATACAAGCCTAGCCATAACAATTCCCTGGCCATTTCTTCCCACATTATTTACTTTCCTGGACCCCTGTCTAGCAGGGAGACTGACGTGATCCCTGGGGTGAATTTCCTTTCTCCCATCCAATCGTCAAGGTTCCTCTTGAAGAGGTCCAAAGAGGCACTCTGCTTGACATGTATGGGCAATCTATTCCAGAGTCTGGGGAGTCTCTGGGTCAGGAACCTATCCCTCCAGCATGTTTTGTTTATTGTGATGACAAGGTTTAGATCCCTGGAGCGTGTAGCTCTGAGGGATTGGGATTTCTTTAAGTGTAGCATGTCCAACAGCTCTGGGTTTGACATGGCCTTGTATGTTAAGCAGAGATCGCCTCTGAGTAGGCGATATGCGACAGAGTATAGCTGGAGTTTTTAAGGCGGTCAGCATAGGGCATCTGCTTTAGGCCTGTGATTCTTTTAGTGAGGTATTTCTGAGGCCTTTCCAGTTGTTGCAGATGTCTTGAGAGGTACATACCAAATGGGGCGTTGTATTCTATAATGGGTCTAATGAGGGATAAGTACAGTGGGACAATGACCTCCTTTTTCTGGATGAAAAGCCCTTTGTGATGAGGTGTGCCACATAGAAGGATTTCCTGACTGTTGTGGCGATGTGGTTATCGAAGGTGAGACCACTGTCCACCTGTGTCCCTAAGTCTCTTATCACACTTTCTGTGTTTAGTGTACTGCCACCTATATGGTAATTCATGGATACATGTTTTTTCCCAAAGGGGATAACAATACATTTCTTGGCATTGAGCTTGAGCCCATGGCTCTGGCACCAAGCATCTGTTTCTGTAAGGCCCTTTTGTAGAGTATCCACATCATTTGGGGATTCAATAATGGCTCCCAGTTTGCAGTCATCTGCAAACTTTGTTAGCCAGAGTTATGTTACATTTGTAGTAATGTTACATTTGTAGTAATCTCAGAAATTTGTAGTAATCTCAGAAATAGTAATGGCAGTCTTGTACTTGTATGTAAATAGCCTATGTTTTTGTTAAGTTCTTTCAGCTCATTTACTGTACCTAATTATCAATGTAACTCTGTTGGTGCTTTTCTCCCCGGGCCTCCGCTGAAAAAGGACATGTATCCAGTCGGACCATCCCGGTTAACAAATGTAAAATAAATAAAATAATAAATAAAGTAACCTAAACAAAAAGTTTAAACTACAATGGAGAGATAGTAAAGAATAATTGCACTCAAAAAAAGAGAAGAAAATGGAAGTTATTAAAGGAAAAAAAATTAAAATTATATGACCTGAATCCAAGAGCTAGCTGACTGGACGACATCTTTGCAAAGCTGCAAACAAGATCTGAGGTAGTTAGGAGAGAAGCATTGTGGGTAAGGGGAGATACCAAAG
Organism: Protopterus annectens; assembly: GCF_019279795.1. Classification (NCBI taxonomy): domain Eukaryota; kingdom Metazoa; phylum Chordata; order Ceratodontiformes; family Protopteridae; genus Protopterus; species Protopterus annectens. The sequence goes on from NC_056747.1 coordinate 251,604,039, forward strand.
AGCTTTTTGGTTGCCATGGGCTTGCTAACAGCAGAGTCGGATCCGATGGATCAGATCTGGAACCCCTATGTGAGGATGAGATGAAAAGTTGACAATATCAGATCAGATATTCGATGTATATATTTCCACATAAAAATTTTCCAGTATAAACTTGATTATACTAAATGCAAATGAAGAAGCTTGACTAACTGATTTAATTAACAAACTTTTATTATTACCATCTACTGAGTTACTCAATCCACTTTTATCTAAAAAGTTACATTTTTCATCAAAAGCATTACTGTTTATTATTTACTTATGATAACTTGGACAAGGTTCCTCTGTAGATCAATCTACCTTTGCTATTAGCATTCATATATTCATAATGGGGTGTTCTGTTCCTCTTAAGTTATATCCACAAATTCATTTAATTTCGTACTGCTGGATAATATTAACTGGTTAGCATATTCAACCAACTTATATTCTTTTATTAAATATTCTGGGGACTTAGCTTTTCCATTTTCAAAACCATTAGACCATCATACTAATACATTCCTTTTTTAGCAAATTAATTTTAACATTACTCGGAGTTTCCTCAAATCTAGAGATGCGTGCAATGGGAAAGCACAAAAATTTCCATTTTGATATTAATGGAGCTTGAAAAAAAATATTTCTTAATTGTTTTAAGAAATGATTTCATACATGCCCAGTCTAACGACTGAAATGAAATTCCTTCAAAGGTAAATTTTGTTAACCAGATGAAAGCGTTATTACATATTCCTAATATATCATATTTAATAAAGTTATAAGAATTAGTATAATCTGCTCCTGGATGGTCTTCCACTGACTAGCATAAACTGAGTCTATACAAAGGATGTTGTTGTTGTTTACCTTTTGGCTATTCCTGGTTAGGGGTCGCCATAGCCGAACTCCGGTCTGCTAATGATTGGCAGTAGATTGTCACGAACGCCGAGGTGCCAGTTCGAAGTTCAACCTTCAACGAAGGCACGCCCATTTACGCATGTCTTTCGAACGCCCACCCAACCATACGGAGGACATGCAGACTCCACACAGAAGGCACTCCCCGCACTCCAGCCGAGAATCGAACGGAAGATCCTCTTGCTGTGAGGCAACAACGCTACCGCTGCACCACCGCAGATTATGGTGTTAAAACTTGTAGCAACAGAATAAGATTTTACATCTAGGAAGTTAATCCCACAACACTCCCATAATCTTATATGATTTCTATAAGCAATTCTTGTTTTTTTAGGATACCGTTAGAATGAAGTTAACATTTTTTTCCATTTTCCTTAAAAGTTTTTTTTTGTCAGGTATTAAAGGTATATAGAGTGAGAGAGTAATGTACTAACTTATCCTCAAAAGTATAAAAACAATTCCATTTTTAATAAAAAGCAACACAATTACTTATTCAAAATTATTAATCTTACATCTTGATATATTTTTATTCCCAAATATTTTAGTTTGTGTCCTTCCCAATTATATTTATACTTACAATTACTATCTTGTAATTGATTTAACACTAAAGTTTTAAAATTATTACAGTTCACCAGATACTTTTTAAAACTTTTCAATTTCCTCATCTACTTCTTCCATTAAATAATTCAAATCTCCTATATTCTTCTTCTTCTTTTGGCTTTTCCCGGTTAAGGGTCGCCACAGCAGATCACCTGTCCGCTCATGATTGGCAGTGGAGTTTTACGGTGTCGAGTTGCCAGCCCGGCGCCCAACCTTCCACAGAAGGCACACACATGCACACACTCACACCTAGGGCCAATTTAGAGTGTCCAATCCACCTACCGCACGTCTTTGGGATGTGGGAGGAAACCGCAGCACCCGGAGGAAATCCACGCAACCACAGGGAGGACATGCAGACTCCACACAGAAGGCACCCCAGCCGGGAATCGAACCAGAGAACCTCTTGCTGTGAGGCGGCAACGCTAACCGCTGCACCACCGTGGCCGCCCAATTCAAATCTCCTATAATTAGTAAAATATAATTTGCAAAAAACTGTATTTTAGATTGACAATCTGTTAATTAAGAATCCATCAATATTTTTCTTTGCTTCTTACACTACTAGCTAAGGTTCGGTTTCCATTTTCTAGTAAATGCTTTTTTTTTGTCACAAGAATTAAACTTAACAAGGGCCTTGCTGTGTGTAGGCAAATACAGATCCTGTATCCCAGCTCAAAAAAAAAAAAAAAAATTCCTTATTTACATGAATTTGGTCACCCAGTAGTGTAGGGGATTTTTAAAACTGTACTAATTCACTACACTCCCAAAACATATGCTCCCAGTTTCCTCTTTCTTGCCCATCACACCGCCAACATTTGATTGAGGAAAACATTTTGGAGTCTGCTTGGGGTATAAAAATACATATGCAAACACTTCCAAATAAAAATCCTAAACTACTAGATTTTGCTGCATATTTGTGAGTCATACACATCTCTTTCTACTGTTTCTTTGTGAACTGCTCATCTAATCCCCCCACTCTTTTCTAACCTCCTCTGATGGATTCCTATAGTTATCATGCAATATCTTATATGCCCTATTAATTATCATTTAACAACAGCTTCTGTTCTAGATTCAACTAAAAACTCTAGTAGAGCAGGTTTTTCACTTAGAATTCCCCTAACACTTTCTCTTTTTCCCCATACTCTGCTATCAATCCCTGATAGGGAATATAATCACTAACCTGCAGTTCAAATGTCTTCTTGGCCTTTTCCCATTCTATTACCTTTCCCTCTCTAGTTATTTGCTCCAATAACTTGGTACCTTTGCCAGATTTCTACAATAAATTCCTTTCTCCATTCTCATGTTGGCTTAGTTCTTAGAACACTTTCAGCTACTGTGTGTGTAATATTCTGTATGGCTGCTGTTATTCCCCTTAAAGATATATATCCAAAATCCCACACACTCATTTCTTGAATCCACCCCCCCCAGCTTCATCATCTTCCCTTTCCACTTTGAATTATAGCTTTCTGCTTGTGCTATGTATATGAGCCTTAACTGGTAGTTCTAAAATATCTCTTCAAATCACGTACTTCTAAACCACCTTGTTCTCCTGAAGGATCAACCTATCCCATTTGACACTTGCCCTCTTCTTCTCCAGATAAAATCCTTCATTTCTTTATTACTGTTTATAACTTCTCCAGATGACAAAAAATATGCCTGACCTATACAAAAAACTAGGGGGACTAAAAACATTTTTAATGCTTGTATCTTGCTATCCATAAACAAGATCTTCCAGTTTCTCAGTTTTTGTATTATATTTTGTTTGGTCTCTTCTCACATGTCCTTAGCTGCCATAACAGAAGTCCTTTTTAACCCACAATCCCTAATATTTCATTTTATTGTGCCCTCATAAATATGGGATTGCTGAACAAATTTGTATATAAGTGGATATAAAAAGTGCACACACCCCTGTTAAAATGCTGGTTTTTGTGATATAAAAAATGAGACCACAATAAATCACTACAAAACTTTTCCCACCTTTAATGTGACCTATAAACTGTACAATTCAATTGAAAAACAAACAAATCTGTTAGGGGGAAAAATATAAAAAATAAAAAAAACATACAACTTGAATAAGTGTGCACACCCTTAAACTAATATTTTGTTGATGTACCTTTTGACTTAATTACAGCATTCAGTCTTCTTGGGTAGGAGTCTATCAGCATGGCCCATCTTGATTTGGCAATATTTGCCCACTCCTTCCTTGCAAAAATGCTCTAAATCTGTCAGATTACGGGGGCATCTCTTGTGCACAGCCCTCTTCAGGTCACCCCACAGATTTTCTACTGGATTTAGGTCTGAGCTCTGGCTGGGCCATTCCAAAATTTTAATTTTCTTCTGGTGAAGCCATTCTTTTGTTGATTTGTATGTATGCTTGGGGTCATTGTCATGTTGAAATGTGAAATTCCTCTTCATCTTCAGCTTTCTAGCAGCCCCCTAAAGGTTTTGGGCCAAAAGTGACTGGTATTTGGAACTGTTCATAATTCCCTCCACCTAGACTAAAGCCCCAGTTCCAGCTGAAGAAAAGCAACCCCAAAGCATGCTATTCCCAACCACCATGCTTCACCGTGGGGACGGTGTTCTTTTGGTGATGCATAGGGTTGTTGTTGCGCCAAACTTACCTTTTGGAATTGTGGCCAAAAAGTTCAATCTTGGTCTCATCAAATCAGAACACATTTTCTCACATACTTTTGGGAGACCTGCTGTATTGTTTTGCAAATTTTAGCTGGGACTGGATGTTTTTCTGTCTAAGAAAAAGCTTCCGTCTTGCAACCCTACCCCAGAGACCGGACATGTGAAGAATACAGGAGACTGTTGTCACATGTAGTACACAACCAGTACTTGCCCCAAATTCCTGCACAGCTCCTTCAGTGTTGCTGTAGGTCTCTTGGCAGCCTCTCTGACCAGTTTTTGTCTCGTCTTTTCATCAATTTTGGAGGGACGTCCAGTTTTTTGCAATGTCACTGTTGTCCCATATTTTCTCCACTTTTTGATGACTGTCTTCACTGTGTTCCATGGTATATCCAATGTTGTGGAAATTTTTTGTACTGTTTTTCTGATACCATTCAACAATGAGATCCCTCTGAAGCTTTGTAAGCTGTCTGCGAACCATGGCTTTTGCTGTAGCAGGCAACTGAGTAAATGTCAGGAAAATCCAACTAGGACAGCTTAACTTTATTTGGGGTTAATGAGTCTCTTTAACTGATGGCAGATGTGTACCCAAGAAGACTGCTGTAATTAAAGCAAAAGGTGCTTCAACAAAGTACTAGTTTAAGGGTGTGCACACTTCTGCAACTGGCTTATTGTAGGGGTTTTATTTTTTTATTTTTCCCCTAACAGAGATTTGTTCGTTTTTCAATTGAATTGCACAGGTTACTGGTCACATTAAAGGTGGAAAAAGTTCTGAAATTATTTATTGTGGTCTCATTTTTTATATCACAAAAACCTGGCATTTTAATAGTGGTGTATACACTTTTTATATTCACTGAAGGTATATAATCTACAGCTATTACCTTTGTTTTCTTTTCATTAATTTTATATCCCCAAAAAAAATTGAAACAGTCTCAAAATAGTCCACAACACTGATATATCCTTTTCTGGTTTTATCAGGTACAAAGTAATACAGTCTGTCAATAAAGCCAAGTTTTCTCGATTACCATAACAATCACATCCTTGAATTTCTGAGTCTATTATTTTCTTTGCCAATGGCTCGAAATACAATGCAAATAAAGGGGAAAGACGACACCCATGCCCAGGTTCCTCGGTTTCAACAATTTATCAGCAAAGTACCCTCCCACTTCAGTTTTTTCCTCTGATCCCTCGTATATCCTCTTAATTAACTTTATTATTCTATCAGGAAATGCAAATGCTTCCACTGCCCTACACACATAATCCAAACTTAATCTGACGAATGCTCTCTCTCCATCAAGACCTAACAACAACAGTGGTATTTTCTTACATTCTGCTTCCCCCCTGGATCATCTTTGTTCTATAAATGTTGTCAAATGTCTGCAACTCTTCCATAGATCCATATTTTGGCAACACCCTTTGCCATTCCTTCAGCTATTATAAATGTAAACACTTTAAATCATGGTTTAAAATTGAAAGGGGCTTATACGGAGCTGTGTCTGATGGATCTTTACAGCCACCACAGCTTTCTTCTAGGATGTTAGTATTTTAAAAGGAGGGTAAGTGCTGTTAAACAAAACCTTCGATCTTCCCTCCTAGCTTCCAGACTTCCACAGGAATACCACCTACTCCACGAGACTTTTCTTCAGATTGATTATATGTTACCATTTTTATGTCCTCTCCTCCAATCTTAACGGTTAATTGTTGAGCCACATCTACCTCTACCCTTGGCATGCTTAGGACTTCCATAAATATCACCATTTGTGCTTTTTCTTGATTTCCACATTCCTCTACTTTATACAAATTTTCATTAAAGAATTCTGAAACATCGCTAATACTTCTACAGGATCACTGGTTATTTTTCTGGTTATAGGTTCCCTAAGTTTGTCAACAACCCTTTTTCCTTTCTATTATACAAGTTGTTGCGATGAGAGTTTTTGTGCACTGGAGTTATCAAAAAATAGTTACTTTACAATCTTTCTGAACTCATGCATATTATCCAGATACTTCCTTATCTTCTTTTTAGAACTCTGCAGTTGTGCCTTTTCTTGTTCCATGGGATTCCCCTTATTCTGCAATACTTTAACCTTTCATAGCCCCTCTAAATCATTCTTACTACTAAACCATATTTCTTTTTATGTACACCCTACTTTTAAACTCCACTTTCATGTTATCCCACTCATTAGCTATAACTTCTGAAGAAATTTCTATTTTCCGTAATATTTCTGAAATAATTTCCACTACCCATTCCTTAAATTCCTCTTTTTCACAGGTAGACGGGGAAGCGCCAGTGTCTCATTTTTATTTCATTACCTGCATTTGTATCTTAGCTATTATTGATGCACAATCTGAAATGTTTACTGGATGTATGCTGAAGCTTTCAATTAAATACACATGGTCATGTGAAATACAATTTCTGTCTTCTAGTTTAGCACAGTTATAATATGAAAAATCTCGGAGTTCCTACAAATGAATTAAAGTTTTCCATACCAAATATTTTAAGAAAGTTTCTCAGAAATCTACCCTCTTCTATGTTTTCCATTCTATGTCCTCCAGACACATCCCCACTGTTGCAAATAAAGTTCCAGTTCCCACATATAAGTAACATTCCCTTCTGAAAGCCAACTTCTCCCAAATATTTTTAAGCTCCATAATAGCAGTTTTAGGTGGAATATAAATATATGCCAACGTAATCCACCTCCCTTGCCAGGAGCTCCTTACTAACACAAATCTATCACTACTATTTTTTTCTCCTCTATCACTATTGGAGCTCCTCTAGCAAGTACTGCAAGTACTTCCTTTTCCCTTTGTCCCCGATATTCTGCTGAATATCCACCCTGAAATCCTTTATCAAATTCATGTGCGCACGTCTTTCCAAATGTGTCTCCTGTAGCACTGATATTTCTCTGCATTTCTTATTATAATTCAACAGTCTTACCTTTTCGTCTACAGCTGTGAGGCCATTCACATTCCAAAATAACATGTTTAGTGTAGTTATTATTCCCACCTATTATTTATTTTATTTATTTTATTTTACATTTGTTGACCGGGATAGTCCGACTGGATTAATGTCCATTTTCAGCGGAGGCCCGGGGAGAAAAGCTCCAAGGTAGACAGATACAGTAATAACAAAGGCATATTACAGATATGGTATTTACAAATAATACATAAGCAGACATGAATAGACAATTTCACAAGTTCGAGTTACCCCCTAGTAACAGTCAGGGGAAAATTAAACAGTAGCTTGATTAATTGATATTCACATTCATGGTGAGTGTTAGCCAGGCTTGTTGCAGTGGCAAAGCCAGTTTAGTGTTAGAAGTTGTTTGAGTTTAGCTTTAAATTGGCATAGGGAGGAGAGCAAAGTAATACCAGCTGGAAGTAGGTTCCAGGCTCTGCCTGCAGAATTTGCAAAGAGGGAATCACCGACTACATTGTTTATTTTGAGTGTCTGAATTAGTAGTCTGTTTGAAGATCAAAGCAGTCTTGGATTGTTGCAGGGGGTGACAATATTTTTAAGAGCTGGCATATTATCTGGATTATAGAAGATATTATTAGCTATAATCAGAAGGTTATATTGGATTAGACTGGGAAGTTCTAGCCACCCAAGCTGTTTAAGGTTGATGCAGTGGTGTGTTCTAAAAGGCAGGCCAGTTGCAAACCTGGCAATGTGATTGTAACTGGTTGACAGTCTATTAAGTACAGTCTTGTTTAGATTAGAGAGAAGGCGGAAGCATATAGAAGTGTTGAAAGCAGGTGAGAGCGAGCTATGGCAATCTGTGCTGGAGGGGTTAAGGAAGGCTTTTATTTTGAACAGTGACCCAAGTTTTTTATTGATGGTCTTGATCGTTTGGTTTACATGAAGGTCAAATTTTAGGTTATTATCAATATTGACTCCTAATAGTTTTGTAGAGGGGTTGGGTTGATTATTGTGCCATCTTTTGCATTTATGGTGAAGGTAAAAGCAGCAGACCTTTGTGTTGGTGAGAATAACATTTTAGATTTTTTGGGATTTAGCAACAATCAACGTTTGAAGAGCCAGGTTTCTATAGTATTAAAGGTGGACTGGATGGCAGACCTCAAGTTTGAAGGAGATGTAGCCGAGCAAATCAGGGTGGAGTCATCAGCGTATTGTATACAGCTGACATTTGGGATGACTGTATATAAGTAGTTAATAACAACGGAAAACAGTAGGGGCCCTAATATGAAGCCTTGTGGTACTCCAAGAGTGTTAGGTAATAGGTTAGAGAGCTTGTTCTGCTGGAGAACAGCCTGCTGCCTCCCACTGAGGTAGGATTAAACCACTGAAAGGCATTAGAATTTAGACAGAAAGATTGCAGGGTGTGAATCAAAAGTTGGTGATCCACCATGTCGAATGCCTTGGAAAGATCCAAGAAGAGGGCTGAGGATATGTGATTATTGTTACGATTTATGGTACTGGTAAACGCTAGTAGGGCTGAAGTTGTGCTGTGGTGTGGAAAGGAAGCAGTGTTGGGTATCGGCCATGAGGTGATTCTGAATTAGGTGGTGCACGAGTCGTTTGTGTATACATTTTTCCATAATCTTAGTTAGTGGAGAAAGTATAGCTATTGGTCTATAATTGGAGAATTCAGTGGAGGAACCTTCTTTATGTATTGGGATTACGTAGGAGGTTTTCCAAATGGTGGGAATTTTAGCCTCTGCTATGTTACGATTAATTAGTATTGACAATGGATAGGCAACATCATCAGCTGATGTTTGAAGGTACTCTGCAGGGAGTTGGTCAGCGGAGAGTGTGGTGGGTTTTAATTTTTTGATCAAGGTACAGATAAGCGACATGAACACTGGTTGGAAGCTGAACGAGAGTAGGTTTATATGGGTGGTACTATCAGGGCCAGGGGAGCTAGGAGGTAATTGGCTAGCTAGGGCTTGAATTGTCTCTGTAAAGAAATGGTTAAAACTGTCTGAAACATCCTCAGGAGATTTATCAATGGTAGCAGCGGGGATAGGGATAGAGGTTTTTCCAGAATTAAGTAGATTATTCAGACCTACCCAGAACTTCTGATGATTGTTCTGGTCAGCCGTCTGTAAATTACAGTAGTACTGACTTTTGTCTTGCAAAATTGATTTTTTAGTTTCATTCCTAGCTTGCCTGCATTTAACATGATCATGGGGGTCTTTAGTGGAGCGCCATGGAACCCATATTTTGTTTCTACTGGTAATTTTTAGCCTAGATTCTTTAGACAGCCATGGTGCAGTTTTTGCCTTTGTTCACTTTGAGCGGGCAGGTGCATTCAAGTCAAGGATTTCAAGAAAATTGTTGTTAAAATACACAACTGCCTCTTCTAAGGGGATGTGTTTTAGCATAGACCAGTTACAGGAGTTAAGTTCCTGTTGGAATTTGGCAGGGTCAAAGTCTTTTTTGTTTCTGACTTTTCTGAGTAAGGATTGATGAGGATTAAAGACTTTTTGCTTAACTATGCATTATATATTATAGCTTTTTTACGTGTCTTTCCAGATTCTGCATCATATGCACGCACTTATGTTTGGCAGGTTGATCCTATATAAAATTAATTCTTCTCATCTCTACTTGAACCTATGTTGCTTTTACAAGATTTTTGTTCAACAAAACCCCTCAAACAAAAACCACACCCGCCCCAGAATACCCCCATAACCTATTAACTGAAAAAAACACACCCAAAGCTATGTACATCTTTAAATAATGAAGTTTAAACCTCCTGATAGGAACAAATGTCCCAAATCAAAAGTTGCACCTACATGTGTTAACTAACATAAGGTTAAGGTTATATAGCTTACACTCCTACTTAAACAAATTGTGCCTGTTCTTGTCTTATCTTTATTTCCCTCACAGATGTGAAAGACAGCTTGCATGCTTTGAAAACATTAACTTTATTCTTAAGAACAACTGCACTGGTTATCTAACTAAAATTATACGCTACTCTAGTAAATGCATTAAAGTATTCAGTTACCATAAAAGCTGTTGTTACTCACTTCCAATCATTTCAAACTATTTTTTACTGAGCTGCTTGAACTTCTACCTTCTAATTTATTTTCAGTAAACAATGTCCGGGCCACTCTATGTACTGCCTTCACCTTTAGTCAGATGTTTTCCCCATGAAAACATGAGAACAACATATACAGCTGCACTCAGCTGCAAGTTTTTCAACTGACAGTGAAGATTTATTTGCTTAAAGGTAACATTTCATTACATTGTGGTCTCTCATTTTTAAAACCCGCTTGCTTACACAAAAAAAATGTCATTAGATTAAGCCTATAGCATTACTCCAGACATTCATCTACACAAATGTAAAAAAAAAAACATTTCAATTGTACAAACATTACAATCAGTGCACTTTTACACCCCATTCCCCACCCTAACAGCTTAAAGGACAACAACGGGATATTAAAGCAGATTGCTCAACCTGCTGTATCTTTTAGTCCTTGTTTGTTGATACAGCTTCGAAAAATCACCCATGCAGCTTTAAAAACTAATCCACTCAACTGTTTTCCCTGTTAGGCTTCCTACCTTTCTGTACTGTTTTACTTTCACTTTGAAAACCAAGTTGAAAAACCTCTAGCTAGCTCTGAAATCATGATGTCACATCTGCCAGAGCTCTTGCTCTAGCTACCGGGACGTTTTCTCCCCCAAAGTGATGTAATCCCCGCCTGATTTGCATGCTGTATAGAAGAGCCAGTGGACCTCCCACATTGTGATGTCAGAGCTGCCCTGCCCAGCCCACTCTTAACCTAGCAAAAAATGGCAAACTATAATCTCACTTTTCTGAAGAGCCCTACCGATATGTGACAAAGTACTAAGAGCATAAATTTGCAATGACCATGTGTTGACATTAATTACATGTTTTTACATAAGAAGCAGATGTCTGTCACAATTAATTGACAACACTACATCAGATTACAAGTAGTATGCAATACCATAATTTTCATAAATTACCACTTAAAAAAAGCATATGGGTGCCGTCATGCAAGTCTGTGAAATATTTTGTGTTTATAGTGCATCATTTGTTAGTTATTTAACCAAACAGGAAGGAAAAATAAGTGGGAGTTTGATGCTTTGCAAAACAGTGATTATTCCCAGTGCTATGGAGCTTGGTTCTAAATTTGACAGGAGGAGTGCAACAAAAATAATTTCCCACTGTAAGGAAGGAAAGGCTGACAAGAAAACAGTACATTACTCTGGTTACCTGCTGTGAGCTGTCAATCACACGCAGATAATGGGTCAAATTACCCTTAGCTCTTTGACAGCTAGGGAAAGTAGGTGTGAAGGGGGAGGGGAGATACCCGGAAGAACTAGATTTCAACTTTCACAAAAGAAATCAAGTTAGCATTTCTAAGAAGAAAGAGGAATAAAATGCACTTTTCAATTCTGTTCTGTAGCATTTGCACTACTTGTGTTTGAAGAAGTCATTGAACAGGGATAAAATTTTAACCAAAAGTAGGTGACTATAACACAGCAGTGAATGCCTGTAAAATCAGTGGACTGACAGGAGCTTTAGGGAAAATATGGCAGATCTGATGGAATTTTTTGGAGACAAACAATGCATTCTGGGATACTTACAGGCAGACTAAACAGTCAGAATTATTTCAAGATGTCAGACCCCATGTGAGCAGAGTCAGAAATTTTGTACAAAAATATCCTAAAAGCTCTAAATAGTCCCAGAGTGGTGTTATAATGTAAGAAACACCAAACCATGATGAAACAAACATGTTTTTTGAGTCTGTGGGTGCGGTTGTCCTTTAAGATTACAAAGTATTAACTTAAACATGCTTTTGTTCAGCCTTTCTTTTTTCTATATTGTAATGCCTACATTTCTTAATACTAAAAAAGAAAACCATCCTTGTTTACTTTAGAATCTTTTTCACATACAACAATCACTGAAAATGCTTTACTTCAGAACATGCAATTTACATTATGACATGTTTTAAAGGAATACTGTTGAGAACCTGCATGAAGTCCTGGAAAAAAATCTTGCCAGTTGATTGCTCAGAGAGGAGACAAAGAGGTCTACCTGAGGAATTCCACAAAGATGGATCAAATCCTGGAAGACCCCCTGGATCTAGTTTACATTTGTGAGGGTATGCCCTGGTCCTGCTCAGCTTGTCTGCCAAAAAGTTTTACTCTGACAGAATGTAGAATGCCTGCAGAGTAATAGTGTCCTGTGAAGCTATTACAAGCTAACATGGCTAGTCTGGAAATGGGGTACGACCTGGTTACCTCCTGTTTGGTGATGCACTACATGACTGTGGTATTGTCTGTAACCACTTGAAGAGGTCACAGGGACCACGTATGATTCAGAAAGTTGAGTGTTTTGATTAGGGCAAGCATTCTCCTTGATACTTATATGCTCACATCTCTCCTTAGTGTTCCACACTCCACGCCCTTTTACCCCTCCTGAAACTGCTCCCCAAGCAAAGTCTAAGGCATCTGTGGTGACTGCTTCGGTGCAAGGAGGGAGAAGGACAGATCTGGATTTAAGGATATCCGATGTCTTCACCAAATAATTTCTCTTCTGACAAACTCCAGCACTGCAGTTTAAAAAGATAAAGGGTGTTGGTGCTGGAACCAAAGAGATTTCAGATAAAACTGTATCTTTACCACGTTGAGCCATACCAGTGGTATCAGGATAATCAAATATGCCATGCCACTCAAAATCCTGCGTTATTCCCTTGCAGTGACCAAAGTCTGACTGGAAAACCTCAGAAATAGATTTGGATAAAGATCTTAATTTTTTCCTGTGGAAGAAAAGCTCTTTGAACTGTAGTGTGTATTTGACATCCCAGGAACACAATCCTGTAAGAATGAGCCAATAAAGACTTTTGAATGTTTTCTCACTCAAGAGAGAGACTCCTGGCACTTTGAAAAACATTCTGCAGAGATAAGCAAGTCATCTATATATGGAAAAATGTGGATACCATGTAGCCTGCAACAAGCTACAACTGGAACTAGATATTTTGTGAACACCCTTGATGCAGTGGATAGTTCAAAGCTTAAAGCAGAGAACCAACAGTGTGATCTAGACACACAAAATCTTAAGAATTTTAAAGTCTGGATGAACAGGGATGTGATAAGCATCTTTTAAGGCTAGTGTTACCAGGAAATTTGAAACGGGAAGTAGTAGTAACAAGTTGTGAAGTTACATCATTCTGAATTTGGGGACTATCACAAACAGGTTTAGGACAGAAAAGTCTAGAACTGGTCTCCAAGTATTTTCTTTCTTTGGCACTAGAAACATCCTTGAATAAAACCCTTTCCCCATCTAAGAAGGAGGAAATGGTTCTATCACTCCTTAGAACATCATGGGATGAAGAATTTATGGAAGCAACAGTGTCTGATCTGCAGGATAAGGAACTCCCTGGAAAGGAGAAATTTCCTCCCACTGCCATCTATAACCTTGTTGAATGACTTTTGAACCCTTTTGGCTGAAACTATCTATTGCCAAAGTGAAAAATGGGGATTCAGACATTCTGGAAGAAAAAAAATGGGACAGGGTGGGAGAGGTTCACAAGGTCTCTTGAAAAATCATTAACACTTGTTTGACTGTCCTTGGTTTTTGGGTGGTTCAAGACTATTTTTGGAAACTCCTTGCAATTTCTTCTTAAACATCAGTTTACCTGTATTTTGTCGAGACTATTTATTCTGCTTTTTGCTAAAACTGGATGAGGAGATCCCATGGAAAAATTTGGAAAAGGAGTGATGAAAAATCTTAAGATTCCCTGGATCAGTTTGCCCCTTTCATTACACTTTCTGATTGATTTTGCATCAATGGGACCAAACAATTACTATACAAGGGTGAATTTAAAATCTAATTTTTCTCATCTAGGAGGTTCTGAGAATGCAGCCATGCAAACCTCAAAACAGTGCAACAGAGTCATACACACAATGTAAACAATAAGTACTGACCTATGCAATAAAAGAAACCATTTAAAGCAGATTTTCCTCATAAGAAGAAACTGCAGATAAAATATTCCTCATACTTTCACAATTAGTCAGAACAAACTTTAACATAAGATTCTGACAATTCAAAATACTGAAAATCAAAGTTGCAGAAGTATTCACTTTGTCCCATACCTATCAATAACTACCAAGAGGAGTAGGACTTTAAATTGACTAGGTGCTTAGCAGCAGTTGGATCAAGTACAACTACAGCTGCTGGGCAGCATCAGAAACAGGTTTAGGAAAGAAAGATCTAGAACTTGTCTCCAAGTATTTTCTTCCTTTGGCACTAGGAAAATTCTTGAATAAAACTCCTTCCAGAGTCAAGTATGTGAATAGTGAATATAAATTTAAAAGACTTGAGGAACGTTATACATTACATCTGCCTTTTAGAGACCACCTTTAGAGAAACCTCCACAAGGAGAATCAAACTTGGCTCTCCTCCGAGTCTGAATAAGAAATCCAAAAAAAATTATCTGTCCTTGCATCTTCTTGCTCAGATTCTTAAATTGCTTCAACAAAAGAGGTATCCCTTTTTCTTTTACCAGAAACTACTTTACAAGGAGGATTAATTGCCTGAATTAAACCCTGAGCCAGACCCAGTAATCTACTCATATACAAAGTAATTTGAGGAGGAGTATAATACATGCTTAGTTTTCTGTTTCTTTTTGACAGGAAAAATGAGGCCAACCATATTACTAATGGCAACAGCTTCCATAGAGATGAGTACAGCACTATGAAACAAGGAAACCTTCTTCGTTCCATGCCCCATGACAGACAAAAGTAGCTCTCCCTTGCACACTGAGGGGACCCTAACAGCTGCAAAGGATATGGCTAACCCCCAGTCCATAGTAGCTGTAGGTGCTACACCAGCGGGATCCAGGGTAAAAGATGATTCGTCTGAGGTACAACAAAGGGCCACAGCAGAGTCAACCACCTTGCAGCTGAAGTAAAATCCTAGCCTACTATGGTGGTAAAGTGTTTTACTTAATATTTTCTTTTTGTGGCTGGGAGAAGGATTAACTTGTCAGACCGGTAGTGTGTTCCATAGTCAAGCCAAAAATTTATCCTCTTCCCAAGGGAACAGCAGGTGCAAATGCCAGTAAACCCCATCAGTTTAAAAAAGTTATTTTTTGACAGAAAAACATGGTAAAAGCAGTTTAAAACACCATGCCAGCTCCACAAAATGTAAAATAAAAATTTCTCCACAGAAAAAATGTCTTTACTTACTTTACACCACTTATAAACTGACATGAAAAATGTGTGTGACAGGAAAAAATGAGTGCTCGGTTTTAAAAGATGACAATCTATAAAAAACAAAACTTCTAGCTTTAAAATAACGTTCCTGAAGAGGACAGTGATAAAAGAGCAACACATATAAGAAAATGGAAGGTCTTTTTCCCCAAAGGGAACTTATCTGCCCAGCAAAAAAAAAAAAAAAAAAAAAAAAACAACTGTAGATCCTCAAAAGCCTCACAGGACCATACTTGTTCAGCAGCAGTAAAGCTCTAAAGGGCTTTGTGCCCAAACATGTGTTTTAGTCAGCTCAACTTGAAATGCCTGAGAGTCTGGGCACATGGATGGTGCCCTGAAGCTTTAAGCTGTCCAGCTGTTAACCCCATATAGCTATGGCTACTGCAGCAGTGATCAGTATGATGAATACCAAAGGTAATGAGCTTTGTTTTAGCAACAGAAGCAGGGTTCTTTTGTACCAATGCCCTGCTCGTTTAGGCTTCAGACTTCATATCATTCAGAGCACACATGCAAAAAGAAAAAGAAGTTATGTACCTACCATAATGCTCCATGTTAGCTGTCTTCATCTCGCCTTCCTTCTTGCTGTTTGGGATCGGAGCAGATTCTCCGCTCCGACTCGGCCATCTTCAATAGCTTGAGAGCTGTTTACTGGCTCGAGGCTACCCCTTATCCCATGATGCCTAGCGAAAGCTACCCAGATCTCGTTTGTAATAGCTAATCCCAGACATAAGTTTAGAAAACCAGTTATCTAAAAACTGGTTGTTCAATACATCTAATTATAGAATAGGTAACGAAAAACCTGGCCAGAAGAGCAATAAGGAAAAAAAATACGCCAGTGAAAACAAGAACTCCTCTCAGCCCAGTAGGATGGGGGAAGGAGGGAGGGACGCAAGAAGAAAGACAAGATGAAGACAACTAACATGGAATGTTATGGTAGGTACATAAAGTACAGTTTTGTACCTACCATAAATGTAGATGTCCGATAGGTATGCATCTGCAGTCATAACATATGGGCTGTCCTGCCTCAGGCAGCCCTTCGGTCGGCCGGATTCCAAAGTCTGGGTCTGGCCTCGGCTGATGTCGCACTTTCCCCGACGTCAGAGCGTCTGGGGTATAAAAACATCAGCTGACACCATTTTCCTCAGTGTTTCTTGCCCCAGATGCCAGGTGCCCTCTAGAAAGGCCAAAATTTAGAGGAATGCAGTAAAATTCCAAACATTTTCCAATAACTATATACATATGTATACAAACAAATACACCATAATAGATCCCCCAGCTAGCTAATGGAGGGGTAAGTACCCTAAGAATACCACAGAGGGGAAGGAGGGAGGGTTACCCTGACTGCAGATGCATACCTATCGGACATCTACATTTATGGTAGGTACAAAACTGTACTATGTCCTTCAAGGATGCATCTGCAGTCATAACATATGGGTAGAATACCATAGCCAATCTGGGGGAGGAGGTACTAAGAAAAGGATGGTGTAGTCAAGATCCCCTGCAGGACTGCAGTAGCAAAACCTGCTCTGGATCTGGAGTATAAAGGCAGATTGTAATGTTTGGCAAATGTATGCACGGAGCTCAATGTAGCAGCTTCTAAAATGTCCTTGGTAGCCACCCCTCGTAGGAAGGCTGTAGTGGTGGCCGTGGCCCTTGTGGAATGAGGCCTGATGTTTGCAGGAACTGTCTTTCCATGAAAGGAGTAACAAAATCAAATGCAATTTCCTATCCATTTTGAAATTGTCTGGAAATTGCTTTTCCTTGTACCCCAGCAGCAAAAGCTACAAATAGTTGGTCAGTTTTTCTGCTACTTTTAGTTCTGTCCAAGTAGTAGCGTAGTTGTCTGTGTATATCCAGGGTGTGCAGAAGTATTTCCCCTCTATTCTGTGGATTTGGGAAGAATGTAGGCAAGTGAATAGCTTGGTTCAGGGATACCCTAGATACCATCTTTGGCATAAAAGTAGGATTGGTTCTTAGTGAAACTCTGTCCTGATGGAAGATAAGAAATGGCTGTACTGCCATTAAAGCTTGTAACTCAGATACTCTTCTTGCTGAAGTTATTGCCAGAAGGAATGCAGTTTTCCAAGACAGAAACTGTAGATCCGCCGTTGCTGCTGGTTCAAAGGGAGGAAGTGTTAGTTTCTCCAGCACAAAGTTGAGATCCCAAGCAGGTAAAGGGGGTCTTCTTGGAGGATTGATATTTTTGATCCCTCTCAGAAATTGCCTGAGGAGAGGGTGTGAGAAGATAGGTGGATCCACATTGTATTCTGCTGAAATTGCTGAGGCATGAATCTTAATGGAAGAATAGGACAGGCCATTGTGGAACAATTCTGCTAAGTATTACAGAATATGTGTCATGCTCGCCACTGTAACATCTAAGCCTTTTGTTGTGTTCCAAATGAGAAATCTTTTCCATTTAGCTGAGTATGTCTTCCTTGTGGAAGGTCGGCGAGCTTCCATAATAATGTCCTTCACTCTCTGTGATAAAATATTTTGATTGGGATTTAAGGAATTTTCCAGGCAGTTAGCTGCAATGTTTTCAAGTTGGGATGCATGATCTTGAAATTGTTCTGCGTCAGAAGAAGAGGCCATAGGGGGAGAGGCCATGGTTTCGCCTGTGACATGCTCCTCAATAGTGGATACCAGTGTTGCCTTGGCCAGTCTGGAGCTATCAGAATCACTCTTGGCTGTTCCTCCCTGATCTTCAGTAGAACCTTGTACATTAATGGGAGAGGTGGGAAGGCATATACTTTTAGAGCTTTCCAGCTGAAAGAGAGGGAGTCCACCCTCCGAGCTTGTGGGTGGTATGTCCTTGAGCAGAATGTCTTCAGTTGATGGTTGAGGGGGGAGGCGAACAGATCTATCTCTGGCTTTCCCCATGCCTTTATGAGTTGGAAGATGTCTGGGTGCAGCATCCATTCGTGTGCATCCATGGTAGTTCTGCTTAAGCTGTCTGCCAGTATATTTTCCTTTCCTGGCACGAACTGGGACTGTAGCTGGATATTGAGT
Organism: Protopterus annectens; assembly: GCF_019279795.1. Classification (NCBI taxonomy): domain Eukaryota; kingdom Metazoa; phylum Chordata; order Ceratodontiformes; family Protopteridae; genus Protopterus; species Protopterus annectens. The sequence continues at coordinate 251,622,394 of NC_056747.1, forward strand.
TTCAGGCATAGTTCCCATAGATTCATAGTCAGCCGGCATAGAGGGTAGGAATGTGTGCCTCCCTGCTTGTTTATGTACCACATGACCGTGGTGTTGTCTGTCCTTATTAACAGGTGGCCTTGATGGAGGAAAGGTTTGAAAGCCTCGATTGCGTGCATCACTGCCACCATTTCCTTTTGGGTTATGTGCATGTGCAGCTGCCCTTGAGACCATAGGCCTTGGATACATTTGCCCTCCATGTGTGCTCCCCATCCTCGGTCTGAAGCATCCGTGGTGATGGATTGTTTTGTTTTTGGTTTGTTGAAAGGCAACCCTGTGTTGGACTGGCAGGCCTGAGCCCACCACAGGAATTCCTTTTGAAGGCAAGGAATGATTGGTATCAAAGTTTCCAAACTGTGACTGTGTTGAGACCATACACTCCTTAGATACCATTGTAATTTTCTCATATGCAGCCTGGCCTGTGGTATCAGAATTATGCAGGATGCCATGTAACCCAGGGCCTGCAGGATTTTCCTTGCAGTAAGCTGAGTTTGTCTTGTCAGATTCATGAAGTAATCCGGAAGTTGTTTTTGTTTTTCTTCTGTGAGAAAGGCCATTTGGGTGGTTGTGTCTAGATCTGCACCCAAAAAGGTTATCCTTTGGGATGGAACAAGTCTTGATTTTTGGATGTTGACTGTGTATCCCAAGGTCTGTAACAGGTGGATGGCATAGGCCAAGTCCTTTATCAAATTTCCCTTGTTGTCCGCTTGTATAAGGCAGTCGTCCAGATATGGGTAGATTTGAATCCCCTGAAGTCTGCAGTGTGCAATTACTGATGCCAGGCATTTCGTGAATACTCTGGGCGCAGTAGATAAGCCAAAGGGCAATGCTGAGAATTGATAATACTCTGATCCTGCAAGAAATCTGAGGTGTCTTCTGCAACTTGGTCGAGTAGGGACATGCAGGTATGCCTCCTTGAGATCTAGAGTCACCAGCCAAGACTCCTTGCCCAACATGGGAAGAAGTTGCTGTAGGGTCAGCATCTTGAATTTTGGCACAATGAGGTAAGTATTCAGTGCGGACAGGTCGAGAATAGGCCTCCATTGATTTTCTTTTCTTGGCACAAGGAATAGTCTGGAGTAAAATCCTTGGCCTTGTTCTGAAAGTGGTACCTTTTCTATAGCTTTCATTTGAAGCAAGTTGTTGATCTGCTTTAAAGCCTCTGCCCTCTGATTTGGTGGTAGGTTTGGCATTCCGTTTCTTTTTGGCAAAGTGTGGAAGTGGAACCTGTATCCTTTGCCGATTATTTGCAGTGTCCATGTGTCCCTTATAATATAATGCCAGTTTTTTGAGAATAAAGCAAGCTTTCCGCCCAAGGGTGCTTCCAGTTGAGCCCTGGTAGGCGGAATCAGAGTAAAGTCATCGAGTCTGTCCTGGTGTAGTAGTTGTTGTTGCTGTTGTTGCACTACTTCTCTGGTTGGTAGGCTGCCACTGACGGCCTCTGTAGGAGCCCCTAGATTGCCCTCTGCCTCTGGGGCGCCTGTTCCTGCCTCTCTGGGCTCTGTCCAAGTCTGGAAAGGACCAATTCTTAGTAGGCCAGTTTCTGCTGAATCTCGGTGGTTGTACTTGCAGGAAATCCTTAACTGTTTGCACAGATTTTGCCTTTTCTTCAAACTTTTTTAAGACCTCCTGAGCCGAGGAGCCAAATAAATTTTGTTTCTCCATTGGAGCATCCAGGAGTTTAGCTTTAACATGGTCTGGCAAAGATTGTTCCTTCAGCCAGGCATGCCTACGAATAACTGCCCCAGTCATAGCTGACCTACATGAAGCCTCCAGTGCATCATAACCACACTTTAAGAAATGATTACTAACCTGCTGTGAGTTGTGTACCAAATCCTGAAGGGATTTACGGTCAAGGGGTTCAGGAGAAGAAAGCTTCTTATTCAGTTCATCTAACAAATACTCTTGGTACTGTATCATATGAAATTGACAATTTAATGCCCTAACGGAAAGAGTTGCAGAAGTATATACCTTCTTTCCCCATCTCTCTAAAGCTCTAGACTCTCTTTCAGAAGGTAGAGGATTTTTGGCAGTGGCAGCCGCAACCCCTTTAGGGCCCTGAGAAATAGTTTCTGGGTCTGCAGAATGGGCTTTATACAGATGAAAATGAGATTCCGGGACCCTGTAGTATCTATCAGGTTTGGCAGGGGCCGGAGGGAGAGTATCAGGGGCTGTACTGACATCATTGTACACAACATCAATTACATTCAAAACAGGAGGTATAGCTAAGGGCCTATGTTGAGGCAAATGCAAAAAGGTCCTTAACCTTTTTCTAGAATCAGAGAATTCCTGACCTTGCCATTGAAAATGCTCTCTCATGGAGTGTAGAGTCTCATCAAAGGAAAACTCTTCAGGAGGGGAGGCCGAAGGAATAGATTCTTCAGCATCAGAATCCTCATAGGGCGAATAAGCCTCCTCCTGGTGGTCTGACAACTCAGATCCATCCGTGGACTCATCTGAAGAGTGTGGGTCAGAGGGATCAGTCCTGGGCCTTTTGTCTGGTGGTGGGTGAGAGGCCCTGTCCGGGTGAGGTTGAGAACCTCTAATTAAAGAAATAAGGTCCTCTGCAAGGCTGAGGATCTGAGAACTAGAAGAAGGCCTCTGGGAGGTAGTCTTGGGAGGCAAAGCTTTAGAAAATTTAGCAGCTTTAGCCCTAGAAAAGGCCTTTATGGACATGGAAGCAGGGGGCCTAGCTGCCCCACGTGCAGGAGTAGATTTGTCCAAAGGTATGGTGTCGGATATTTCCTGGGCACTGGTTTCGGTAGGTAGCTCGGTAGCCGACTCAGCCGGGGCCTCCCGGGCAGCGGTGGTTGGTTGAGTGGATTCGGAAGAAGGAATCTCCGAGGACTCGGTTTCAGCCGAAACCGAGACACTCGCGGCAGGCCTTACCGTGGTTTCAGCCGAAACCGCGGGCCGCGAGTGTCGGTCCTTGTCCTTCCGTTTTTTCACCAAATGCGATGTCGGAGTCTCCGACGGCATTTTATATACAAAACTAGCCCCAAAAAATTCCTCTGCAAACTCCGACCGACGTCTAAGAGTTCGTCGGTTGAAGGAAGCACAGGCTGAACAGGCCGATACGTCGTGGTTTGGGCCTAAGCAAGGAAGGCAGTAGGAGTGGAAATCCTTATGAGGTATTTGTTTCCCACAAGTTAAACAATTATTTACTTTATCTGACATCGGCTGAGGCAAGAAAGAGTCCCCAACGGGGTACTTAGCTTTTTCGAAGTCTTCGGTAGCTGAATCACAAGATCTGACCGACCGGCACTTGCGAACAGCTTCTGCTTCGGGCACCGCGTGGCAAGAAAGACAGGGGAAAATGGCATCGGCTGATGCTTTTATACCCGACACGCTCTGACGTCGGGGAAAGTGCAACATCAGCCGAGGCCAGACCCAGACTTTGGAATCCGGCCGACCGAAGGGCTGCCTGAGGCAGGACAACCCATATGTTATGACTGCAGATGCATCCTTGAAGGACATCTTCTTTATGTTAAGTTGTCTATCTCACCTTCGTTCTTGCTGTTTGGGACAGCGTCCCTAGCACCTAACATCCTGGGTGGCTGATTGGAACAGACTCTTGACAACAGTGGAACCAAAGTCAGCTCTGCTCCGGGAGACCATATCCGCCTTGTAATGAGAGATAAAGGTATGAGGGTTTGCGCACTTGGCAACTGCACAGATTGAATCTATGGATACCCTAGACTGAAAAGCTATGGAGGTGGCTAATGCCCTGGTAGAATGACCTTTTGGTTTAGCTGGTAACTTTTTATTCCATAACTGGTAAATAAAGGTAATAGTATTAGACAACCATCTGGATAAGGTCACCTTGGAAACTGGGAGGCCTTGTTTGTTGAAGGCATAAGAGAGAAATAACTGGTCTGACTTTCTTAGTTCTTTAGTTCTATTAAGGTAAAAACACAATTGTCTGTGAACATCCAATTGGTGGAGCTTGTATTCTGCCTTGTTGTTGTGATTGGGAAAGAATACTGGGAGATCTATGGATTGATTTAAATTGTTCTCTGAGCAGACTTTAGGAAGAAAGGATGAAAGAAACTCTGTCCTTGTGAAACACCAGGTAAGGAGAACGAACACATAGTGCTTGAAGTTCTGAGACACGCCTAGCTGAAGTGATAGCAACCAGAAAAAGTGTCTTCCAGGACAGAAACTTAAGGGAACATGATGCTGCCGGTTCAAAAGGAGGCAAAATTAAGGAAGTTAAGACTAAATTAAGATCTCAAGGAGGAGGGGGATCTCTCACTGGAGGTCTAAGAAGAGATGTCCCTCTCAGAAAAGCCTTACAGAGCTTATGAGACATGATGTTAGAATTCAACAATCCGATATGAAAATCTGAAATGGAAGCCAACTGTACTCTAATAGTAGCGGAAGTGGCACCGGACTGAAAAAGTTGTGTTAGAAATTCAAGAATTTCATGGACTGGGGCTGAGAAAGGATCCACATTTCAATACTCTGCCCAGTAAGAAAACCGTTTCCATTTACTAGCATACGTTTTTCTCATAGTAGATTTATGTGAGGAAACGATAATATCACGGACTGCTGGGGATATACCGGGAAGCCTGGCTAAGGTTGGAAGTGGAGTAACCAAGTTGTAAGCTGGAGTGTTTAGAGGGATTGATGCAACCTGCCTGACTGATGAATCAGAAGACCTGGAATCGGGTCCAGAATCCAGGGCTGATCGACAAGGTAGGGGTGCAGGAATGGAAAGCATATCTGTCGAGGCCAATAAGGGGCAAGGAGGATCATTTTGCAACCAAACGATTTTGCTTTCTGTATGAGTCTTGGTATTAGGAGCCCCTGAGGCCAATCGTGGACTTGAGCGTCTCTGGGAATGTGACCTGGAAGCGGAAGAAGGGAGAAGTAGTTGCTGCATTTGCTGTTGAGAGGGGTGGCAAACAGATCACAGCAAGGCTGTCCCCCATTTGCGGAAGATAAGATCTACAACTTCTTGATTCAGAGACCACTCGTAAGGCATGAGAATAGCTCTGCTGAGCCTGTCCGCTATGACGTTGGATCTCCCAGGGATGTGTGTCGCAATCAGCAAACGTTGGGAGGAAATCGTCCATTGCCACAGTCTGAGTGCCTCTCGACACAGGGGGTAGGACCTGGATACGCCCCGTTTGCTGATGTACCACACCACTGACATGTTGTCTGTCTGAATTGCAATGGTCCCAGAAGGAAGAGAGTCTTGAAAGGCTTGCAACGCCTGAAGCACGGCTCTCATTTCTAGGACATTGATGTGCAGATGGTACTCGTGAGGTTGCCAAGTGCCTTGGACTGTCCTGCTCAGATAATGCCCCTCCACCCTATCAGGGAGGCGTCCGTGGTCACTGTGGCTACCGGTGGAGGCTGTATGAAAGGTCTGCCCTGAGACACTAGTGGGAGTCCATCCACCAAGACAGGTGCCTTTTGCATGTTTCTGTAATCAGGATCATGTGAGACATGGGAAGCTCCTGAAAGGACCACTGTGTGAAAAGAAGCCACTGAAGAATTCTCATGTGGAAACGCACTAATGGAACTAGAAGAATGGCAGCTGCCATGGAGCCCAGAGCTTGAAGGACATATCTGACTTGAATCCTCTTGCTCTGCATTAGGATCAACACTAGTTGACGAATTGTGGAAACTCGTTCCAGTGGTAATCTTGCAAACATTTCCCTTGTGTTTAATTCTGCTCCTATGTAAGTGATAGACTGACAGGGTAACAAGGCAGATTTTTCAAAATTTAGGGTGATGCCTAGTTGAGTGCATGATGTGACTGTATAATCCCGCGCTTGTAAGAGTTGATGCCTGGTGGAGGAAGTGAGGAGCCAGTCGTCTAGATATGGAAACACCTGGAATCCTTGATGCCTCAGGTGAGCCGTGACTACTGCCACACACTTTGTGAACACTCTGGGGGCTGAGGTGAGACCAAAGGGCAGAGCTCTGAACTGGTAATGACTGGCCCCTACCCGGAAGCGAAGAAATCTCCTGGAGCATCTGTCCATCTTGATAAGGTAGTACACGTCCTGAAGATCTATCGAGCACATCCAATTGTCCTGACCCAGAAAGGGTAGAATGGACTGTAGCGTGACCATCCGAAACTTTTCTCTTTGTACAGATTTGTTTAGTCTGCTAAGATCCAGAATTGGCCTCCAGTCCCCTGTCTTTTTTGGTACCAAAAAGAATCTTGCTAAATTTTGCCAGGCTTTTGGGTACAGCGAAAGTCTCCCCCCGACTGCCTCCAGAGGTGAGTAGCCAGGCAACCCTTCAGGGATGCTGGAAGGGCTTGCCAGAGAAGGATTCTCTGTCACCCTGGTTCTGTGAGCCCTCTCTGCCACGAGGGCGGCATCTGTTATTGTTTCCCCCTCTGCCTCTGCAGGAAAAATCACAATGTGTGTCAGGCAAGGATCCCTGGGATTTCCGGACCCACATTTTCCCACTCTTCTGACCCTTGGCATAAGGTCTACAGGGAGTGGAAAATCGGACTCCCATGACAGGGAGAGTCTTGTCTTCTTGCTCACACCTGGTCAACGTGTCTTTCACCTGAGGCCCAAAGAGAAAGGAGCCATCAAAGGGAGTACTGGCGAAGGACGCTTGAAAGGGTTCCACAAACTGACACAGCCGCATCCAAGCATGTCTCCTGAGGGCCACACCTGTGCCAGCGGCTCTGCGCGCTCCATCGGCTGCATATGAAATCAGCTTCATTGAGGAGTTGACTATGGAATTAAGAGTCGCCAGCTGGGAAGCTGCTTTGGCTTGTACTCCCTCAGCTGTAGGATCTTGAAAGGCATCTCCAAGTTCTTTCAGGAGATCCCTTTGAAGATGAGTAAAATGACATAGTTCAAGGACTCCATCAAGAAGGTCGCTGAAGCAAACATTCGCTTTCCGTATCTGTCCGTCTAAGACTCTTTGTTAGGGGGATGAACAGATGAAGAGGTTTCTGCTAACTCTTTCTTGGTGGCTGCTGCTACCACCATGGCATCAACGGGCACACCTTTGGAAAGGAATTACTTATCCTGGGGGGCTGTAATAAACTTGTTAGGTCTCCTCGGAGTTGGTTCCACAGTATCTGGAGCTGACCAAGCCTTTCGAGCCACCACAGACATGAGTGGGTCAAAAGGAGGAGAAACCCAGGAGGTGGAAGGTCAGGAACCAAATGCATCCAGGAATACAGACTCATCCTCGGTAGGGGCTATGGAAGTCCAGTTCCCCCTCTGCCTAAGCATTTCAAGGATGTCCGAAAAGGAAACATCTTCAGAGGGGGACCTCGGGGACCCTTCCAATTCATCTAAGTCTGTATCTGAAGTGACAGACTCAGGGGAGTCCATGTGCTTCCTCTTGCACTTCTTCCGAGGCGGCTCCTCTGAGTGATCAGGGGAGGCCTCGGAAGAAGAGGGAACACCCAATGGTGTGTCCTGGGTTATCGGTTCCCTATGCTTGGGGTCTGGAGGAGGAGCAGAGGTTGGCACAGACACTATGGGGGACAGAGCCGGTAGTGGAGCTGTTTCGGGGGACAGCACACTCTGCATGACCTCGAAGGCGTCCCGACCTCGAGGCAGAGAAAGCTCCAGTTCCGAAAAAATAGGAATATTTCTCCGCGCCGAGGGCGACTGTTCTGAGGCCGATGTTGGAGCCGAGCTCACATGCGCCAAAGCTCCGAGGGGGAGAACGGGGTCGGACAAGGGTCCGATGTGACCCCCCCCCCTCGGAACCAACGAGAGAGCCCTGGCATCCAGATTCCTCGATAGAAGGAACAATCGAGGTAATCAGAGCTGAAGGAGAGATGGTGATTGGAGCCGACGGTTCCACTACTCGCACACCAATGAACTCCGGCTCCGAACTCAATGGAGTCGGAGGAGGAATGGAAATATAAGAGGTTGGAGCTGATACCTGTTGAGGTGGGCTGGATAGTAATTTAGCTAGTGCCTGTGACTTAAGCAACCTACTTACTACTCTCTCCACATCATGATCCGAAAACCTAGAATATCGAGAGGAGTGTGAAGAATGGTGGCTACGTTCACTTTGTAATAATGGTGACCGAGGTGCCGAGTGGATGGACTCTAAAGAAGGGGACCTCAGTCTCTTACGGCTCCCTGACAGCTCCGAAGCATCTGATGGAGTCGACGGAGGAGTTGTCTTGTCGGTGCCAGCCAGAACCGACATACTCGGTTGTTGCAGTGCAGGAGTCTGCTCCAAAGGTGGAGCCGACGGTTTGACAGATTTAGGGGATTTCACTGGCTGAGAACTCTTTGCCGGTGAATCCTGAGACTTCAATAAACCCCAAAAGATGAATTTGTTTTTGTGCTCCTGCAGGACCCTTGGACTAAAGGCGTGGCGAATAGAACAAGAGTCCTGCAGGTGAACAGCGCCCAAACAATAAATGCAACTAGTGTGCCCATCTGTCAGAGACATTTTCTGACAGCATGAGTCACACTTTTTGAAGCCAGAAATTTTCGTATCCTTGGACATGACTACCACTACACACAATCCAAGTACCACAATACAGACAAAAAAAAATCTCTACACTACTAAATGAACAGCAGTTTTTTTTTTTTTTTTTTTTTTTTTTTTTTAATACAGTAAAAAGGAAGGGAAGGAGAGCCTCTAAGTTAACGGCTGTCCTAAGAGAGAGAGGGGGGGGGGGGTAGGGGAGAACTCTCTAATTTAAACGAGTTTTTAAGAAAAAAGGGACTGCGGAAAGAAGCGACTTCCACAAACAACACCCACAGAGAATAAAACTATAAGGGGAAGTATACACTAGTTTTAAGAAGTTTTAACAAATATAAATATATAACTATACAAAAGTATACAAGCCTGAGCCAGAAACGACACCTCGTAGCTGAAGCGGCAAACGAGATCTGGGTAGCTTTCGCTAGGCATCATGGGATAAGGGGTAGCCTCGAGCCAGTAAACCGCTCTCGAACTATTGAAGATGGCCAATTCGGAGCCGAGGATCGGCTCCGATCCCAAACAGCAAGAATGAAGGCGAGATAGAAAACTTAACATTACCAGTTATTGCAGTAACTATTTCTCTGTATAAAATCAAGTTCATCATTACTTTGCTGAACTACACAAATTGCGTTACAAAGCAAAGAGGTATGGTGTACAAATACTACAGTTCGGTTCCCATCTGTCTCTGTTTTAAGTCATTATTTTTGGCTTTGCCTTTGATTCCCGTGCTGTGACAGTGAGGGTTGTGACACACACACACACACACACACACACACACACACACACACACACACACACACACACACACACACACACACACTCTTGACGTGTGAATATCACAATACAATTAAAATTGGCTTTTGAAGCAGTACAGCAAAATGGGAAGGAAATATCTGCTCAGGTTGCTTCTCTTAGTGTGATTATGGCATGCCTGGAGTCACAGCTGCACATGCTACTGAAGATGTAGTCACACTAAAAAGGGTAAAAACAATGTTTCAAAAGGGACCATTCTACAAAAATTGAAACGAAGCCCAACAGCTATGTTAGTCTCCTTTTAAATACTTTGCTTCTGACCACAATGTAATGTTAACATGCTGACAAGGAAGCTGCATTTCCTGCACATGCCAAAGCAGGGGCCGGAATGAACTGAATATGCACAGGGCAAATTACATTTTTTTTTTTGGCTGCAAACTGCAAAAATGATTGTATTTTATATTTGTTAACCAGGTAATGTCTGACTGGGCAAGAAGCCCATTTTCAGCGGAGACCTGGGGAGAAAAGCTCCCAAGCAATGATTACAAAAAATTAAGATAAAAAGACAAATAATATACACCTTGTACAACTGAGTAACGTTTACAACTAACTGAATAAACATGGTACAAATATGAAATATCACGTTCAGATTACATAGTAAAAAAATAAATAAAATGGAATAACAGTAACCATTAAAAGAGCTAAATTAAAAGGAAATAAAGATTCAATAATTAAGGAACTAGTGACATAAGGAAAAAAAAAATCTGTATTTCAAGATCTCATATGGTCATATGATCTTTAACCTCTCTAATCCAAGTTTTTCGACTGGTTAAATTCCTGAAGCCTGGAAAATAGCCACTGTAAAAGAGATATATTTAAGAGTGCCCTAAACACGGACCATGGTAACTATATACCCAGTGATCTCACAAGCCATATAAGTAACGCTATGGAATTTATTATCTCAGACTTCATCAATATGGACATTGAAAATCTCTCAACCCTTGGCCAATACCAAGTTGGCTTTGTCAAGCAAAGCTCCTGGCTCTTCAATCTCATTAATTTGTTTTAAATAAATCAGTGAAGCAGTGAATCATGACTATACAATGCATACAGCAACTCTGGACCTGGCCAAGGCCTCTGACACTACACTCCTCATGCAGGCACTATTAACAGATTTGTAAATCTGGATATCAAGTCTTTGTCAGTCCAATGTTGCACAGTGGAAAGCTAACTGGTTGTCTGAGAGAACTCGTGGCTAGAGCCAAAGGTGTCGCATCTAAAAGCAAAAAAGTTAGCAGTGGTGTACTACAGGGATCAGCATTGGGCTATTTCCTATTTTGCATCTATTTCTCAGATCTTCAGGACAAAACTCCTGGCCTGTAATTACCTAAGTTTGCAGTTGGCTTACCATTATTCAATCATCCATTGACTCTAGTTGCTCCAACATGGGCTAGCCCATGTTAACAACTGGTGCAGGGTTATTGGTCTCAAATTAAATGTGACAAAAATCAGTACAGTTCATTTTGGTAAATAAAACATTTTCCATACCAGAGGTAATGCATCCCTCAAATCAGACAATGTTGTAAAGAACCTATGCACTCTTGTTGATAATTCATCTTTTGATAATCATGCCTCAGCAAAAGATTAGGAATCCTATATGGCTCATCTAATCTCCAAAAGCATCTCCTCTAGATCTAGATTCAAAGAAGTCTCAATTGTCCTTTACTCATACTTCATCACACCCATTGCTGAATATAACAACACTTTTGATACACGTCTGTCTGAACATATCACTCAACATGTTAGACCCAACAAATTAATAACTAAACAGATAATTTACCTCAAAAATACTCATGCTCTTATAAACTTCATCCATGGTGATATGTGTCTAACCTTACAAGCCATAAAGTTTCAGCCTTCTCGGACCTCCTATTTTTTCACTGAACAAACGGTTTCAGAAATACTCAGTTAAAGGAATAAAACCTTCATCAACAGACAAATAGCATCATCCTAACATACATCATCTTAACATATCCCTCTCCTCTGGAACAAACTTCCAGTATGCCAGGCATAGAACCCTTGCTAACTTCAAGATAAACCTTGATGGTCAGCCTCATATTCTACTCCAGTCCTCCTTGAGGTTGGACAGCGCTTCTGAATATGGGTCACTGGCCAGTCTTGTAATGGCCTGCAGGCTGAATGTCCTGGTGAGTGAAACAGGTAATGGCAATGACTACTGACTGACTGGGCAAGTGAATGTCTGCACAGGGCCTCCCTGATTGGTCTTCAAGACATCTACCAGGAAATGGTTACAATGAGCCTACAGACCACAGCATTATCTGGGACAGAACTACTGATCACCAGAGGTTATGGCCTGCTTCTCATCTTGGAACTGGGTTTGCTTCTGGTGAGAGAAGCAGCAAACAGGCATTGTACCCCAGCAGCATGAAGGTGTGGTGAGACCATCACTAGCAGTAGCCAGGCCATAGCCAATAAGATAAATCCTCATCATTCATCATTCTTGACAAAGTTATTTACTTTCAGTAAGTACTGCCTGATTACCTGCTGTCTAACCTAACTTCAGAATATCTCCCCCTAAATACTTCATCCATAAATCATCAGGTCTACTTTAGGGGTTTCCTCTCAAGTATTTGGCAGTGCCCTGTTTAGACCCAGGTACCTTGGGATGACATTTTTCCTGTAAAAGCACCCATGAAATGTCACCAGTACCTAGTTGTTCACAAACTAGTCTGCAATGACAAGCACTGCTACCAGAGTTGCAAAGCAGATACGCTTGACATTACTTTATATTCTGACAGCAACCATTTAATCGCTATAAAGGGCCTGTTACCATGGATATGAACTTTCCCACTACTACAGTTACCAGTTTAGAGGATATGGACATCCTGAGGCAATGCAGAAATTGCCTCATGTTTACTGACAAATGGCTAATTCTCAAACAAACTGATAAGGTATATGAGAGATGTATTTACACAATGTCAATGGAGGCAAAGTTCTTACATAAAAGCATTCATAACGTCAATCAGGTTGTCAGCAGTATACAAAGCAGACAGAAAGACCCACATTTGTTGAGGCAATTAAATGTATTGGATTGGGGTGTCTCCCTCTTCAAAGAAGCCAGTCACAGAGTCCCTCAGGGATCAGTTGTGGGATTGCTTCTTTTTAGCATTTACTTCTCTGAAATCAAGGCCAATGTCACTGGCCTCTGGTTGACTAAATTTGTAAACAACTGCAAATTAGGAGCAATCACAGAACCCCCCCCCCCCCCACCAACATTAGTGTTCTCCAGATTGGGGTGACACAGACAAAACTTGTGTCAGAGCCATGGACTAAAACTAAATGCAAAAAAATGCATTATAGTATACTTCAGAAACTCGTGCACCCTTGGTAATTATCATATTGACAGCACACCCCCAAGAGCTGACACACTAGTCAGGGAGTTGGGGACACATGTAGACAGTAATCTAGCATTTAACCATCGCATATCTACAGTAGTTAGAAAAACATTTTATGTTGTCCAACTTATAAACTAAGGTATGGCATTCCAGGTTCAAGGAGGTCACTGTTTCACTACATTCAGCATTCAACAGACCTCTCATCGAGTACAATGGGCCCCCTTTGCTATGTACCTACCTAGAAGCATCCAATGATTAGAATGCCCACAGAGGTTCCTCAATGAAAAAATACAGGGCATAAGTAACATGTGCTGTGCAGACTGTCTCAAAGCTCTATTGGTGTAGTCTCTCCTACAGTCTGTTGAAGGGAGATCGAGGCCCGGCATACAAGGCATGGTTGGAGACCACACTCTGATGGAGCTCCTGTATATCCACAAAACAAACAGCACCAGAATTAGCTATTCTAAACACTTAAACCTTGTCTGTGATATAAATAGGACCTGCTGGAGACAGACATATGTATCCTGGAGACTACCCCTTCTCTGGAACAGGCTCCACATCCCTGTGAAGTACAGCTCCTCCTTAAGCCAATTCAAGTGTAACTTGGAAATTGGATGGAGACCAGGAAATTCATCACTGGTTTGGCAACTATGTCTGCAATGGACAGAGGTAGCTTGTAGAAGGTTCATCTCTCAGTCCCCTGCTTACACTTATTAAGGGTACCAGAACCTCACAGAGATTTGGGATGCATGGTTAGGCTTAAAAAGGCCCTAGTGATTGTTAGCCTAATACACAGCTATCAAAATATGGCACAGATGTCAGCAATGGAATCATTCTTGAAGCAAGCACTGGAAGCAGCCACATGTAGAGTGGCCTCTGATCAGTGTTTTTCAACATTCAACATACAGTGATTCACTTGGAAAGGGTTTACTTAGCATCTTTCAGATCCTCACCTACTGTTAAATCTTGTGCATTGGTCAGTTTTTGAAAGAAGCATATATTTTTAAAGCTCTGCATCAGTCAGTCAATTTTTAAATGCCTGCAGAGCTAAACAAGTTACAATACAAATCACAAAAAAATTCACGAAATAAAAAATGAAAGGCCACCAAACGGATGAAAATATTTATTAAGCTGTAGACACACGAACTTCAAATTGAGATAAATACGTAACATAAACACGAAACAAATAAATATTGTAAGCACTTTCGTTTAAAAGTTTTAAACTTTCTCAGACAATATTATTCACTGACATCACTTCCTCATATAACCTTCTTCCAATTCAAAAAAGGGCGCCAAAATACTAAATAAAAATCGGGCATGCTCAGTTGCAAGCGAATGGGTGTTTGAAATATTTGAGCCACAAAACCAAGAGGTATAATTAAATATATGTAAATGTGTATAATTAATTACCTCATGGACCTAACTATACTGAACTATTAAAAATTAATTAATCTAAATAAAGATATAAAACCAAAAATATATGGAATTAATTTAATTATATGTAATATTTCCAATTTATAAATTAATTAAAATTAATAGTTTCAAGTTACATTGTCTCCACTAAAATTCTAAATAAATAACCTTTATTTATTAATCCACTTAAACTTATAAGAATACAATATGTATTAATATCCACAATAATTAAAACAAATTAAATATATCAATAAAGATATTCAACCTATTATTAAATATATATTATGAAAATATTATATAAATGTGCTGTACATATATTAATTAAAAATAATTAAAATTATTATATGAATTTATTATAATTAAAATAGAATAATTAAAATGGTTAAACTTAATGGCTTCCTTCATTAACATATCACAACCCAAACTTAAATAAATACATAATTAGTCCTTGATTTTATTCCGATCTAGCGCTTTTAATTTTAAAATTGGTTCTATGGAGCTTCTTTCATTTAAGCCTGGCCAAGAATCAGCTTGTAATTTAATATGCCATAACAATTCTTTCTTCAAGGATTAAATTCCAAGGGGTTTCATCTTTAATTTCTACTTGATCTAAAGCCATGTAGAAGAATCTATGATTAGATTATTCGTAAATATGCTTTGCTAACGCATTATTCATTTTCAATTTTCTTTATTGCATACTCATGTTTGTAGATTCTCTGTGATAGTGCTCTTTCTGTTTTCCCTATATAAAAAGAAGTACAAGAGTCACACATGGCTAGATAAACTACTGCTTTTGACTTGCAATTAAATTATTTTTTTATATAATACTTCTTATTCCTTATAAAAATTTATCCCCTCCTTGAATTTTATGGCACCATTTACATGCTCCGCACTTATAAGTTCCTATTTTTTTTTCCTTTTCTTTCTCTTTATTATTATTATTATTAGATCTAAGAAGATCTTTAAAACCTTTACCTTTTCTATAAACAATTTTATGAAATTCATTAATGTATTTTTTACATTGTGGATCGTCCATTATGATTTCCCAATTCTTTATAAATACATCCTTTAACATTTGGTAATCTTGTGTAAAAGTGATTACTAATGCTTTAGAGAATTCATTATGTGAATCATTCTCACAATTAGTATTATTAGCAGGACTATAATTATCTAAATTATTGTTCTCTCTATTGGGATTTACACTTATAACACATCCATCTCCACTATTTTCAATAGGTAATAAATTTTTTATTTTTAAAACTGGCGTGAAATAACCATTTCTTCTTTTTTGCATCACTTCAGAAATTAATTTGTCCAGTAAAAATATAGGATATTCTTTGTTAATAAACATAGTTCTTAAATATTCACATTCCGTTGAGAAATCTGAAAAATTAGTTATCAGTACTAACAAAAAAAAAACAACTTACTAATACAGGATTACAGCCTATGGGATCACTGGGCAGATTTTATTTATTTATTTATTTTACATTTGTTTACCGGAAAAGTCTGACTGGACAAGTCCTTTTTCAGCGGAGGCCCAAGGAGAAAAACTCCAACAGAATACACACAAGGAACAATATGTATACATATAATAAAAAAAACACATATTCAATGTAATGCATAAATCACACAAGAAACTAAGTATGCATTAAAATGTCCTAGTAGTAAAAAAAAAAATATATATATATATGTATATATATGTTTTTTTAAATAAAACTGTTGGTATATAAATCTGTAAGTTTACAATTCTGTGGAGACAAAAGAGAATGAACTAGCAGCATCTTTTAAAACTGTTGGTAAAAATTACAATAAATGATTCAACTGAGATGGATAATAATAATAATAAATGAGGAAAGTAAAAAAGGTAAAAAGTTAGGCAATTAAGTTTAAAAATAAATATGTATTGGAATTTTCCAATTACAAACACTCCCAGAATGCTCTTTGAAATACAGCCCCTACAACAATACACATAATCACTCATGAAGCTGCTAAGGTAGAAAATTCAACAGGTTTGGAGCATGAAGTCAAAAGTACAAAGCCAAAGCATGGGAAGTGAAACAACCACAATGAAGATGGGCAGGGTTCCTTTGAATGCTAGGAGGACAGCAAAAACTCTATAAACTTGGAACCTTGTGTGACGACCCATCTCTGGGCCAGTAATCAAGAAGCCTGAATTCTAACCCCTGACACTGGAGATGGACGTGCACTTGGAATACAAATGGATTCACTCAGTATTTCCAGATGCAGACCACTCTGCATCATGCACAATTTCCCTTAGCACACAGGGAAACACTCTCAGTCCAGAGTCTGGATCTCTCTCTGTCCATCTCCCTCCAAGTCTCCAATAAGACTACCCACTGGTACAGCTGCAGGGTTGGGTCCTCAGCCAAGTGTCCAAGCCAAGACCTCCAGCACCCTTTCTGTAAGCCCTGTGTTTTATGTCCCTGCTCAAATTAGCTGACGCACACAATGTGAGACTTGATTTTTCTCACACACACACACATATATCTGGGAAAGGCTGGCACAGATTTACCTATGTCCCCTTCTGCCCAGAGTATATGGTAGTTATCACTGCCACCAAACACTCCACAATCAGCTACTCTAAGACCCTTAACAAAGGGAGTCCAAATTATACCATGTAATATTAATACTAATACAAATGGTAGTAGTTGACCAAGACTGCTAGGGCTTCTGGAGTGGCCCACACAGTGTCAGCAAATAAATATAAGCACTCTCAAAGGTTAAATACTTTGTACAAGGACTAGCCACAATAAAAGTTTCAAATATATTTAATAATACATAATAGAAGAGCATGAAAATGCTGAATAAATATTTGCAGTAAGCCACAGAGTTCAAATCACAGGGAATACTGAAAACAACATTGATGGACAGACTCATACAAATAAAGAAAAACAATCTCTAAACTAAGCTTCACTATATTCCTGACTGAATCTAGTAGAATTACTATTCCCAAAGAAGTTATTTGATACAGCAAGGCACAATGAATTTCGTGAGCGGTCTTTCTAGTCGGGTTCCCAAAACAGAATACTCTATAATAAAGAGATTACTGCCTGTAAAATATAATATCCAAGATTGCTTATAAAAGGCCCTAATCTGGTCATCTGACTCTAGGTTCTCACAGTATCTCCCTTTGAAGCTGAGACAGGAGTTTAGCATAGATGGTTACAATACATATCTAAATGTTTATGGCAGTGCCTGGGGCTTCCCCTCTTTTTAATGAGCTCACGAACAAAGGCTGCTCCCAGACCCACCGTCTCTGGTCCTATCCAGCACTGTGGGGTACTGTTTTAATTGTTTTACAGCTCATTTACATTTCCCTTATTTTTTTAAGTAAGCTAGCTAGTTAACTTCTGCTATCCCAGTATCCTCTATCAAAACATATACATTTAATTCAGTTACAATAACATGTGTACATTTCTTTTCATTCCAGCAGAGTGCACTGCTGATGCAACACAAGCAAATCTCACAAATACATTCTCAGCACAAGCATCTGTACAAATCAGTTTGATATGCACATGACATATAATTATTTACAAATTTCCATCTAGCTGTGCTGGCACAAGTCAAACATCCACTGACCTAACTTCTCCTGACATGGCTGGCAGTACCACACAAGTATTCTGAAGAAAACATACTAGACAGGAGAAGCAGTGCAGGGAGCACATAATGGGGGATATAACTATACCCACAAGGCGCAATAAAAAGCCATGCAACTGAATTCTGCACTTGCTGCAACTCGTAGAGCTCAGTGTTTGAAACCCCCCACATAAAGAGTATTACAACAGTCCAGAAAAGATAAAACCAAGGCCTGCATAACCAGTGGTAAATCCTGTGACAAAATAAGGTGCTTACTAAAGACAAAATTCTTCATTTGGTGACAGCAAGCCTGGATGGCAGCTGATATATGCTCTGGAAATGACAGCCAACTGTTGAAGATCACTCTGATATCAAACACTTTGGACAAAAATTCCAATCCATGCCCCACAGAGACAAAATAAGAAGTAAAAACAGGAGTCATACAGAACCTTACAGTTAAGATTGTTTACACAGATATTGTTAACAGACATCCTAGAATATCCTCCAGATAATCCACAGTTCAATCGAAATAAACAAAGTTCCTGGGGTACAAAAGAAAAGCTGGGTGTCATTAACACAAGTGTGAGAAATGTGAACCGCTGCATCAACAAAATCAACAAAAGGAAGGATGTAGCCAAGTAAAAAAATCAGACCCAGAAGGGAGTTCTCTGGGACTCCACAACAAAAAGTAAGCAGAGAAAGATTTACACCCAGTGACTATCCCCTGAGTAGTCTTCAGGGGTAGGAGGCAAACTAATGAAGGAGCACAGTGAATACCCCCATTGTCTTCAAGCTCTACAGAAACAGCAAATGGTCAACAGTAATGAAGATAGCACATACCCCAGGAACAAGTACAGAATAACACCTTTGATATTCTACCACTAAAAAAATTATCCACTTATTTGAGGACTGTCTCACTGCTGAAGTGAACCTAGAAACCAGACTGAAATGGATCCCAGAGTCCTTTACTGAAGAGCTGCTTTGAGCTGGTTACATATTTTTTTCTCAATAATTTTCTCACTGAAGGTTAGGGATAGGACAGTAACTCTTACAATGCAATGATCCAAAGTGGAGTCCTTGAAGGCCTTTATAATCAAGGCCTCCTTTATAGAAGAGATAAGAAAATAATCATAGTCAAAGGGAAGTGGACAATTCTGAAGATAAAAACACCCATGAACTCCAATAACATGATATAAGTGGTCTACCTACTGCAGGTAGAAGTCCAAAATTAACAGTATGCATACTGAAAAGTATCCGCTTGAATTACATGAAGTTAAAGTTGTCAAACTCATCCCAAGTCCAGTCAGGAAAACTTTTGTAATGGGAAGACATAGGCCAACTGTGCGCTCCCAACAGAACATTCTTGCCTAAAAAAGTGAGTAGCTAGTTCAGAATCATCTGATGTAAAAGCCTTCTGAGTGATCAGACAGGCCATTCCACATACACTATAAACCAAACAGAAAAACATAGCTGTTCATCTCCACATAGCAGACACCTCACTGGGCACATAAGATGCCTTCTTATGGGAGACCTCTGATTGGTATCTGGAATTCAGGTTCAGTCTTACTTCATCCCTCTATAAGAATACATCCCCACTGGTACTTTACCCTTTGTAATGTACTTATCATTCAGGGAATGCTCAAAACTGTATCATGTTTCACTCGCAACCAATAGATACAGGGACTAGAAACACAGAGGCAAAACCATCAGGAGCTTCAATCACAGAGCTGTTGCACTGGGCAACCAGTTGCTGCACAGCACTTGCACTACAGTTTAAGACAAAATCATCAAGAACAGGAGCTAAGAGCATTTGAAAAATGTTAAACAAATTACTACACTTGACAAGCTCAATAATCAAGTGGATAAAACAGGTGAGTTCAAGGCAAAATCTGACCAAACAGAACAAGAGAATGTTTCCAAGCTACAAAACTAAGTTTAATGAATGGACATGTCTACAGGTTGGCAAAGGTGATTACCTGAATGAAAAAAGCTCTTCATATTTGCTGCAAAGTCATTCATAAGACTTGCAGAACTGCCATCCACGCAAATGGTGAAATCACCCAATACTACACAGTGTGGCTGAGACTGTGATGACCCAACACTGCCAAATAATGTATGAAGTAGATATCCCACCTCTGGCCCAGTAATCAAGAAGCCTCAATCCTCACCACTGGCACCTGTGTGGGGAGATTCACTGGGAGGATAACAGGTACACACACACTATTTCTAGATGCAGCTCTCTGCATCAAGTGCAATTTCCCTTAAGAGCACACAAAGACCACAGTCAGTTTAGGGCTGGTTCTTCTTTCTCCAGATCTCCAATAAGACTCCCCATCGGCACAGCTATAGAGCGGAGTCCCAAACTGAGTCCTTGGCCAGGGTTCCAAGTCAAGTCCTCCAACACTCTCTCTGTCCAACCAGTGCTTCATGTCCCTGCCCAAGTAGCTGACACACAGACTCTTGGAGATTTGATACACACACACACACACACACACACACACACACACACACACACACACACACACCTGGGAAGGGCTGGCACAGGTTTACTAGATATGCCCCCTTTTGCCCAGACGATAAGGTAGTTACTACTGCTACCAGAATCCCTTGACAGCTACACTTTGAGGACCTTAATAAAGGTTATCAAATATTACTATGCAATATTAATATTAATATTAATATTAATACAAATGCTAGTTTGACCAACAGCAAGGCTGTTAGGAGTGGTCCACACAGTGTCACCAAATAAATATGCAAATACTCTCAGAACTCAAATATCTCTACAAAGATGAGCCACAATGAAAGGTTTAAAAAATTTTCAATAATAAATAATAAAAGAACAAGAAAATAAGTATATATTCACAGTGACATCAGAGTTCAGAATCACAGGAAATATTTACAACATTGCAGGACAGGCTCAGACAAAGAAAAATATCTAAACTAGGCTTCACTATATTCCTGACTGAATCTAAGAGAATCATACTATTCCCTAGTAACTTGCTTAATAACGCAAGGCAGATTATGTGGTGAATGGTTCTTTCTGTTGTCAGGTCCAAGACAGAATACAGAATGCTCGGTCTCACTAAGAGACCTCTCAAAATAACATCGAAAGTATTACTGCTGGGACAGCTTGTAGAATGACATCACTTCTTGTCATATGACATTTAGCTTCCCAGGAAAAACCCTCATTGCTGGCAGCATTTAGCACCTAACTAAAAATACACACACAAGGGCCTTTGTTCAGGTCTGTTGAGCTTCTGGAGGTCATAAAACAACTAAACAGTTCCAGTCTTCCTGAGTGACAATAAATTCACCCTGAAGACAATACAGAAAGCTTCCAAGTAGACTGTGTCTCTGGTTGCCTTGAAACCTGTGCGATATCATCTTTATGGCCTAGCCTATAAAGTAATTCAATTTCAGTTATAATTCTAAAGTTTGCTGGACTGAAGTTAACCCTCCAGTTTTCTCTGTTAAAACATAAAAATTTAAACAGTTACAACACTGCATGTACATTTCTATTGTCTTCAGTAGGCACACTGTGGATACAGTCCAAACTCAAGCATTTTACAAATACCATTTCAACACACACATCCGTACAAATCAAGTTTGGCATACACATGACATGCAGTTCTAATTCATTTGTAACACAAGCATCTTATACAAATCATGTTTATATTCATAAATGACATAATTATTTACAAAAGTTGAGCTAGCTGTGCTGGCAAAACCTCCTTTTGTCACAAAGACCCGTGTTTGCGCTAGTTTCCCGCCTTTCCTATAACTAGTCAATCCTGATACAGATTTACTGTATCCAGGACTGTTTGTAAGCTTCTGAGCCCCCCCAAGCCTTTCTGTGTTGGAGGGAAACCTTCTAGTTTATCAGTGGGAGTAGTAAGCACTAGTTAGCCTATCTACCACAAGAGGAGTGGTTTCTGGACCAGAAATTGTAGTTTATTGAATGTTGGGCAGTTTTTCCATCCCTTTCAACTTTCTGGTTTAAAAGCCCACGTTTGCACTTGTTTAAGCTCTGCTCAGCGGCGCCGAGTTGAGGTAAACCATTACTGGTGCCAGAAAGTCTGCTCTTCAGTTTTTCCCTTAGATATTGCTAGACTTTCTCTCTTGCACTTCAGATACCCTAATCGCTTTGCACTTTTGTAGCAATTATTATAGCACACCTAAGAACCATCAGCACTAGTCATTCTTCACGGAAATAGCTCCAGTACATAGTAGTTATGACCACCCCTCCTGGCATGATTAAAATGCAGTTCCCTGTGCTTTCTCCTATTAACCTGGTACACTTGGGCATTCAAAGACAGTGCAGCAACTGCCTCATGTACAGACAACCCTCTCCTCTCACCTCCCAACACTCAGATTTGTGAGAGATACACTTGTTATCACCAGATTGGAAGCTATGTACTCTCCAGCCAAGACCGAACTAGCTGGTCAAGAGGAAAAGGTCAACACCTGCACCACACCACATGGAACACAGCCCTCCAGAACACCCACTATTCACAGCTCTCACATATAAACACAAACCATACACCCTCCTTTGCAAAGGCACTCAACAGAAATTCACCCAAACAGCAAAGATCTCTAAGACAGAAACGCACTCTACTACCACAACACAGTACAAACCACAGGACACACAGCTCACTTCCACAGTGTGCCACTCAACCTAAGCCCCTAAGGCTAAACACCTTGCCCAATAAACTAATCACAGGTGACTCAATAGTGAGGCACACAGGTGTCCCACTCACTAGGTTGAATAAGGAGAAGGTAACAGTCAGCTGTCCATCAGGTGCCAGAATCAGACAACACACGCACTCGGGTCACTCCACAACAAGTAGAAGTATGACTCTGTCATTGTCCATGTGGGTGTGAATGACCCGAGATGCACCTCCCTGGACTACATGACAAGAGACATGGTGGAGCTCTCGGATTATGTGGCCCAACCAGGTATGACACTAGCCCTGAGCATTATCCTATCACCCAGAATGATACAGCAGTGCAAACAAAAAAAAAATGATTGACTTCAACAATTGGCTAAGTTTCTGGTGTCATTCTAAGGGGATCCTGTATCTATCTGCTTGGGATGACATGACTGACAGACCTCAATGCTTTGCCAGAGATGGCCTGCATCTGTCACCCCTGGGTTTCTGGGTACTGGCTAAGGCTCTTGCCACCCATATAGTGCCTTTTTTAGGCAGTGTTCCAAAGACCAAATTACCACTGTAACAGCTATAAATAAATGCAATCTGAGGGTCATGGTGCTCAATGCTAGAAGTCTAAATTTCAAGATGCACTCGCTCAAAGCACTCCTCAAAATGGAGAACATCAAAATTTGTGCTGTAACACAGACCTGATTTAAAGAGGCAGAAAGCACCCCTGCACTACCAGGCTATAACTCATTCCACACCATTCGACCCCAAAACATGGACCAAAGCGTCAAAGGCGGTGGTGTCTCCATATTCATAAAAGATATGCACACCTCCAGACTAGTAGCCCAGCATAATGCATCTGAGATACTTCAGGTACAGCTAACATTGGGTAAGACTGCGATCCAGGTCATAGCCTGCTATAGGTCCCCAACCATGTCCCTAGACTCTCACTCCACATTCTTAAGCACACTGGAATCTATCAAGGTCCAACCCAACACTCTCATACTAGGAGACTTCAACTACCCCTCCATCAACTGGGAAAAGTACTCAAGCACCAATGCACTGGCCCAATGCTTCCTGGAATTCATCAACTCCAATGACTTGGACCAGCTCATTTTTTACACCCACTAGAGGAAGCAACATCCTTGACCTGGTTATTACTATCATGGGTCACTGTTGCGCTACACCAATAGTCAATTCCTTCCTCTCTGGTTAGATCCGACCACAAACTAATCACCATGGAAATCCACATCTCACCCACACACCCCCGCAAAGGTATCCACCATGAAAAGCTTCTCCAAAGCTGACTTTGGACTCCTAAAAACAGAGGTGGCTAACTTCACAGCACCCATGCCAACAGAAAATAGATGCATGACTGCCAAATCATATACCAATGCACTGTACAAACACATACATAAATGCATGGAAAAAGAAGTTATGTATTCACCATAACGTTCCATCTGAGTAGATAAACTTCATTTGTCAGCAACCTGTGGGTTTTGGATCCGAGCCGGCAGCATACCAAGCAAAAAGATCTGAGCTCCAAGCTCCTCCCCCCTACCCATACTGTACTGCAACCTCCTTTAAATCTTCACATCGAGTTTGCCACTCCATACATGACACCACCAAACTAACCTGTGACCCATAAACCAAAGACAAACCTCCAACTCGTGAACTCAGGACATTGAGCTCAGCAAAAAAATGCCAAGGTAAGGAGGAAGGAGAGAGGGGCAGTTGCTGACAAATGAAGTTTACCTACTCAGATGGAACATTATGGTGAGTACATAACTTCTTTATCTGAAGTAGTTAACTTAATTTGATCAGCAACCTGTTGGACAGAGTCCCCAGCTACCCAAAATCTTGGGAGGCCCTTAAGGAAGGACATTCCGGAGCACTGCAGAGCCAAAAGAAGCAATTCCTCTAGACACCAAATCCAGTTTATAATGATTATAATAAAAGTGTGAAAAGATGCCCAGGTAGCCGCTGAGCAAATGTCATCCAGGGAAACTCTAGACCAGAATGCTGCAGACGTCGCCATACAACGTGTAGAATGGGCATGAACTCTACTGGTTCTGGTAAACCAAGCTCTCTGTATGGTTGTAGGATACAAAGGGAAATTCACCAAGCAAGAGTCACCTTTGAAACTGGTTTCCCTAAAAAGGCTTAGCAAAAGAAAGAAAAAGTTGATCAGATTTACAAAAGGCCGCCGTCCTCTGCAAATAAAAATGTAACTGTCTGTGAACAGCCAGCAAATAAAGTTTGTGTTCCCCTTTGTTCTGAAAATTGGGGAAAAAGACAGGCAAATTAATAGATTGACTGTTTCTCTCAGAAGCAACTTTAGGAAGAAAGGATGGATTAGTCCTGAGAGACACCCTGTCCTTACGAAACACAGGATATGGGGGATTCATACAAAGAGCTTGCAGCTCTGACACTCTCCTTGCTGAAGTTATAGCTACCAGAAAAGCCGTCTTCCATGACAAAAATTTTAAGTCAACTGATGCCGAGGGTTCGAAAGGAGGCACAACTAAGGCCTGAAGAACCGCAGCCAGATCCCATGGCGGGGACGGATTCTTAATAGGAGGTTGCAGAAGAAAAGTGCCTTTCAAAAAAGTCTTACAAATTCTGGCAGCAGTGAGAGAGCCTAAATTGTCTCCTACATGGAAATGAGAAATAGCCACCAGCTGGGCCTTCACTGTGGAAGAGCTGGCTCCTTGCTGGAAGATATGAGACAAAAAGTCTTAATACCGCTGGGATCGGAGCGGTAAAAGGATCTAGATTTCTCTGTGAAGCCCAAATAGAGAAGCATCTCCATTTGCTAGAATAAATTTTCCTGGTAGAAGATTTATGTGCTGCAACCAAGACAGATCTAACAGGAGAAGAGATACTGGGAGTCTTAGCAACTAGTGGAACTGGAGCAGCCAAACTGTGAGCTTCAGTCTGTCCAGATTTGAAGGAAGCATTCCAGAGGGATGACGAATCAGATCCGGAATGGGATCCAAGATCCAAGGTGGAGCTATGAGATGAGACCGTAGGTAGGGGAACCAGACTTGACGAGGCCAGAATGGGCCGATGAGGATCAATCTGCTCCCCAACAGGCGAGCTTTCTGTAAGAACTTTATCATGAGCAGAAGCGGGGGATATGCATAAAGACGACCGGGTGGCCAAGCATGAACAAGAGCGTCTCTGGGGCTTTCCCCCGTTGCGGGGATTAGAGCAAAAAACTCGCTGTACTTCGTGTTGGAAGGCGATGCGAAGAGATCGTAGCAAGGCTGATCCCACTTGAAGAAGATCTGTTCCGCTACACAAGGGTTCAGAGATCACTCATAAGGAGAAGGGATAGTTCTGCTCAATTTGTCCACCAATATGTTGGACCGACCCGGAATGTGTGTTGCTATCAGAAAGCGGTTGGTGGAGATCGCCCCTTGCCAGACTCTCATGGCTTATTGACAAAGGGAATAAGACTTGGTTCCCCCCGTTTGCTGATTTACCAGACCACTGACATATTGTCTGACTGGATTGCAATAGTTCCTAGAGGTAGATAAGCACGAAGGGCCTGCAACGCTAAAAGGACCGCTCTCATCTCTAGAACATTTATATGCAGAACGGTCTTGTTTTGAGTCCACATGCCTTGAACAGTCCTGCCCAAACAATGCCCCCCCACTCTAGGCGGGAGGCATCCGTGGTCACCGTGGCTTGGGGTTGGGGCGCAAGAAAGGGACGTCCCTCCTGCAAATTCTAAGATTGGAGCCACCACGTGAGGGAATTTCTGCACACACTGCTCAGAGGGATCAGAAAATCTAGAGGTTGATGAAGAATCGACCACTGAACTTGCAACGTCCAATGTCAAATTCTCATATGCAGACGAGCACAAGGGATCAGGTTGACAGCTGCTGCCATGGACCCTAAGGCTCTCAGGACTAATTCTGCAGGGGGCGCAGAGGACTGCAGAAGTGCTAACACATGATGTGTCAGGCTGTGTAGTCAGTCTGGGGTTAAGAATGCCCTTGCCTGACGAGAATCTATTCTCGCCCCTATGAAGTCTAACACTTGAACAGGTTGAAGGGAAGACTTCCTTAGGTTTATGGTAATCCCTAGCTGAGGTGATATCCGGAGAAAGAAATCTCTGGCTAGTACGAGTAGATGCCTGGTGGGGGCGGTGAGGAGCCAGTCGTCCAGGTACGGGAAGACCTGAATGCCCTGAAGTTTCAGGTGGGCTGCAACAACTGCCATGACCTTGGTGAACACCCTGGGGGCTGTGGTGAGACCGAAGGGTAGGACCCTGAATTGATAATGACTGGCCCCTAGCCGAAAGCGGATGAACCTCCTAGATCGCCTGTCCATCAGAATATGGTAGTACGCATCCTTGAGGTCTATCGAGCACAACCAGTCTTCCTCCTGCAGGAAGGGCAGGATGGATTGAGGCGTGACCATCCGGAACGTTTCCTTGGCAACGAACAGGTTCATTGTTGACAGGTCAAGAATCGGCCTTAGGTTCCCTTCTTTTTTGGCACCAAACAGAACCTGGAATAGATGCCTGATCTGGACTGGTCTGGGGGCACCTGCTGGATGGCTCTTTTTTCTAGTAGCTTTTGTATTTCCAAGGCCACAGCCTCCCTCTGAGTGGGTGGGATGTCCGGGAGGTGCCTTGTGTAAGAGGGCTTGTTTATGAAGGGAATAGAATAGCCTCTGGATATTATTTGAAGCACCCAACAATCCGTCGTGATGGACTCCCATTGGGCTAGGTGCACTGAAAAGTTGCCCCCCCCCGACTGCCTCCAGAGAGGAGCAGTCGGGTAACCCCTCAGGGCTGCTGCACAGGTCGCTCTGAAAAGGGTTCACATGACCCAAAGTTCTTCGCCCCCCCCCTGCCTCTGGGCCGGTGTTCACCTCGTCTCCCTCTGCCTCTGGGGGAGAAGGAGTCCTGAGCGTTCTGGGACTGCTGAGTTTTCCGGAACCACAGCTTCTTTTGCCTTCGCTGGTTCCTGGAAAAGGACCTTTGAGGGTTAGAGAAGCGGACCCCGATGGCTGACAGTGTCTTCACATCTTTCTCGCTCTGGACAAGCGTATTGCGGACAGTCTTCCCGAACAGGGTGGAACCGTCAAAGGGTGCGTTAGCGAAGGACGCCTTGAAGGGTTCCGAGAAGTCGCAAAGACGGAGCCAGGCATGACTCCTTAAGGCGATGCCGGACACGCTAGCCCTAGCGGCTCCCTCGGTGGCATGAAAGAGTAAATGCATGGACGTATTGGACACAGACTTGAGAGTGGCCATATGAGCCGAGAAGGTCTGTTTATCCTCGGCCGACATGGACTCCGGGGGAGACTCGGCGTACTCTTTCACGAGGTCCCGCTGTGGGCCAAGTAATTCAGCGCCCTTATAGTAAAGGTGGCTGAAGCAAAAGTCCGCTTTCCAAGACAGTCCATAGCCCTGGACTCCTTGTCTGGGGAGGGGACAGAGGAACTTTCCTGGGCGAGTTCCTTTTTTGTGGCTGCCGCCGCCACCATCATGGCGTCAACTGAGGAACCTTTGTTCCAAGAAGCTCTATCTGCCGGTGGACTCAATATTTTGTCGGGTCTTTTGGGTATAGGCTCAACAGTGTCTGGTTCCCTCCAAGCTCTGATGGTGATAAGGTCCACCAGAGGGTCGGCCGGGGGAGGGACACCCAAGAGGTAGATGGGCCTGTGTCGAACGCCACCAAAAATACCGAATCGTCAGAGGAAGGTATTTGAGCGGACCCCTCCCCCGGCAAAGGATTTCCATAATGTCGCCAAGAGACGTCTTCGGGGGGGGGGGTGATTATGGTGAACCTTCCTCTAAGTCGGTATCCTCAGTGAGGGACTCGGGGGAGTCCAAGTGCCTCCTTTTACACTGGCATTTGTGAGGGACCTCCTCGGGTGGACTCCCTGAGGAGGGCTCACAAATGGTTTCATGTTCCTCCAAGGGAACTGTCTGGGGCGCAATAGACACAGGCTGTCCCTGGGGGGACTGGATGACGGAAGACAAACCCAGCTGCGAGGGAGCAGGGATGGACCCAGAGGACAGAGTGAGGGGTCGCGACCCTCCAGAGAGAATCCTCTCCACGACGTTGAATGCCGAAGGAGACCCGGCCTCCCTGAAACTGGTAGCCGAGACCCTTGGATCCAACGAAGGTATTGGAGACGAAGCTGGAACAGTCGTACCCAATGGGACGGTATGCCCCGACCACAATGGAGTCAATGACACACTCATCCCCTCGGATCAGGCGCCCAACTCTCGGATCCGAGAGCTCAGATCTGACAGACTTAAGGGCATGGCCAGCGTCTAGGCCGAAGGCACCATCGGCGCAGACTCCCTGACTCTGGGGCTCCTCGGATCCATAGACTCAGATATCTAATGGTGGATCGGAGAAGGAGCTATCAGAGCAAAAAAAAAGAGCCGAACTCCCCGCACTGGGGGGGGGGGGGGAGCCAGCAGTACCCCATCTGCATTTGAGTTTGTAGAAACCTTTGCATCATCCGACCATGTCTGCTTCAGAGATGCTCCAGGTCGATCTGGAGGACGCCAGTGACGCCGGCTGAGAGAGACGACACAAAGACAACCTCAAGGGTGGTCTAGCCTCCTCCTCCGACGAAAAACGTGGTGAACGGAGCCGAGGAGAGGATGACCTGGTAACGTTTACTGGAGACAAGATTACTTTAGTGGGAGGGGCCGCTGAATCCAACTCGGCCTGTTGCTTGCGGACCCTCTCTTTATCTTTATCCTTATCCAAATGTCTCTCTGTATCCCTGTGCTTTTCATTGACTTTCTTGGCCTCTCTCTCTCCCTGTGGTAAGGTGTGAGGGTGAGTCCCGGACAGGGGGAGAAGGGCCAGAAGGCTGAATAGCCGCAGCCATGGCTGGTGAGGAAGCAGAAGTTGATTCTGCGGGTAGAAGACCTGCCAGAATTAACTTGTTCCTGTGCTCCTGCAGGGCTTGTAGGTTGAAGGCCGCACAAATCTTGCAGCCAGAAGACAAGTTGGCCACCACCAAGCAAACTACACACAGTGTGTGACCATCGGCTGGAGACAGCTTGTGGCCACACTCTGTGCACTTAGAGAAAGTCACTTTCTGAATTTCTGACATCCTAGTAAACACACACACGACGGTTGGGAAGGGAGGCCTACACTAACCAAAAGTTTTCAACTTTCAAGCACGGAAAAAAAACAATAAGTATCATGGATAACTAATAATTACCTCAAAATTATCAAAAGGGGCACACACAGACCAAAGTTTTAGAGAAAAAATCCTGACACTTGCCTGGAGCTCAAGAATCCCATGCTGGCGAAGCTGCGGCAAACGAGATCTGAGGATTCGAAGGAGGTTGCAGTGCAGTATGGGTAGGGGGAGGAGCTTGGAGCTCAGATCTTTTTGCTTGGTATGCTGCCGGCTTGGATCCGAAACCCCCAGGTTGCTAATCAAATGAAGTTAACTACTTCAGATCTAGCCATACCCAACAGAACCAAGATGCTATCCTCCAAAAAAATGAAGCAAGTCTGGTGGTCCCCTGCCATTAATAAACTCTACAACAGAAGGAAGAAACTGTTGCAGAAAAAGGTGAACTCCCAAGACTGGAAAAATTCCTTTATTAGCCCCAACAAAAAGTTGTGATCTTTCATCAAAACCTCCAAAGCCAGCTATGAAGGCAGAATTGCGGCAGACACTAAAAACAACCACAAAGCCTTCTTTAGTTACAACAAGAATCTCCATGGCATTACCCTGATTTGCTCTGAGTTGCTACATAATGGTACCTCCTATACTGAGCCAACAGATATTGCCAACATACTGGCCGACAGATTCAGTGCCAACTTTACCTCTCTCTGCCCCCCTAAAGGACCAATCTCAATACCGGAAGAATGCCAGGCACCCTGCATTACTGCAGCACAGGTAAAAGCTGCATTATTTAAGGCCAAGAATACAGCCACCATGGGACCCGACAATATCCCTGGCTGTGTTCTACATGAATTACAAAGTGAACTGGCACCACATCTGTGTGCTCTGTTCACTCACAGCCTCATCTAAGGCTTTGTTCCTAGTGAATGGCGCACTGCTATAGTCATCCCTCTCCATAAAGAAGGAGCGACTACAGACCCTGGAAATTATCTAATCATTAGCCTTATGAGTCTGACATGTAAGGCTATGGATATAGGGAATCTCCAAACTCTAGATCCCATGCAATTTGGTTTTGTGAAAGGTAGATCATGCCTGCTCAACTTGGTTGACTTCTTTGAGTCAGTCACCAGAGCGGTTGATGAAGGTAAGGCAGTTCCATACAGCCTGCCTAAATCTGGCCAAGGCCTTTGGTACCATTCCTCACTCAGGAATTACTGATAAACTCACAAAACTAGGCATCAACCCCTATATCATTAGATGGGTTGCAAATTAGCTCACAGATAGAACACACAGTGTGAAAGTAGCAGACTCCAAGTCAGACTGCTGACCAGTCATGAGTGGAGTCCCACAGGGATTGATCCTGTGTCCTCTACTGTTTGGCATATACTTCTCAGAAGTCCAGGCCAACACGGAGGGACTCTGGCTGACCAAATTTGTGGACGACTGCAAGCTGGTAGCCATTATTAACTCCACAAGTGATGCAGACATCCTACAGAAAGGCCTCACTGACACCAATGACTGGTGTCGAAACCATGGCTTAAGCTTAATGCCAAAAAATGCGTCGTCATCCCCTTTGGGAAAAACTCAGTTCCCACTAATTACCACATCAATGGGAGCCCAGTGAACACTGAAGGCATTATGAGAGATCTGGGGACACAGGCTGACAGCAACCTCTCCGACCACCACATTGCCACTGTGGTCAGAAAGTCCTTCTATGTGGCACATCTTATTACCAAGGGTTTTGCATCCAAGAATAAAGAGGTAATTTCTCTCTACTCTTCTCTTATTAGACCAATCATAGAGTATAATGCCCCAATTGGCATGTACCTCACTAGACACCTGCAACAGCTGGAGAGGCCATAAAAGTACCTCATGAAGAGGATCATAGGCCTTAAATGCATGTCCTACATGGACAGACTCAAAAAAAAACCCAACTATCCTCTCTCTCATATTGTCTACTAAGAGGTGATCTCTGCTTGACTTACAAAGCCATGCCTGACCCAGCTCTGTTAGAAATGCTACATCTAAAGAAATCCCAATCCCTCCACACCACACGTTCCAGAGACCTCAACCTCATTACCACAATCAACAGAACATGCTGGAGGGACAGGGTTCATAACCCAGAGACTGCCCATGCTCTGGAATAGACTTCTCATACATGTCAAGCAGAGCACCTCGCTGTCCCTCTTCAAGAGAAATCTTGATGAGTGGATGGGTAATAGAAAGTTCACCCCGGGGATCACTCCAGTGGCTCTACTTGATAGAGGCACTGGGAACTAACGACAGGCGGCACAATTCCAGGGCACTTCTGTGGGCAAGGCTTGTAAAGGCCCCAGGGCCATTAACCTAGTACACACCTATGAACCTATGAATTGATGAGGAAATCCATAATCTTTTGCAAGAAGGTCTTAATGCAGCTGTTTTGACAGTAAAATGGAAGGAACTTTCCATTTGTTCCTGCACACAAATTACACTGAAAGGCATTGGTGGGTCTGTTTGGAACCTGGACAGGTCTCTGTTCAGTTCTGAAACAGAGGGCTAGCCACGCACCCATTATTGTTGCATCTAGGGTGATAGGCATCAAGGCTATCAAGTGCTGTGCACAGCTGGAACCAAGCAGCATCTCAATCAGGAATTCAAGCTTAATGTTGCGCAATAAGTAATCAATAATGACGGTCTTATTTCAGAGATTGTATTAGAGTACAACAGCCTACACTAGCGACAAGCCTGTGATGTATTTCAGATGGCTTGGGTATCACATGTAGTCAAGATATGCTTAAATCACTGTGAAGCTTTGCCTGAGGATTGAGAATAGAAACCCTGGATTGCAGAACCCTGCGATGAATATGCTTCAAAAGTGTCCCAGCTGGTGACAGAATTCATACAAGGTTACAAAGAGGAGACATAATATGGGTGCTTAAATACTTAAAGTATAAACAGTTGGGTAGTACTTTTTTGTATGACTATTTAAATTATGGAAAATGTATTAAAAAAATCTTCTTGTTTCGGCTTTTTCCTGGTTAGGGGTCGCCACAGCGGATCACCTGTCTGCTCATGACTGGCAGCAGAGTTTTATGGTGTCGAGTTGCCAGCCCGGCACCCAACCTTCCACAGAAGGCACACACACACACGCACTCACACCTAGGGCCAATTTAGTGTGTCCAATCCACCTACAGCATATGTCTTTGGGATGTGGGAAGAAACCAGAGCACCTGGAGGAAACCCACACGACCACAGGGAGGACATGCAGACTGCGCACAGAAGGCACCCCAGCCGAGGATCGAACCAGAGAAACTCTTGCTATGAGATGGCAACACTAACTGCTGCACCACCACAGCCACACGAAAATATATAAAAAAATAATATGGTTAAATTAGATGTGACCTCTCACACAGGTAAAACCCTCTACCACTGGAACAAACAAGCTCTCATGCATTGACTTCCTCAATGAGTTCAGCAACCTTCTACACATCAACAATATAAATCTAACACCCCCAAAGCCAACTTCTCACTCCCTCCCTTTGCATTCCACTATTCCACTT
Source organism: Protopterus annectens (assembly GCF_019279795.1). Classification (NCBI taxonomy): domain Eukaryota; kingdom Metazoa; phylum Chordata; order Ceratodontiformes; family Protopteridae; genus Protopterus; species Protopterus annectens. Next base: position 251,655,379 of record NC_056747.1, read on the forward strand.
CAAAAAGATTAGAACCAAAGAAACTGAAACACTATTGGACCAAACACAAATAAATACTCCTCCAGTTTCTGATAACCTAGAGCTCCTTAGTTTATTCACCTTTGCAAGGACTGCATCTCCCACCCTCTCACTCACATATACAACCTCTGCTTAACCAATAAGACTATGCATCTGATATGGAAATAGCAATACTCACTCCTTTTCCAAAACTAACTAAGCCAACTACTGCATCGCAATACCATCCTATCTCAATACTTCCCACTTTAGGTAAAATACTAGAAAAAAATATCTACAACCAAATTACTGCTAATTTACATCAATACCATCTTCCATCCAGGACGCAATATGGATTCTGGTCTGGAGACGGCACCATAACAGCTCATCACTTTATCACATACATCCTATCTAATATTTACAAAGGCAACCTGACAGGGACAGTCTTTACTAACCCCCAAAAAGACTTTGATCTAATAAACTATAACTTACTATATGACAAATTTACTGAAATAGGCATTAGTGACAATGCAAAACCTTGGTTTGCAGACGTCCTCATCAATCCTTCAAGGTGAAAGTAGGCATCACAACCTCTGAAACAGCTCCTCCTATGAAAGGAGTCCTCCAGGGCTCCATTTTAGCCCCTCTGCTAATTTCCACATTTATCAACAAACTCCCATGTGATTATCCTCAGATCTCTCCATTTTTTTATGCAGATGACACGGTCATCCACAGGTCAAACAAATCTCACTATATTATACAAACTCAGCTCCAAGATGACTTCCAAACCATCAACCAGTGGCCAGTTGGCAAAAAACAAAAGCAATGATATTTGAAACCAACTGAAAAATATCCAAACCACCCAGCTTCCTTAATATTCAAGATGTTAACAAAACCACCATAGAAACTACCACATCCTTCAAATAGCTTGTCAATTGGATAAACATTTCTCTTTCAACTATGCATTCAAAGCACATACAAAAAGATCCAACACAATATTGTTCTGAGTAAACAAGCTATTGCCTCTTTTGTCCAAGCCAGCCAAAGTTGCCATAGGCAAAGAAAAATGTCACCACCTTACAATTTCCAGTAAAATCTGTCGATTCTTTACTAATTCTCCCAACAACAAACACCACTGCCTAACTCTCAACAAAGCTAAATGACTTCCAGTATATTTCAGAGATAATCTCTTACTGGGATCACTAATTCACAAAGTCCTTTCTCCTGAGATTTCATCCTCCCCCTCATTCACTCACTCTTTTCACCAAAACCACAACATTTAATCTCAGGAATATCTCTCAAGCTCAACTCACCCTACTAACTCCAAAAATTAAACTTTATTGCACCATTCATTATGGCTACATCTTAGTCATAAAGCTCTGCTAAAGCATAATTCCATTTTTTCATCCAAGTTTTGACATTATAAACTACTTCTTGAACTAAATGTAGCATATTCTTGCATCTGCAAACATATATACATATAGTTTTTAGCATTCCCCTTGTATCTGTAAATATGTTTTATTAATTTCTTGTGTGATCCTGTTCACCCGGGCTGTGCCTTCAAATGGTCCACTGAGATCAGTGCACTACCCAGTAAACAAATATAAATAAATAAATAAATAAATATTTTCATTTTAGAGCAGGGAGTAGATGGAATAAGTTCTCTCTCAACATCAGACAAGAATGACATTTAAAGTGTTTTAAAAGAAGGGTAGACTTGTGGTTTGGTAACCTGGTATACTCTTCTAGAACTATCTGGAGCAAGGCCTATAATGATCTTATTTGAGGTTTCTGGCCTATGTGCTACACTGTAAAACTGCTGGGATCAAAGAACACAAAAATGGGTGCAGCAAGTGGTGGCCTGTTGTTGATTCACATCTAAGCAAACGAGCACCACAATGTAAACATGGTACAGTACTGAGTAATGGCTGTAAAATATATAAAGATGGTAACATGAATAGCCAATCATACCAATGTACTTAGTAGACAATAAAACAAATAAAACTAAGTAGTAGTAAATAGCACAGATAAAGCAATGCCAAAGTTTATTCGGGTGCAGGCTACAGCAACAAGATCCAAGGAACAACAAAACAAATAAGGCAAACGTACAGTAGAGCTGTACTTAACTCATAGCTAGAGTAGAAGCTAGGACTATGGGCAGTGTACTCTGTATACATTCCAAAAAGATTCCTCATTGTTAAGTGCAAATAAATGATACAGAGCTGATGCAATGTGTTAACGAAATGTTCTTGTCTCATAGTTCTAGCAGAATATAGAAAAGATATAATGTAGTCTTTAAGATAATTCCATCCATGTCAGTCAAAGTCCAAGTTAACAAGCAAGTCTCCCCTTATAAAAATAGCAGGCAGCACATCTTCAGGCAAAAAGTATCAAGGATTTCAGGTTTACAGACTGTTATATCCTGGCAAAGGATGTCTTCTGCACATCCCCCCCATGCTTCATCCATTTTGGCCATTCCAGTGCCCCCATCCATCCTCCCCCCGACTTTTCTGAGTGAGCTGAAGTTGGCACATAGATCTTAAGGGAATACCGCAGGAGCTGGTGTCAGTGACTGCTTCTGCTGCTGAGGGTTTATATTATGACCTACCCTTGCTTTCCCATTGCTGCATTCATTGACAATGTCCAAGGGGTACTTCCCCTCTGTGACCATCTTTGATGGATGTCCTTTCTCCGGATGGGCACACTCATCCCTCCCTACCAGCACCTCAGACCCCTGGGCTGGTAATAGAGCAGAGGCTGCATGGGATGCAATTATGGCTTTATCCCTCCACATCATGGCACTGGTATGTCTTCTGGCACACAAGCACAATTCTCTTGTAACCCTTTCCATTTTATAACCGCAGTCATCAGTACCAAACTGAAGCTTCCAGGTATGTACTGTCCTATGTCATCATGAGTCTAGGGAACAAATATAACCAGCAATATAATGACAGATGTACAGCATAACACTGGTTATTGAAAAATCTGTTCCTACTCTTTTTCTTGATCACATAGTACTTGTCTGCCAGCCAGTCAACTCTAACATACTCAGAAGGAGCTAAATCTCTTTATACAGACAAGGCATAAGCACAGTATGTTAGTTTGAATCATATCTATAAAGTTTGAAACGCAATTCAATAAATCATGAAGTAAAATATGAATAACTGCACAGCCAGCTACAAAAAGTATAGGAGTACAATCATACCTAAAGATTGAGAATTAAGCTGTGGTCGGTACCACAGTCTGTATGTATATCTCAAAGCCCTGTTAGATAATAAAAACAAAATGATGGACTGGGTCAGATTAGTTAACTTTACAGATCTCATAACAGCAAAAAAGCTATGAAAAAAACTCAATTTGCTAGTAATAGCAAATATCACCCAACCAAAAAGCTGAAACAGTCCATGCTTGTATCCAAAAATAAAGATGGAAAACACGTTATTTCAGTACAAAGACTGAAGCCAGAAACCATGCTCACATGACAGGAGCCTGACAAATGTCAAACAAGTGATTAGATCTGCCAAGCTGAGATGGCAACCTAGAAGTAACCTTGTGGAAATCATGAGACAAAAAAAAAAAAAAGAAAAGTACTGGAAAATATTACCCTAGCAGACTAAAGACAATGTGATAACAGGCAATATCCACCCAAAGCAATGTAATATAAAATAGGGCAGTCTTTCAGATTAAAAAAAAATTCCAGTGATCATATTGTGTGTGCGTATACACACACACACACACTTCAGTTCACACTTCATTTCCCAGTGAAAAGCAGAACACATAACAGAGATACCTGATAAAAATCAAAGTGGTTTATTATACCCCCCAAACAATGCAGGAGTTCAGACTGACGATAATAGAAATGATGACCAAGTAGTCTCACAAAACTGCATGACAAAATGAACAGCTTCACAACTTCTCTTCCATTAAAGTATGACTCCCTAGAAGTAGTCAAGGAAAGGAATGAACCAAAATGGCCACTCAAGAGAGTAGCAACATGTCAAAATGGCTAGCAAACACAAAATGCCGATGTTTAGGAAAGCCAGCAAAAGAGAATGAAACTACTGGTAAATATTACATCATCCAAAGGGCAGGGCAGCATTTAATACTGAGGATAGTCATGTTAAAATCCAACTATAAATGTCTGACAATGTACAATAAAGGGGTACTAAAATTATAAGACGAACATTAAGTGTCACAGTACGCACAGGCTGGCAGAAGCCAAGATATTGGGAGGGGCAAACTTCAATTAAAACCACTGGAGCTGGTGGTATTCTTTCATGGTGTAAAGGTATCATTCTCTCTCTCACACACTGCTTTCAGATTCAATAAAGAAAATGAGATAAATGGACTGGTTCTAGGAAATGTCAAAAAACTTCTTTTGAGAAAAAAATGGGTCAGGTCATAACACTGACTACATTCTTGTAGAAGACTAGATATGCAGCTTTGTGATCTTGCAAGTATAGCTCATGGTCACAGACCAGAAAGTGTTTCAATGCTACAGAACCACTAGGATCAAATGAAGGGATGGGCAAGCTTGACAGTTTCAAATATCAAATTTCATGGTGCCAGTTCTGCGGTCACAGAGGGATAAAGCCCTTAATACAACCAGTACTCTAACAGCTTGGACACCTGCTGGAAATGGCATCCGGGTATAAGAATGAATAGGCACAACCTGCTTTATTTTCTTGCGGGTGAAGGAATAAACACACGTGCTTTAGTGCACACTCCCTTAGCACACACACTGGAGTAGACAAGAAGGTGCTGGGGGCAGGGCTTTGGATGCATCACATGTGGAGGCATGGATAACACACAGTAAGCTCATTACAGACTTACCCCAGATGCTTACAGATGACAGGGCATGCACCAAAAAATCAAATCTAGTAACACATGGATAACAGTATCCACTCCTGGTTGACCTCTCACTCCAGAGAACAAATTAGAAGTTATGTACCTACCATAACGTTCCATGTTAGTTGTCTTCTCTCGCCTTCTTTCTTGCTGGATGGGTTCGGAGCCGATCCTCGGCTCCGACTCGGCACTTGCTTTAGCTCGAGAACTCCTTTTACCAGCTCGAGGCAACCCTATATCCCATGATGCAAGGCGGAACTACCTCAGATCTCGTTTGGCAGCTAACTGACCCTGCTAAAGACTATCCTAACATAATTAGGAACCATGGTTCCCAAAAGAAGTCCTCATAACAATGCTCCAGAGGAAGCAATCTAATAGGAACTCTCCAAGATCTGTCCAGGCCAGGGGGAAGGAGGGAGGGATGCAAGAAAGAAGGCGAGAGAAGACAACTAACATGGAATGTTATGGTAGGTACATAAGTTGTAAATGTTAAGTTGTCAATCTTGCCATTCTGCTGGATGGGACCGCCCCTAGCACCTGTATCCCGGTGGCTCAATGGAACAGACTCTTGAGAACTGTGGAACCAAAACTGGCCCTATCTCTGGAGGCCAAATCCAACTTGTAATGAGACACAAAGGTATGAGGCGTGGCCCAAGTAGCTGCTGCACAAATAGTGTCAATGGGAAGTCTATCCTGAAAGGCTACAGAAGTGGATAGACTCCTGGTCGAATGTGCTTTTGGCTTAGAAGATAGTTGTTTGCCCCTGAGAGAGTACACATAGGAAATGGTGGAAGTCAACCACCTAGATAAGGTTACTTTAGAAACTGGAAGACCTAACCTGTTTTCTGCATAGGAGACAAACAATTGGTCTGATTTTCTAATTTGTTTAGTCCTATGCAAGTAGTACCTGAGCTGACGATGGACATCCAAAAAGTGCAGCTTCTGTTCAGCTCTGTCAGAATAGTTAGGAAAGAAAACTGGTAGATCTATAGATTGGTTAATATTGGTTTGAGATACAACCTTGGGAAGAAAGGAAGGGTTAGTTCTTAACGAAACCCTATCCTTAACAGAAACCCTATCCTTATGAAAAACCAGATAAGGTGAACGAATACAGAGGGCCTGAATCTCAGAAACTCTTCTTGCAGAAGTAACAGCCAGTAAAAATATAGTTTTCCACGTCAATAACTTCAAAGAACATGTAGCAGACGGTTCGAAAGGAGGTAGAATTAGGGATGCCAACATTAAGTTTAGATCCCATTGCGGAGGAGGATGTTTCACAGGTGGTTTTAGGAGAAAATCTCCTCTCAAAAAGGCCTTGCATAACCTATGAGACATGATGTTATTGTCATGCAAGCCAACATGATACTTGGAAATAGCAGCCAGTTGTACTTTGACTGTAGATGACGAGGATCCTGAATGAAAAACCTCCGCCAGGAAATCCAAAACAGAATGTACAGGAGCAGTAAAAGGATCAATATTTCTGGCGTTTGCCCAAATTGAAAAACGTCGCCACTTGCTAGCATAAATAGTTCTAGTGGACGACTTCAAAGAAGACACTAAAATGTCTCTGACTGAGTCAGAAATCATTGGTAGCCTGAAGTGGAGCAACCAAGCAGTGAGGTTGAGAGAATGAATGGCCCGGTGCTGCTGACCCGACTGGTGGATCAAAAGATCCGGAACTGGGTCCAGATGCCAGGGCTGCACCAGAAGATGACGATGTAGAGACGGAAACCAAATTTGTCGAGGCCAATATGGAGCAATGAGGATCAATTTGGCTCTCAAAACGGTGGCTTTCTGAATGACTTGTGGAATCAATGGAAAGGAGGAAAAGCATAAAGAAGTCCCGAGGCCAATCCTGGGTTAGAGAGTCTCTCAAGGGTTGGCCTGGAAGGGGAAATAGTGTGAAGTAATCTGGGCACTTGCTGTTTTGAGGGTAGCGAAAAGATCGCAACAAGGAGTGCCCCACTTCAGAAAAATCTGATCCACTACAGATTGATTGAGAGACCATTCGTGAGGCATCAGAATAGATCTGCTTAGCCTGTCCGCCAATAGGTTGGACCTGCCGGGATGTGCGTTGCTATCAGAAACCGCTGAGAAGAGATCGCCCATTGCCAAAGTCTGAGAGCTTCTCGACATAACGGATAGGACCTGGTTCCGCCCTGTTTGTTGATGTACCAGACCACGGACATGTTGTCCGTTTGTACTGCAATAGTCCCGTGGGAAGAAAGTCGTCGAGGGCTTGCAACGTTAAAAGCACTGCTCTCATCTCCAGGACATTTATGTGCAGATGGTATTCTATGGGTTGCCATGTCCCGTGGACCATCCTGCCCTGATAATGCCCCCCCCACCCGATCAGAGAGGCATCCGTGGTGACGGTGGCAACTGGAGGAGGGGGAATAAAGGGTCGGCCCTGATGAAGAAGAGGGGAAGATATCCACCATCGTAGATGAGCCCTGCACGACTGTGTTACCAAGATTTCGTGTCTCATAGGAAGATTGTGGTACGACCACTGCGTGAATAACATCCACTGCAGGAGACGCATGTGGAAGCGAGCCAGTGGAAGAAGAACAATGGCCGCAGCCATTAGGCCTAGAACTTTCAAGACAAACCTGGCTTTGATCTTGTTGCTTAGTAACAGAAGCTGAACAAATTTTTGGATGTCCAGAATCCTTTGATCTGTTAGCCTGGCTAACATTTTGACGGTATTTAACTCTGCGCCTATAAAGGTGATAGATTGGCAAGGCAGCAGAGAGGATTTTTCAAATTTACGAAATTCCCAGTTTCTTGCAAAGCTGTAGGGTGTAGTCTCTGGACCGAAGAAGCTGATGCTTGGTGGTGGCGGAGAGGAGCCAGTCGTCCAAATAAGGAAACACCTGGAATCCTCGACATCTCAAGTGAGCTGTGACCACTGCCATGCATTTGGTGAACACTCTGGGGCTGAAGTGAGGCCAAAGGGCAGTGCTCTGAATTGGTAATGACTGGCTCCCAGCCGAAGCGGAGAAACCTTCTGGAGCGTCTGTGAATCTTTATGTGATAGTACGCATCCTGAAGGTCTATAGAGCACATCCAGTTGTCCTTGCCCAGAAAGGGCAGAATGGATTGCAGTGTGACCATCCGGAATCTTGCCTTCATGACAGACTTGTTTAGTCTGCTTAGGTCTAGTATCGGTCTCCAATCTCCCGTCCTTTTGGGGACCAAAAGAATCTTGAGTAGAAGCCGGATCCTACTTGGTCTGCCGGCACTGTCTGGATGGCTCTTTTTTCCAGGAGTTTTGAAACCTCCTGTCTTGCCAAATCCCTTTGACCGGGTGAGATGTCTGGAAGGGATTGAAGAGGTACGGGAAACCTTTCGAAGGGGATTTTGTAACCCTCGGATATGATCGACTGTACCCACTTCTCTTGGGATAGGGATTGCCAGGCTACTGGGTACAGTGAAATTCTTCCCCCGACTGCCTCCAAGGGTGGACAGTCGGGCAACACCTCAGGGATGCTGAAAGGGCTTCTCAGGAAGAGATTCCCTGTTGCCCTGGTTCTGAGGACCCCCTGCCTCTAGGGCGTCTATTATTGTTACCCCTCTGCCTCTGGGGTAAACTGACCACGTGTGTCCGTGTAGCTCCTTGGGCTTTTCGGAACCACATCTTTCCCCCCTTCTGACCCTTGGGATAAGGTCTAGAAGGAGTGGAAAACTGGACTCCAACAGCAGAAAGAGTTTTACCGTCCTGCTCACATCTGGTCAAAGTATCCTTCACCTGAGGTCCGAACAAAGCCGAACCATCAAAGGGGGTGTTGGTGAAGGACACCTTAAAGGGGTCCGCAAAATTACACAGCCGCATCCAGGCTTGGCGTCTAAGAGCAACACCTGTGCCTGCGGCCCTGCTCGCTCCATCGGCCGCATAAGATATGAGCCGCATGGAGGAGTTAGATATGGAATTCAGGATAGCAAGCTGTGAGGCAATCTTTTCCTGAGCCCCAGCAGCAGAAGGATCCTGGACTACTTCTCCCAGTTCCTTGAGAATATCTCGTTGAAGCCTGGTGAAGTGACAAAGGTAATTCAGCGAACGCATAGCAAAGGTCGCTGAAGAAAACATCCGCTTTCCATACCTGTCCATGGTCCTAGAATCCTTATTAGGAGGATAGACAGGTACTGAAGGATCCGCCAGTTCCTTCTTAGTGGCCGCAGCCACCACCATAGCATCCACAGAGACACCTTTGGAAAGGAATTGTTTATCCAAAGGGGCCGTGATGAACTTGGATGGTCTCCTGGGGACAGGTTCCACAGAATCTGGAGCCACGCCTTCAGAGCCACTACCTGCATGAGTGGGACGAAAGGCGGAGACACCCAGGAGGTGGAGGGTTGGGATCCAAAAGCCTCCAGGTATACCGACTCATCCTCGGAGGGGTCAATGGAGGGCCAATTCCCCCTCTGTTTGAGGAGCTCAAGGATGTCTGAAAAGGAGACATCCTCAGAGGGGGACCGGGGGGAACCCTCCGACTCATCTAAGTCGGTATCAGATGTAGTAGACTCGGGGGAGTCTGTGTGTTTCCTCTTACGTCCTCTTCTGAGGGGTTCCCCTGCAGGATCAGGAGAAACCTCGGAAGAGGAGGAAATTCCCAGTGGGGAAACCTGGGGCGATGGATCCCTGGGCCTGAGAGCAAGAGGCTGGCAAGAGACATCTGCAGGCACTGATGAGGGAGGAGCTAGAGGGACGGACCACTGACCTGGCTCTGAGGCCAGGACACTCCTCATCACCTCAAAGGCTCCTCTCCCCGGGAGACCAGAACACACCCGCTCCGAAGAGACAGGAATGGTCGGCTCCAAAGAGAGAGAAGGCTCCGAGGCCGATGTCGGTGCCGAGCTTACCAGAGCCGAAGCCCCGAGAGGGAGAGCGGGGTCGGACAAGGGTCCGATGCCACTAGCCCCCTCGGAGCCGACAGTGGAAACCCGACGACCGGATCCTTCCAAGGAAGGTCTCAAGGAAGAGATCGGAGCCGAGGACGACGGAGCCGAAGGATGTATCGGCTCCGGCATCGAAACAGTCGCTGTCCCAAGAAGCTCCGGCTCCGAACTCTGGTGTGGAGTCGGAGGAGGAAGCTCAATGATAGGGGTTATAGCCGCAGTCTGTTGAGACGGGCTATGGAGCATTTGGGCCAGTGCCTGAGACTTCAACAGCCTGCTTACCACCCTCTCCAAGTCATGGTCAGACAGCCTGGAAGATCTCGAAGACCGGCTCCGATGGCTCCGCTCCAATAAAAGAGGAGACCCCGGAGCCGAGTGAATACTAATAATAGAAGGGGACCGGGATCTCTTATGGGTCGAAACCATCGGAGCCGAAGTCCCTTGAACTCCAGATGGAGCCGAGGATATCTCGGCTCCGATGCTGGATAAGGTGTCGGCTCCAGCCGGAGCCGACAAGGCCACCGTAGTCAGGGTATCGGAGCCGGCTGGCACCGAACCCACTACTTTAGTAGAAACAGTATCGACTCCAGCCGGAGCCGATGTCAGCTCCGACGGAGCCAAAGTCACCGGAGGAGGCTTGGACACTGTAGCCTGAGCCTTCGGTGGCTTATGAGGTTTTCCTGACTTAGGAGGAGAACCTTCAGGTTTAAGTAAACCTGGGAGGATAAGTTTGTTCCTCCTTTCCTGCAGGACTCTCTGGCTAAAAGCATGACACAACGCACAGGAGTCCTGCAGGTGCAAAGGCCCCAGGCAATACACACAAGAAGTGTGACCGTCTGTCAGGGACATTTTCTGACAGCACTGGTCACACTTCTTGAAGCCTGAGACCTTGCCTTCTCTAGACATCCTAAAAAGGATAGACACAAACAGTCCCCACAAACACACAACTTAATCCCTACACAAACACACAGGAAGGGATAACCAAGGGGGAACTAGGCCTGACTAAACTACTGTAACTTAAAACTTATAAAAGTTTACAAAAGGACTGAAAAAGAGGGAAAGGGTGGGCTGTAACTAGATTACAGACTAAACTGACGCTCAAAAATAAACTCCTAACTACACTTTTCTTATTTTACTAAGAAAAACTCACCTCAGCTGGCAAAGGAGACCTCTTTCGCTAAGCGGCAAACGAGATCTAAGGTAGTTCTGCCTTGCATCATGGGATATAGGGTTGCCTCGAGCTGGTAAAAGGAGTTCTCGAGCTAAAGCAAGTGCCGAGTCGGAGCCGAGGATCGGCTCCGAACCCATCCAGCAAGAATGAAGGCGAGATTGACAACTTAACATCTGGCTGTATAAGTCTAATCCTAAGGAATAAACAGACTTATTAGCAAAAATCAGGGAGATCTGAGCTAGAGAGTGCAGTGGACAATTCATTAAAAAAACAAAAAAAAAAAAAAAAAAAAAATTTCACACCCTACGAAGGGGATGGGTTCGTTAAAGGATGGCAGCAGAAAAACACTTCTTTGGGTTGGGGAACTGATTGAATAGTCACTGCTGGTCCACAATCTCCACCCCCTTTACGAACATTAAGTGGCACAGTAGGCACAGGCTGTGAGGGCCAAACGTTAGAACTGCCAAATGCAGACCAGAATGACCCAAACCAAACTGAGTGGTGTAGTATCAGGTATCACAATATCCAAATAAAGGATATGTCCAAGGCAGAAAAGGTATTCCAAGTGAATGGCTTTCTATCACAGCCTCAGTCATTCCAGAAATTTCTACCAGATGGACTGGTGAGATCAGAGGGTTAGCAAAAACAAAGCAGGCCATAAACAGAAACACAACTGTCACCTTAACCATGAAGGACCCATTTACCTAGAACAATGAGAGGTGCCAGTATCTCCAGGTATCTGTTAGCCTAGAATTCCCATACTTTTTTTTTGTCAGTCTGGTAAGTGAGTTTGTCATTATTGAGCTCTTTTTTGCCACACAAACAAGGCAAAAGACAATTAACCATCATTTTTTGGGATGGTGGGGTGACAAACAGGAATACCTATGGAAAATACTCAGCCAAAGGGAATAGATGCAAACGCCACACATGCACTAAATGGAAGTTAATAATGAACTCCACATCCTGAAGAGTCGGGCAGAATCTTCAACAATGAGCCAACCCATGCTGCCTTCTTTGTTACAATAAGATGATGAGAATTAGCTTTGTTCTTTCTCCTCTGAACTTTGCAATGTGGACTGGAATCTGCAGGAGTGCAAGGAGGGCAAAAGTACAGTTGTCTCCCACTTACAGTAATTGTAGATGTTGCAAGTAAATCAGTGTTCCAAGTACTGATTCTTGGAACTTCCTGCCATGAAGAAGTCTGCGGCTCACCTGATTTCCAAAGTCTTTACATTATCCCTAGCCGATAGATGTCTGAATACGAACATATGGATTTGAGGGTATAAGAAAGGTGTCCATCAGTGCCATCTTCAAGTCTTTCTAAGCAGTGAACAAGCAGTCTGATGCCAGAGAACAGTATGAATTCTCTAGTTGTCTGAATTTAAATGGGAAGGAGGGAAAAAGTACAGTTTTGTACCTACCATAAATGTAGATGTCCGAACAGGATAGCATCTGCAGTCATAACAAATGGGTTGTCCTGTCGTCAGGCAGCCCTTCGGTCGGCCGGATTCCAAAGTCTGGGTCCGGCCGCTGATGTCGCACTTCACCCGACGTCATCTCTGCTGGTCTTCGGGTATAAAGGCATCAGCCGACGCCATTTTCCTCAGTGTTTCTTGCCCCAGATGCCAGTTGCCCTCTAGGAAAGCTAAATTTTGGATAAATGCCAATGTTTCCAAAATAGTAGAAGGCAAACACAAAAAATAAGCATGTATGTACATATATACAAACAAATACACCATAAGAGACTCCCGCCCAGCTAGCTATTAGGAGGGTAAATACCCTAGGAGTACCACACGGGGGAAGGAGGGTGGGTAATCCTGACTGCAGATGCTATCCTGTTCGGACATCTACATTTATGGTAGGTACAAAACTGTACTATGTCCTTCAAGGATGCATCTGCAGTCATAACAAATGGGTAGAATACCATAGCCAAACTAGGGAGGAGGAAGAAGAATTATGGTGTAGTTAGGATCCCTTGCAATACAGCAGTGGCAAACCCTGCTCGGGATCTAGAGTATAGAGGTAAATTATAATGCTTGGCAAATGTATGCACGGAGGTCCAAGTAGCCGCCTCAATAATGTCCTTGGTTGCCACTCCTCGTAAGAAAGCTGTGGTAGTGGCTGTAGCCCTTGTAGAATGAGGTCTTATGTTCTGTGGAACTGGTTTTCCATGGTAGGAGTAACAGAATCTTATGCAATTTCCTATCCATTTGGAGATTGTCTGTTTGGAAATTGCTTTTCCTTCCCTTCCTGTTGCATAGGCTACTAAAAGCTGGTCAGTTTTCTGTTACTTTTGGTTCTGTCCAGGTAGTAGCGTAACTGTCTATGTACATCCAAGGTATGCAGCAGCCTTTCCCCCTGTTCTGTGGATTGGGAAAGAAGGTAGGTAGGTGGATTGCCTGGTTTAAAGACACTCTGGATACCACCTTAGGCATAAATGTAGGATTAGTTCTCATGGACACTCTATCTTGATGGAAGATTAGGAAGGGTTGTACTGCCATTAAGGCCTGTAGTTCCGAGACCCTCCTTGCTGAAGTAATTGCCAGTAGGAAAGCAGTTTTCCATGATAGTTGTTGAAGATCTGCTGTTGCTGCTGGTTCAAATGGAGGGAGTGTCAATTTTTCTAGCACAAAGTTCAAGTCCCATGCTGGTAATGGTGGTTTCCTAGGAGGTTTTACATTCTTGATCCCTCTGAGGAATTGCCTGAGTAGAGGATGCGAAAAGACAGGTGGATCAAGCTGTATTCTGCGGAAATAGCTGATGCATGTATCTTGATGGAGGAATAGGACAGGCCCGTATGTAGAAGCTCTGCCAAGTACTCCAGGATGTTAGCAATATCTATGTTCGAGACATCTTTTCCTCTTTCAGTACTCCAAATGACAAACCTTTTCCATTTTCCTGCATAGTTCCTTCTTGTTGAAGGTCTGCGGCTTCAAGGATAATGTCTTTAACCCTTTGGGATAAGTCTGGGTTAGTAGCTGTTATGTGATGTTCCAGGCAGTCAGTTGCAAGGCTTTTAGGTTTGGGTGCATGATGTTGTAGTTGTTCTGAGTTAACATCAAAGGCATCAGGGTATTGGCCACATTCTCCCCTGAGACATGCTCCTCAGCAAAGGATACCAGTGTTGTCTTGGCCAATTCGGAGCTATCAGAATTATCCTTGGACGTTCCTCTTTGATTTTCAGTAGCACCTTGTGCATCAAAGGAAGAGGTGGAAATGCATATGCTGTCAGGCCTTTCCAACTGAAGGATAGAGAGTCCACCTTCCATGCTAGTGGGTGGCATGTCCTTGTGCAGAATTTTTTGATCTGGTGATTGAGTGGGGATGCAAATAGGTCTATTTGTGGCATTCCCCATTTCTTTGCAATGGCCTTGAAGATGTCCGGGTGTAGCATCCATTCGTGAGCATCCAAGGTGGTTCTGCTTAACATGTCTGCTAGGGTGTTTTCTTTTCCCGGCACAAATATTGCCTGTAACTGGATGTTGTAGCTCAGAGCCATATTCCAAAGGTCCAGAGTCATTCTGCATAGGGGGTATGAATGAGTGCCTCCCTGTTTGTTGATGTACCACATGACTGTGGTGTTGTCTGTCCTTATCATTAAATGGCCTTCTTTGAGGAATGGTTTGAATTTCTGGATTGCTAGTTTCACTGCCAGCATTTCTTTTTGGTTTATGTGCAGGTGCAGCTGGTCTGGAGTCCACAATCCTTGTATGCACTTGTCCAACATGTGCGCCCCAGCCTAGGTCTGAGGCGTCCGTTGTGATGGTTTGGTTTGCTTGAAAGTTGTGGAAGGGCAAGCCTGGGTTTGACTGGCATGCTTGAGCCCACCATAGGAACTCTTGTTTCAGGCATGGGATTAGTGGGATTTCGGTTTCTAAGCTGTGCCTGTGTTGAGACCATAAATTCTTTAGGTACCACTGTAGTTTTCTCATATGCAGTCTGGCATGGGGACCAGGATTATGCATGATGCCATGAAGCCCAAGGCCTGCAGTACCTTTCTTGCTGTTAGTTTGTGCTGCTTTGTTAATGCCAAGAAGTAAAGAGGGAGTTGTGCTTGTTTTTCTGCAGTTAGGAATGCCATTTGTTTTACTGTGTCCAATTCCGCACCCAAGAATGTTCTTGTCTGGGATGGTATCAGTCTTGACTTTTTTAAATTGACTGTGTATCCCAGGGCTTGTAGTAAGCAAATGACTCTTTGTAAATCTGTTGTCAGCTTGCTTTTGTTGTCCGCTTGCAACAGGCAGTCGTCCAGGTATGGATAAATTTGGATTTCCTGTAGCCTGCAATGAGCGATTACGGATGCCAGGCATTTTGTGAATACTCTGGGCGCAGTAGATAAGCCAAAGGGCAATGCTGAGAATTGATAATGCTCTGATCCTGCAAGAAATCTGAGGTATCTTCTGCAATTTGGTCGTATGGGGACGTGCAGGTATGCCTCCTTGAGATCTAGAGTTACCAGCCAACACTCCTTGCCCAGCATGGGAAGAAGTTGCTGTAGGGTCAGCATTTTGAATTTTGGTACAATGATGTATGTGTTTAAGACGGACAGGTCGAGAATAGGTCTCCAACTTTTCTCTTTTCTTGGTACTAGAAGAGTCTGGAGTAGAATCCTTTGCCCTGTTGTGTTATTGGTACTCTTTCCACAGCTCTCATCTTTGTTAATTGAGCTATCTGCTTTAGAGCTTCTGTTTTTTGATTTGGAGGTAGGTTTGGCATTCCTCTTTTTACTGGTAAGGTGTGGAAGTGGAACCTGTAGCCTTGGTCTATGGTTTGCAAAATCCACTTGTCTTTTGTGATATAGTGCCAATTTTTGAAAATAAGGCTAACTTTCCGCCTAAAGGTGCTGCTATTTGCTCCCTGGTAGGCGGTGTCATAGTCAAGTCACTGTGATTGTCCTGTTGCAGTGGCAGTGGTTGTGCCTGTGCCTCTCTGGTTATTGCCTTGCCACTGGCGTCCTCTATAGGCACCTCCTCTGGATTGATTTCTGCCTCTAGAGCATCTATTCCTGCCTCTTTGAGATTTTGAGGAGTCTGGAAAGGACCAATTTTTGGCAGGCCAGTTCCTGCTAAACCTTGGGGGCTGAACCTGTAAGAAATCCTTAACTGTTTGTACAGATTTTGCCTTCTCTTCCATTTTCTTCATTACTTGCTGAGCAGGTGTACCAAATAGACTGGCCTTATCCATAGGAGCATCTAACAGCTTTGCTTTAACATGATCCGGCAAAACCTGTTCCTTCAACCATGCATGCCTTCTTATCACTGTGCCAGTCATGGCTGATCTAAATGAAGCCTCCAGTGCATCATAGCCACATTTTAAAGAATGGTTACTAACCTGCTGAATGTCATTCACCATTTCTAAAACATATTTCTTATCTACGGAGTCATCAGAGGACAGCTTCTTAGTTAACTGATCAAGCATAAACTCTTGGTATTGGATCATGTGAAACTGACAGTTTAAAGCTCTAGCTGAGAGAGTAGCAGAGGTGTAAACTTTTTTCCTCCATCTCTCTAAGGACCTGGATTCCCTTTCAGAAGGGAGAGGTTTTTTTGCTGAGGTCGAAGCTACTGCCTTAGGCCCCTGGGATATAGTCTCAGGATCTGCAAGTGGGGCCTTGTATAGGTGGTGATGAGTGTCTGGCACCCTGTAAAATCTATCTGGTTTGGCAGGGGCTGGAGGTAAAGTATCAGGAGCAGTGCAAACATCATTAAATGCATCATCCACAACAGGCAGAACTGGAGGTATAGCTAAGGGCCTATGTTGTGGTAAGTGCAGAAAGGTCCTAAGCCTTTTTCTTGAATCTGAGAAATCTTGTCCCTGCCATTGGAATTGTTCTCTCATGGCATGTAAGGTTTCCCCAAAGGAAAATTCCTCTGGTGGAGAGGCAGATGGAATAGATTCTTCAGCATCGGAATCTTCATAAGTAGAAAAAGGAGCCTCTGGCTGATCTGTAATGTCTGAGTCATCTGAAGAATCATCAGAGGACACTGGCTCGCGGGGCTCTGCTCTAGGTCTCTTTTCTGGAGGCTGAGAGGCCCTGTCTGGGTGAGATTGGGATCCCCTAATTAAGGAGATTAAATCCTCTGCCAGAGTAAGCATTTGTGAACTAGAAGTGGGCCTATGTGAGGGGGTCTTAACAGGCACTGATTTAACAGTTTTGGCTGCTTTAGCCCTGGCAAAGGCCTTTATAGACATGGCTGCAGGAGGCCTAGCAGCACCACGTGCTGGGGTAGAGACATCCAAAGGGATGGTGTCTGATAATTCACTAGGAACCACAGTAGTAGGCAAAACTTCATAGGCCGATTCAACTAAGGTAGCAGGAGCCTCAGTAGTAGTCATGGATTCGCTGAAGATTGACCGTTTTCTCGGTTTCGCCGAAACCGAGACACTCGCTTTGCTTAACCGTGGTTTCGGCCGAAACCGCGGACCGCGAGTGTCGGTCTTTTCTTTGCGTTTTTTAACAATTTGGGTAGTCGGAGGATCCGACGGCATAATGTACGCAAAATCTGAGCCGAAAACTGTTCAGCAAACTCCGACCGCCAAGCGTTGTCGGTTGAAGGAAGCACAGGCTAAACAGGCTGCTACGCCGTGGTCTGGGCCTAAACAAGGTAGGCAGTAAGAGTGGAAATCTTTATGAGGTATTTGTTTCCCACAAGTTAAACAGTTATTTACTTTTTCTGACATCGGCTGAGGCAAGAAAGAGTCCCCAACGGGTACTTAGCTTTTAGAAGTCTTCAAGTAGTATTCGGTAGTAGTAATCTCTGGATCTGACCGACCGGCACTTGCGAACAGCTTCTGCTTGGCCACGCCGCAAGAAAGACTGAGGAAAATGGCGTCGGCTGATGCCTTTATACCCGAAGACCAGCAGAGATGACGGCGGGTGAAGTGCGACATCAGCCGAAGCCGGACCCAGACTTTGGAATCCGGCCGACCGAAGGGCTGCCTGACGACAGGACAACCCATTTGTTATGACTGCAGATGCATCCTTGAAGGACATCATAGAAGGCCAAGAAGGGATGATGATAAGAGGACTATCTGCAGGAAAAACTCCTCTACCCCCTTGCACCCAACCAAGAGGGAGACAAGTGGTCAGCAGACAGAAAGGTTGGGGGGGTGAGATTATGTACTGTGATACGGATTTACTCAAATATCTATAGTTATGGTAAGTGAGAAACAACTGCACCATGTTCTTTGCAGTCAGTGTTGCAGTACTGATTCTTGGGAGGACTCCTAAAGCTAAAAGTTGGGCAGCAGAGATATGATTCTGCAAGATGGCAGTACAGAAACCTGCTCTAGCTCTAGACATTGCCTGGATTATAGTGTTCAGCAAAGGTGTGCATGGAGTTCCAGGTGGCTGCCTCCAAGATGGGCTGGGTAGGGACTCCTTTGAGGAAAGCTGTAGTAGTTGCCCCATGCCTGGTGGAGTGGGCTTTAATATGGCCAAGTAAATATTTTCCATTGTGTGAATAACGCAACTTAATGCAGTTTGCTATCCATTTTGAAATAGTTTGTTTGGAGGTGGGCTTGCCCTGTTTACCCTCTGTGAAAGCCACCAGTAACTGCTTCTGCTCTATTTGGGGGTTTTGAAAGTACCTGACCTGCCTGTGGACACATCCAGAGAGCAGGCACTTACTCTGCCCTATTCTATGGATTTCAGAAGAAGACAGGCAAGTTGATAGCCTAATTTAAACTACGTGCTGATACCACCCCTAGGCATAAAAGATGGGTTTGTTCTGAGGGTGACCCTATCCCTGTTGAAGCCACTGAAAGGTTCGCTATACATGAAGGCTTGTAGTTCAGAAACTCTCCTAGCTAATGGAACAGCTATAAGAAAAGCGGTCCTCCAGGTGAGCATTTTTAGAGAGGCAGTGGCAGCAGGTTCAAATGGTGGCAAGGTTAGTTTTTCAAACACACTATTTAGATCCCATGCCAAAATAGGGTTGTTTCTGGGTGATCTCACATGAATTATCCCTTTTAGATAAAGTTTCATGTGGGAGTGAGAGAAGATAGGTGGGGGTACTGTGCAGGCATGCTGATATGGCAAACGCATGTACCTAAATGCTGGAATAGGAAAGCTGTTGTCTAAAGAAGCCTGACAGGGTACTACAAAGACTGATATATCATCTGCCTGTCAAGGATTATTGCTTTTGCTGTAACACCAGGAAGAAAATAGTTTCCATTTTGCCAGGTATCAATTTCTGGTTTTGAGTTTCCTTGCTTCCCTTAGAATGGAGAGCACATCCTTGGAATAAAATGCATTCCTTATTGTCAAAACCTAATCCTCCAGGCAGTTAACCTGAGGGTGGCTAGGTGGAGGTGGAAGACAGAACCCTTGACTTGGTTGAAATCTAATTCCTGTGGTAGGGTGCAGAATCTCCCCACACAGTTTGTAAAGGATAGCGAAGACACAAAGTCAAACAGGAAGATTGCCACCAGCAAACAATACAGAATTCCAACCACAACACGATGGAAAAGTGATGCCACCAGTAGTTGAACCAAAAGCAATACCGTTTATTGTACGACAAACGAATTTCTTTACCTAGGTTTCGTTCATTAACGAACTTCTTCAGAATACTTTCCTGAATGAACCAAAACCCTTAAATACAATAGGTTACACCTAATTTCATCTAAATGCCAACAATTGATAAATCATTGAATGTACTAATTGACAATTTAACACTTAATATTGAAGTGATGATCACTCCCACCATATTGTATACACAAATGTACGCTAAAACCCGCTGCTAAAGCATCAACAATGTTCAATACCATAACACTATAAAAATATTATATAATAATGTATTAATGTGTAAATTCCATATATTGTATTGTATAATGTAAACAAAAAAAAATGAATATAATATATATATATATATATATATATATATATATATATATATACAATACTAATAATTAATGTAAAAAAAATATATATGTACTATCATGAATTATGCTAATAAGTTAAAAATAATTGTTATCAAACCTATACACAATAAAGGTTGATGATTCTTCCACGCTCAAATTTGATTGTAATTGGTTGTACACTTTAAAATAAATCTAATTTTAATACCTAAAACAAGTTCACTGAATGCACTAACTACTTGAGCTAAAAAATCACATAATATATATGCATAAAAATAATAATTAATAATAGACCTCTGGCTCTCAATGAACTTATTTCCCCTTGATCCTATTGGTCTTTAATATAGGCATTATTGTACAAAATTCATTCAAGCCCGGTCTATTATATGCATCTAAAAGTATCTGCCATTTCAGCTCTTTAACGTCCAAATCATATTGAGTAGTTCTACCTTGTGGATCATAAACTATATGTTGAATGACACAAAATTTGAATTTATGTTTATCATTACCCTGTATATGTCTGGCAAGGGCATTAGTTGTTTTCAAATGTTGGATATCCAAAGGGTGTTCCTTCACTCTATCTCTAAAGTGTCTACTAGTTTTACCAACATAAAACGCATTGCAATCCTGACATAATGCAAGATAAACTACATTGGATGTATAACAGTTGAAATGGCCTCTAATCCTAATATTACATGAATTCACTTCTAAATTACTATTTGTACAATAAATATAGGGGCACACGGAACATCTCCCACATTTAAAATTACCGTAAGGTCTGTGGGAAATTCCCACATTATTTTGAATATCCTTTTCAAAAATATTCTTAAAGGACGAATCTTTTTTATACACAAATTTAACGTGACCCTGAAAAAGATGTCCCCAAGTATTATCCCTACACAAGATCTCCCAATTCCTCTCAATTATGTGTCTAATAACTTCAAAGGAGTCATTAAATGTGGATATATATAAGGGGATATTATCAAACATGGGTTTGGCCATAGTCTTGTTGATACTGCCTCCTTGAACTGGAATACCTGAACTTAAAATGGCTTGGTAAATCCCCATTTGTCTCATATACAATCTCATTAAATATTCTTGTACATAATTGTTTGGGATATCCCCTATTCTGAAACAAATTTGACATATAAATCAATCCTTTACAAATTCCTCATCTTCACTCACCATTCTGGCTGCCCTGACCATTTGTCCTTTAACAATAGCCTTTTTCTGATGGTCAGGGTGCCAGCTATTGTAGTGAAGATAGGAATTAGAGAACGTAGGTTTCCTATATATATTTGATTTTAATCCACCCTGATGTTTGTCATAGGATAACCTAACGTCCAAATAAGTGATTTCTTCCTGATTAATTTCATAGGTGAACTTTAGAAATCATACAGTGTTATTGATATACACCACAAATGAATTCAATGCCCTTTGATCATCATCCCAAACAATAAATATATCATCTAGATATCTTGTATATATTTTGATGTGCTTATAATATTCCGTTCTGAATATATAATTGTATTCCCAATAACTCATAATCAGATTGGCGTACATGGGGGCACAAGCTGCCCCCATTGCCACGCCATTGACCTGTTGATAATGATTACCTTCATAAAACAAAAAATTGTTTTGCAATACAATATCCATCAAATTAACTAGTGTATTAATTCTATCTTGATCATAAACATTGGTTTCATAAAGTTGTTCTTCCAGCCATATCAAACCAATGTCGTGGGGTATGGCTGTAAACAAATTGCATACGTCCACCGTTACAAAATAATAACCTTCTTTCATATCAAACATCCCAACTTTCCCCAAGAAATCCCATGAATCTTTCGTAATGTATGGAAACTTGGACATACATCTTTTAAAATGATGGTCCAAAAATTGGCTGATGAAGCAAGTCTTGCTCCTTTTCCCATCAACAATGGATCGAAATTGCAAATTATTCAACCCCTTATGTATTTTGGGTATACCAAATACCCCACTTATGACGGGATTTTCATTAATCAAGAAGTTGTACTCATTCTCAGAAATTTCCCCTTGATATAACATATCACTGAGTGATAGATCTGTTTTTTTATGTGCGATGTTTATTTCATTGATACTGACTTCTATATAAGAATCATCAAGTAACATACCTGTCATATAAGAAATGTAGTCATTGGTATCAGTGATGACTACTCCGTTACCCTTATCGGGTCTCATAATCCTGATATCTTTTATGCTACATAAACCCTTAAATATGTCTTGTTCTTTCTTAGACATATTGGAATGTATCCATCTTTTATATGTTTTAAAAAACTTCCTTATATCTATTTCACTCAGTTTTTCAAATATAGCTACGCTGTCATTCATGGGGGGATTGAATATACTAGACTTGGTTAATATATCATTTTCAGCCCTATCTCTATTATTTATATTATCATTGAATAAAGTTTTCAAATTCAATTTACGGGTAAACAATTTTAGATCCAGAATGGATTCTACCAAATTTCCTTTATTACATGGAACAAAATTGAACCCTTTCGAAAACAAATTAACTTGTTGCTTTGTCCATGGGAACTTTGGAATAGTTAAACAATTTGAAATCACCTTCATTATTAGTTATAATACTGGGATTACTTAAAAAAACACATTCTGGGCTTTCCTCTTACTCTGCCCTATTCTATGGATTTCAGAAGAAGACAGGCAAGTTGACAGCCTGATTTAAACTACGTGCTGATACCACCCTAGGCATAAAAGATGGGTTTGTTCTGAGGGTGACCCTATCCCTGTTGAAGCCACTGAAAGGTTTGCTATACATGAAGGCTTGTAGTTCAGAAACTCTCCTAGCTAATGGAACAGCTATAAGAAAAGCGGTCCTCCAGGTGAGCATTTTTAGAGAGGCAGTGGCAGCAGGTTCAAATGGTGGCAAGGTTAGTTTTTCAAACACACTATTTAGATCCCATGCCAAAATAGGGTTGTTTCTGGGTGATCTCACATGAATTACCCCTTTTAGATAAAGTTTCATGTGGGAGTGAGAGAAGATAGGTGGGGATACTGTGCAGGCATGCTGATATGGCAAACGCATGTACCTAAATGCTGGAATAGGAAAGCTGTTGTCTAAAGAAGCCTGACAGGGTACTACAAAGACTGAGATATCATCTGCCTGTCAAGGATTATTGCTTTTGCTGTAACACCAGGAAGAAAATAGTTTCCATTTTGCCAGGTATCAATTTCTTGTTTTGAGTTTCCTTGCTTCCCTTAGAATGGAGAGCACATCCTTGGAATAAAATGCATTCCTTATTGTCAAAACCTAATCCTCCAGGCAGTTAACCTGAGGGTGGCTAGGTGGAGGTGGAAGACAGATCCCTTGACTTGGTTGAAATCTAATTCCTGTGGTAGGGTGCAGAATCTCCCCACACAGTGTCAAGAAGCGGGAGAACATGTGCTGTCTCAGCCAGATGTGGGCCACCAGTACTACAGGGATCAGGGATAAGGGTGGGAATAAATACAGGAGTCAGTCTGCCCATGTGAAGTAGAAGGCATCTATTTTCCTATGCTTTCTGCTGTTTTCTGCAGCAGAAATGTCTGGAGTTGCTTGTTGTGGTGAGAGGCAAACAGGTCTATTGAGGGGAACCCCCACTGTTTGATTAGGTCCAGGAAGACTAATCTTCAGCAAACATTTGTTGGATTCTAAAAGGTACCTGCTTAAAGAATTCACCATGGTATTGTTCTGACCTGGAATACAAGAACCAATGAGTCAGTCCTACTTCTTGAGTCAGCATCCAACATTTCCTGGAAAGGCTTCACAAAGGGCAAAAGAAAGTTCTCCTTGCTTGTTTATGTACATCATCACTGTGGTGTTGCCTGTCCAGATTTTCAGGCTCCCTCAACTTAAGTTCTGCTGAAAAGCTTTAATGGCCAGGTAGACTATTAGCAGCTTCTTCTGATATATATGTAACTTTTTCTGCTGAAGGGACCAAATACCCTGCACTTTCAAAGAACCTTTTTGGGCCCTCAAGCTATGTCTGAACTGTGTGTGATGCTATGGTGTTCTTCTACCATAGGAGTTCTTTTTCAGGCAGGGAAGGAGATGCAGTAGGGTTTCAAGGGTTGGGAATGCTGTTTGCAAGCACTTTTCAGGAACCATTGGAGTTTCCTCATGTGTAACTTTGCAAGTGGGAAGATGCCAAGTATCCCAGTATCCTCAGGAATTCTCTTGCAATAATGAGCTGCTTTGGAAGCAGACTGGTCAGACAGCCTGTCAAGAAAGCAATCTCATCTTGGGGAAGGAAGGCTTTCTTTTGAAACAAATCTATGAGAGTTCCCAGAAAAAAGATCCTTGTTTGACTAAGTTTGAGATTTGTGAAGCTTTAAGGTGAGCGTTATCTTCTGAAAGCAGTCTATGTTGATTTAGAAGGTGTCTAGGGTCTTTGATATGGATCTTCCCAAAATGAATCAGTCATCTAATTAGGCGGTAAATATGAATCCCTAGAGTTCCACAATGTGCTATCATAGGAGCTAGACATTTTGTGAAAACTCTGGGAGCAGAAGACAACCTAAATGGTAAAGCACATAACTGGAAGTGAGAACTTGTTGCTGCAAATCATAGGTACTTTCTGTGTCAGCTATAGGGATGTGGAAGTAAGTGTCTTTCAGGCTTATTGTGGTCACAGTGGCCTCTTGGAAGACCATGAGCAATACTTTTTGCAACTTCAGCATTTTGAATTTTGGGATGTTGAGGAAGTTGTTTAGCTTTGAGAGGTCCAAGATGGGCCTTCCAGGTACCCTCTTTTCTTGTAAAGTACAGTTTTGTAAAAATCTTGCCAAACTCTAGAAGTTCTTCTATTCACTGTCTCAGTATTCTTAACCTAAGGGATCTTCTGCCAAGAATAGCCCAATGTCCGGGCTAGTATACTTAAGCCTTTAGCTCTTATAGGCACCATATGTCACACGTATGCTCCCCATGCAAGGCATACGGCACAAAGGTTATTTATGAATGCACACACTTAAAAATGAAAAAGCCCCAGGAGGAACAGACTGTCCTTAGGGATAAGGAGAACATGTACAATCAAAAGGAGAAAAAGAAGAAGCGGAATCCCACTACCAGGAGGGCAAGAAAAGTACAGGGCAAGAGCTAGAACAGAGGGAGTAGGAGAGAGGGAGCAAATACTGCAAAAATGAAGAGAAGGACGTCTACTGTTATGGTAAGATTTTATACAACTGTACTATATCCTTCCATATCACTGTTACAGTATTCTTTACATAAAGGAGAGTACAAGAGCTCAGGATGAAGCCTGGGAGGAGGAGGGCACAGAACAGCCCTCTACAAACCCATGCAGAATAGCCCTGGCAAAGCCTGGCCCTGGTCTTGGAAATAAAACCCAAATTGTAATGCTTAGTGAAAGTATGAACAGAGGGATCAAGTAGCAGCTTCAAGGATGGAACTGGTATCTAGACCCTCGAAAAAAGCACCAGAGGAGGAAATTGCCCTAGTAGAATGCACCTTACTGACGACGAAAGGCATTTTCCATGAAAATAACAACAAAAAGAAATGGCCTTAGAAAACAGCAAAGAACAAAGTACTGGGATGAAAGGAAACAAAAAGCTGCTCAGATTTGCAAATAACTTTAATTTTAACCAATTAATATCTGAGCCGTTTATTTAAATCCAAGGTGTGAAGAACCTAAGAACCTTATCACTTGCGGACTGTGGAGAAGGAAAAAAGGGAAATAAGATGAATAGACTAAGGGACAACTCACTGAACACCTTGGGCATAAAAAAAGGATTAGTACAAAGAGACACACTGTCTCTGTGGAAAGCTAAGAAAGGAGGAATAGGTATGTGAGCCTGAAGTTCAGACAGTCTCAACTTGAAGTGAGCGCCAAAAGAAAAGCAGTATTTCAAAAGTACAATGTTGTATGGAAGCTGATGAAGCAGGCTCAAAAGGAGTTAGAGTCATTTTTTTTTAATTTTTCAAGTGCAAAATTGAAGTCTCAGTAAGGAAGAATAGCCTTTAAGAAATTGCTTGATCTCAAATCTGGAGCCGGATTAGACTTGCCTTTTTGCCAGTCTTCTTGGCAGATGGCTGGCCCTTGGGATGGGAGGATTCCACCACAGCATTCTAAGCCAACAACTTAAGATGTTGGTTCTCCAATTATATGGACAAGGAAGAAAGATGACTACATATGGTTTTGCGCACAAACGCCTGGCAGACAGAGCACCTGAACAAAACAGACACTGCTCGTGATGGTCTTGATGGGGAATCTGACACTCACACTGACATTTTCCTTTCTGGATGACACAAAGAATAACTACAAAATATAGAAGAGAAGAAAAGAAGCCCCAGTAGGGCCTATAAGATCCAAAGGCTTTGGTATACTGGCCAGACATTGGGCTATCCTTGGCAAGACATCCCTTAGGTAAAGAATACTGCAACACTGGTATGGAAGGACATCTAGAAATATCCTTTAATGGAAGCCTTTTCCCTTGTCCTGGAAGTATAGACTGGATGGATCCCTCATGAATTAGCTTCCTGAGGATATGTGGCAAGAGGATTTTTTTGGTTGCTTTGGAATGCCAAAGAATGGGGGTATTTCTCTGAACTGAATATAAGATGCTGAGGACCAACTGGTCCCTGATGATGGTTTTCCATTGGTTTAGGAAGCAGGAGAGTCTTCCTGCCAAAGGCTTAGAAGGGAGGGAGGGTGGGAATGGGTAAGGGATACCACAGAATAACAGTCAAAGCAGTTCTCTGTGCTGGGTGGGCTCTTTGGAGCTTCTTTGCTCTGTGTGATTGTTCTGATTGCTATTTCCTGGAGAGTCTTGGTCTTCTACCATGGGGAGGCCTCCTCTTGTCTTGTCTAGGTGGAAAAAGGCAAGGTTTATGAAAGGTAGTTCCTACTGTACCTCAGGCAACATTCTTTCACAGTTTTAATTTCCTTTTTTTTATCACATTTCTCGAAAACATGGTCAGCTAGAGATCAAGAAGAAATTTCTTGTCTAATGGAGCATCCAGTAGTTCTGCCTTTACCTGATCTGACAACTTGTGGCAGCTGCTCTGCAAAAGCATCTAAAACATCACAGCCACATTTTGTGGAGTGTCTGGAGACTTGTAAAGCTTCTCTGGCTATCTCTTGGATTTCCTTAGATAAGGTTCTATCCGCAATACAGTCTATCTTAGCTATAATTTTGTGTTGAAGTGATTCAAGGTACTTTAGTATAATGAACTAACAATTCAAATGTCACATTCCCAGGGTGGCCAAGGTATAAACTTTCTTCCCAAATTTTCTAATACTCTACTTTCCCTGCAATTAGTTGGATGTCTGGTTGCTCCCTTGGGTACACCATTTGTGGATGCAGTGGAGATGACAACAGGGTCAGCCTTTGGGTGTTTGTAAAGATGCTTGTACAATTCAAGCACTCTGTAAAACCTGTCTGGCTTCCTAGAAGCAAGGTGTAAAGCAATGTCTTCAAAGATATCATCTAATACAACATATACAGGAGGAATAGCTAGTGATCTGGGTTAAGGCAACCTTGGCAGTTCCCTGTAGTGGGTCTGAGCCTGTGAGAACCGCTTTCTTTCCCATCTGAAAGCCACCATCATTCCTATGCAGGGCATCTGCTAAGGAAAGGTTCTCAGGAGAAGCAAAAAAAGGTGTCGTCTGAGTAAGTTTCTGGTGGCAACTGGCCAGTGTACAACAATTCCTCCTCATTCTCACAGCTAGAGGACCTTTCATCTTCCTGAAAAGTTACTTGCTTGCTTCTCTTGGATGGGGGGGGGGGCTCAGAAGTGGAAGCATGAGAAGGTTTTTTAGATTTCATAAAGGTCAAACTCCTGTGTTATTTTAAGGAGGTCTTGGCCTTTGATCTGAGAAGTGGTGGATGGAGGCAGTGGCAAAGAAAAACCACAATTTATTGTAAAAATCCACAAGCTTTCGAGTAGTAACTCTTCCTCAGTGAGTATAAAAAGGAGTGGTAAAAGCAAATTTAAATACAAACCTCATTCAGACACAACCAATCAAAATACACATTCAATTAATTTAAAACACACATAAAAAACCTTTAAAGAGGTATTATCCACATAACATACCATTAAAAAGCTTTCCCAACCATAATTTGAAAAATGTGAACAAAAAATTAAAAAATTTACTGGAAGACAATATCAGCATATATTCATTTCAGCATCAGTTTTAAAACTGGCTTTATACTAAATGCTGCAGTAAGTCCAGGATTTTGCTCAGCACTTAGACGTATAATCCACTCATTCACATAGTCACAAAGAGTTATTTATATCACCCTCTCTCTTCTGCATATAGCGAATATCTAAGACTCTGAACAAGAACTTGTGATCTATCCCCTTCGCCATCACATGTTGAGCTAGAGCATTAGTACCAATTTTTCTTTGCATCTCTGAATTATGTTCTATAATCCTTTCTTTTAACTTTCTAGAACTTTTGACAACATAGAAGGCAGGGCATTTAACGCAGGTTACTAAATAAATATTACACGTATTGCAAGTGGCATGACATTTAAGTAAGAAATTCTTATTAGATACTGGATGTTTAAATTCGCAATCTTCGTTAACATTGCAACACAGTTATAGCAAGGGACAGTCCCGGTTTCATAAGATGCCTGCTATGTTTGGCGGATAGGTCTTTGTAACATAACTTTTGTTTCAAATTATTGCATCTTTTATATGCAAAGAAAGGTTTATGACCCACAATATTAGCCATTTCAGGCATAACTGTAAGAATCCCCAAATCCCTAAATAAAATATCCCTTAAACCTTGAATGCTGTAACATAGCGGATACAGGAGGTACTGCTTCCATTACCATTAACCATATTACTCGCACTGTTGGAGCCAAAATAAGGCTACACAGCCATACTACTCTTACTGGTTACATAATCCTTTATTTTCTGCAGAAAATCATTATTATAGCCCCTACACTTGAATTCATCTAGCACAGTATTTAGCTCTTCATTACATTTCCTATCATCTGTTGTTAGCCTACAAGTTCTCAAAAATTGACTTTTAACAATACCTTTGAACATATGTGGGGCATGCATACTACCTCTGTGGGTGTATTTATTTTTATATACATCCTTCCAATAAATATATGTATTAATTTGATTATCCTCTTTCTTAACCAAACTAACACTCAAATAAGTGATCTTATTAGTAGAGAAGGTACCTGTAAATCTCAAAAAATCTGTTGTGCAATTTAAGTGTTCAATAAACCATTCTAACAGTGCGCTTTCACCATCCCATAATAAAAAAAATATCATCCACGAAATGTTTATAAAACAGTATTTTGTTCCTATATTCAAGGGATATGTGTAGATATGCAAGACAAACAGATGATGACTTAGCCCTAACATGGCAAAAGCATATTCTCATCAACTAAAGCCATGAGTGTAGACTCCCTGCCATATGGTAAAGTGCTGTGTACTCCAGTTCTTGTGCTCGGTCAAAGGGATCATATGCTGTAGTTAGACAAAGGATGTTTTGTCAAGGAACTGAATCCACTCTTATTGAGGCCTTATAGAAGCCATCCATTTCTGGCGAGTCAACACTAGAATCTAAGTGCTCCCAGGCAGCATCAAAGGTGTAGTTGATGAATAACTCCACAGTAGACATATATCATGGCTCTTCTTACTCTTTTCACAGAAATAAATCAACATGCATCTAGGAAGGATTGGAGGCCATAGCTTTGACCGCAAAGGGCTGTCTTAAAATTTCCCAAAAAGAGTAGCCCCATTTGGAGGTAGGAAAATACAGGGCAGGAAGGAGTCATTGTCCTTGTTCATCTCAGAGACAATGGCCTTCAGATTCCTCAAAATATCCTGAATGTGGGTGTGTCCTTACCAGCTCCAGTGACAAATCTTCATGGAGCTGCATGCAGAAAGTCAGGCAGATGTAGGGTGGCTGGAAGCACAATGGACAACAATGTCAGAGGGACATTTGAAGCCTGCACCTGCCCTACTCAGCACTAGCATCAGGCCATGTTCACAACAGTTCCACTAGACCAAAAACATCTGTCTATAGTCAAGGCTTTAAATTGCGAGCCCCAGTGCACCACCTGAAGACTCCTCAACCTGTACCATCAGACACCAACAGGCCCAGTATAGATCCTATGATGAGTGCTCTGGTCTTGAATAATCTGGACCCACAGCCAAGTGGTTAAAGGAATTATTTAGTGGTGTATCCCAGCTAATTACCTGGAGTATCGGTGGCATGCACACCCCAAGGAGCTCCGGAATAAGAGCTGAGGGAGTTTCTCTGTGCCCTTCAATGTCTACTGAAGTGCAGGAAGTCTGCCAGCTTAAGTCCTCACGAACAGAGAAACAGACCGTTCTTGAAGGGCTTTTGAACTTGGCTTACCCTCTAATTCCTATTCTATCAGAAAGTGCTGCAGCAGAGATCTTGAACTGTGCATGGCATCTCTCACCAATCCATGACTGAGGGATTACCAGCCACTGTCATTGTCTTGTTAGCAAAGAGGCCAAGAGCTTCTCCCTACAACATACACAAGTGGTCAGGTACAACAAATGGCATTTATGAGGTGATTTCCATTACAGTCCTCTCTCTAATTTCTCCAAATGTTTTGGGTTTCTAATAATGTTGACAAGAATGAACCCCATTTCTAAGTTAAGAGTATGATTAGAGCTCTTAAAATTAATACTGTTTCAGTCCAAGAGTGCTCTTCTCAGCACCAGCAATGTACTTATAATTGCCTCTCACCGCAGGTCCATATGGGGTTATATGTACTGGTAACATATTTAAGTATGACTGACAATTCGTTTTACCTTTACTAGGTAAGAAAGACAGTGCTGCTGCTGCAGCTCTTTGCTTATTTAGTGAACACACAGACTGCTAGATTTGCTTTTAGACAATAAAAGCAGGAATGTTATGTTGATGTGCCAGGACTGATATCTGAACTATGGGGCAGCAGAAATGGGGAGGATTCAGAAATTAAGTGTGCTCGAACAGTCAGGATGACACATCATGGTGGGTGCCAGGATTTCGTGCATGTACAAGCAAAAGTGTCAATTTGGGCAGCACTGAATTATGACTGGCAGAGATAAATCCATTATTGATGGTCCCAGATGCCAGAACCTTACATCTCTATACCCAAAATACTGACAGCATAGACATGAATATTAAGGACATGAGACATTGAGTTTACTTTGGGCTGCATGCATCCCCATGAAAACTATACATTATGCAACTCTAGGTCAATTAATTTACAAGAACAAAGTTTCCAAGTTACCCTTGACTAAAAAAGCTCTTGTGCATACAACTGGGTCTTATCTGTTTAGATAAACAAATATAAAAAATAATAATAAAAAGGTCTGAACGTCTCTGACTTGCATTGTAGATGCATCAGAAATACTCAGCCCAGGGATCTAAACCTCTTCTGCAACATCAAGAGAACTGTTTGGGGGCACATATATATCTCTGAGAAGATACTGCTCCTCTGGAAAGGACTCCATATCCACATAAAACAAAGTCCATCCTTGTCCATATTCAAGCGCAAATTAGATCTATGGAGGGGAAACATAAAATTTATCCAAGGACTGCCTCTTGTAATACTAATGGGCAGAGGAAACTCCTAAATGCTTTATCCTATGCATATGTCCCCTCAATTACCTACAGTATGATCCCAGTTATTCTCATTAAGGATAATAAATTAATCAAGAATGGATGGGTAAGGCCAATCTATAACCAAATGTGACAGGTTATTTTGAGTACAAAAAGGGAAATTAGCTTGGCTTAAAATGGTCCACAAGGGCAGTTAGCCTAGTATTTACATATGAACATATGTGAAAGAATAGTTTTGTAAAATCTTACCA
This sequence comes from Protopterus annectens, assembly GCF_019279795.1. Lineage (NCBI taxonomy): Eukaryota > Metazoa > Chordata > Ceratodontiformes > Protopteridae > Protopterus > Protopterus annectens. Next base: position 251,686,998 of record NC_056747.1, read on the forward strand.
TAACCATAGATTCCTTCTCTTCCATGTTGCAGTATTCTAGGTGTGGGATTTCCTGCCCTCAGGTGATTCGTATTTCGGCTCCTATACAAAAGCTTCAGCTTGGCTGTTGCAGTGTGCGTGGGATGTCACACGTAGGGCCATAAACCAGGGGGCTTAAATGTGACGTCTGCACGCACAATCCTCAAACCTTGAAGGCCAGCAGGCAGAGAATAAGGCCCAGCAGGAGGAATGCCAGTGGTCTCCAGGTGTATGATGTGGAGTCCTAATGTAATGTAGGTAGTACAGGTCAGGAATGGGACCTGGGGGGACTGGTGGGCAGGAAGGAATACTGCAACGTGGAAGAGAAGGACATCTACGGTTATGGTAAGATTTTACACAACTATTCTATGTCCTTCTATTCCTATGTTGCAGTACTCTAGGTGTGGGAGCATACTACAGCTTATGCGTATGAAAGGGTGGTGGTAGATGAAGAGGGTTCTACAAGACTCTGCAGGATTGCCCCGGCGAATCCTGTCCTGGCCCTGGAAACGTGGTCTAGTTTGTAATACTTGAAGGTGTGGATAGTGGCCCAAGTAGCTGCTTCCAAAATGGATGCGGTCTAGTCTCTTCATGAAGGCCCTTGAAGTGGCCACCACTCTAGTGGAGTGGGCCTTGATTCCCCCCTGGGGGTTCCTTTCCATGATGGGAGTAGCAAAAGCAAATAGCTTTCCTAATCCAGCAGGCGATGGTTTGCTTAGAGACTGCCTTGCCCAGGGCTCTGGGATGGAAGGAGACAAAGAGTTGGTTAGTCTTTCTGATGGTCTTGGTCTTGTCCAGGTAAATCTGAGTTGTCTGTGCATGTCCAGGGAGTACAGTATCCTCTCCCCTTCGTTACAGGGTGAGGGGAAAAAGGTGGGTAGATGAATGGATTGGTTAAGAGACAGGTCATTAACAACTTTAGGCATAAAGGAGGGGGTTGGTTTGCAGGGACAACCTGTCTTTGTGAGAAACGGTGTGGGGGGCAGGCCATTAAGGCCTGTAATTCTGATACTCTTCTGTCTGATGTGATAGCCACCAGCAGAACTGTCTTCCATGTGCACATCTGTAAGGAAGAAGGCCCAGCTGGTTTAAAGGGATGTTGGGTTAATTTCTCCAAGATGTAGCTTAGGTTCCAAGGCGGGGGGATAGATTTTCTAGGTGGTCTCATGTGCAAGACCCCTTTAAGGAAGAGCTTTACGTTGAGCCTTGCAACCAAGGGGGGTTCCAGGGGCAGGCAGGTTGATATGGCAGAGAGGTGTACTTTTACAGAAGAATAAGAAAGCCCACCTTTTATCAATTGACAAAGATAGTTCAGAACCAGGGGAACCTCAGCAGTACTGGGGTCCCTTCCCTTGTGCAGACACCATTTTGCAAATCTTTTCCACTTAGCCAGGTAAGATTCTCTGATGGTAGGTTTCCTTGCCTCCCTTAGGACTGAAAGCACATCCTCTGAGTAGTGGTGTCTGAAAGGGATCAAAAGTTTATCACCCACAGAGTCAGGGACAACATCTAAATGTGGGTGCAGGAGAGTTCCTTTGTCTTTGTCAGTAGGTCCACCTTGTGAGGTAATGAAGTGATTGCTCTTGGCTAGTTTGTGAAGTAGGGGGAACCAATGCTGCCTTGGCCAATAGGGAGTCACTATCAAGATTTTTGGTTTGTCCTGCTGAATTTTCAGGAGGACTTTCTGAATCAGTGGGAATGGGGGGGGGGCATAAAGGAAAGTACAGTTGTGTACCTACCATAAATGTAGATGTTAGAGTGTATTCACTGTTGCAGTCATTACAGTTGGGTTATCCTGCTGGCGGGCTACCTGCAGTCGGCCTGAATTCCAAAGTCTAGGTCTGGCGTCGGTTGCTGTTGCCTCCTCCCTGACGTCAGAGCGCCAGGGGTATAAAAGATACAGCTGACGCCATTTTCTTCAGTTTTTCTTGCCGCGCGGTGCCCGAAGCAAAAGCAGCTCGCAAGTGCCGGTTGCAACCGACGTCGGACTTAGACTTTGGAATTCAGGCCGACTGCGGTTAGCCTGCCAGCAGGATAACCCAATTGCAATGACTGCAACAGTGAAACACTATGAACATCTTCCCCTCCCAAAAGATGCTGAAAGCGTCCACTCTCCATGCTAGAGGTGAGTGGGTTTTTGAGCAGAAGTTCTGCAGTTGCCTGTTCTGGGGGGGGGGGGGGGGGCAAACAGGTCTATTTGTGGAGCACCCCACCGGTGGACTACGTCTAAGAAGACCTTCCTGTTCAGCATCCATTTGTGCTGGGGTGAGGAGGTCCTGCTCAAGAGATCTGCTTTGTGGTTGTCCTTTGAGGGGATGTAAGTGCCATATCAGCAGGGTTAGTCTGCACAGCTGACAGGCCTTTGTTCCTCCCTGTTTGTTGAGGTACCACATCACCGTGGTGTTGTCTGTGACCATCTGGAGCACCCCTGGAACCAGAAGGGGGGGTGAAGGTCTTTAGAGCTAAGAAGACTGCTGTCATTTCCCTGATACTGATGTGCTTTGCCTGGAGAGAGGGATGCCACTTTTCTTGAATCCTGTAAAAGGCCAGAGTTGCTCCCCAACCTGTATCTGAGGCATCTGTATGCATCACTTCGGTTAGGGTGGGGGGGGGTTGTAGTGGGAGCCCTGGGTTCAGTTCCACTTGCTGGATCCACCAGCTGATTTCTGATTTCAGACAGGGAAAGGGGGGATGGCCTGCTCTAGGGGATGTATGTGTTGGGATCAGATGCTCTTCAGGAACTACTGTAGCTTGCGCATGTGCATTCTTGCCAGTGGTAGCATGGGGATGGTCGCTGCCATTAAATCAAGGAGACGAAGAAATTGTCTTGCAATCGCCTATTGGGATAGTAGGGTTTCCTGGAAGTGGGAAGTCAAAGAAAGAACCTTGTCCTGTGGGAGAAAGGGCCTCATTGTGTCGGTTTTGATTCTGCAGCCTAGGAAAATCTTGTCCTGGTTTGGGATCAGAGAGGATTTGGGGAACCCTAAGTTCTGCAAGAGGGACATGGTGAAATGAAGATGCTTCAAGAGAGTCTCCCTGGACTCTGCCATAATCAGGATGTCTTCCAGATAAGGGTAAATCTGTATACCCCGAGTTCTGCAGAAGACAATGGCTGGGGCTAGGCACTTTGTAAAGACTCGGGGGGGGGGGGGCGTGTGGATAAACCAAAGGGCAAGTAAATTGGAAATGAGAGGCAGGTCCAGAGAAACATAGGAATTGTCTGTGGGAATTACTGATGGGTATGTGCAGGTAGGCTTCCTTTAGGTCCAGGGTGGCCATGAAGGTCTTGGCTGGAATGACGGGTAGCAGGGTGGGGAAGAGAGCACTTTGAAAGAGGGTACCTGAAGATGGAGGTTTAGACAGGACAGGTCTAATATGGGTCTCCAGGAACCATCTATTTTGGGTACCAGGAAGAGACTGGAGTAAAAACCCTTTCCTTCCTGTCCTGGAGGGACAGGTTCCATGGTGCCTACCTTTAAAAGGTCTGCCAGAATTTGTGGCATGAGATGGGCCTGGTTTTTGGGGAAGAGGGGAATGCTTCTTTTGGGTGGCTTCTCTTTCCAGGATAGGAAGTACCCTTTTTGGACCATTGGTCCGAAGTGATGGATTGCCAAAGGGGAAGACAGTGGGGAAGGTGGGCAAGGCAGTCACGCATTACTGGGGCCTCCTCGGTCCTGAAAGGGCTGTCTGGATTGATGTGGTGGAGCAGAGATCTGGAGGTGGAAGGTCTTCTAGCCCCTCTCTTGGACCTGGAAGAGGAGGTGGAGGGCTGAGGAGTACATCTCACAAAGGTGGCCTTAGCAGGGTAGTTCCAATAATACTTGGGGATGGGGGACACCAGCAGGTGCTTGATGTCCTGGAGTTTTTTGCTTTTTTCTTGTAGATTTTTAAAGAGGTTAGCAGCTTGTTTGCCGAAAAGCACATTGTGGTCCAGTGGGGCATCCAGGATCTTAGACTTGAAATCCTCCAGAGAGGTCCTGGAGTCTTAGCCATGAGTACCTCCTAAGGTGCTGAAGCAGATGATGCAGACCTGGCGGATGCTTCTGCAGCATCTTAGCTGCATCTGCTGGAATGCCTGGCTACCTGTTGGGCCAAGGAAAGTTTGGATGAAATGTCCGTCTTGATGGGACTGTCAGGCAAGGATGCCGGAATGGAGGAGGCTTGAGAGACCAAGTCTAATGCATACTTGGTCATGTGGATCTGATAATTTATGGCTCTGAAAGCCAAAGCTGAAGAAGTGTATACCTTCTTGGCCATCCTATCCATGTACTTGCTGTCTTTGTCAGTGGGTAGTAGAGAGGCAGAGGGCAACAGTTGAGATTACTTATCTGCAGTGGTGGCAATAACAGCTGGCTCCGCCAAGCGCAGTTTAACCAGGACTTTTTGGTACTCTGGTACTTTATAGAAGTGGTCAGGATTCTTAGTGGCTGGAGGCTGGGAGTCTGAGGCCTTTGAAGCAGCGGTGAAGGCATCCAAGTAGACAGGCAGAACAGGGGGAACTGCTGCAGAGGATGGTGATTCCACTTGCAGCTGCTCAAAGTACCTTTTTTGAGTGTCAGTCATTTGGGACGCATCCCATTTAAAGTAATCCTTCATCTTGGTGATGGTCTCACCAAAAGTAATGTCCTCGGGGGGGAATCCCCCGCCACGGATTCCTCAACAGGAGAGTAATATTCCTGGGGGGGGGAGGCAATCTGGGAAACAAAAGAAATGGACTCTTCTGAGGATGAGAAGGAAGAATCATGTTGTTCTTAACGGACTTGAGGGGCCATGGTTGGGAGGGAAGAAGCAGAGGCAGGCCTAGGTCTCAGAAAAAGCAGGGTGGAGGTGGCTGAGGTTGAAGGCCTGAGGACCATAAAGGCCTGCATGATGGAGGAAGTGAAGGCCTGCCAATCTGGTGTGGCTTCTGCAGAGGTGGAGGAATGTTTAGTTTTCTGCTTCTTTTTGGCCGGGGAGGAAGTAGAGAGTGGCCTGGCATCGGGCTTGGACCGTTCACATATGAAGTCTGGATCCCTGCCGGAAGTACCACCAAAACTGGTTCCCCTCGACATCGACGTCCGTCGATGTCTGGGTAAGCTCAGAGGACGTGCCGGTTGTCGGCTGCAAAATGGCTTCCTCGAGGGACATTGCTGCAGTCGACAGATCTGCCGAGCATGCCTCAACCCCTAGATCGGCAGTTGGTGGTGTGTCAGCCTGAAAAGCGGCAGGTGAAGCAGGCCTAGGAACCTTGGCCTTCTTGCGTGGAGGTTCGGGTGTGGCCTCCGATACAGGATCCATCCTAAGGGCTAACCGCTTAAGGCGTTGGTTCTCCAGGTAGAGGTTTAACATGGGTAGACGGCTGCGCAAGGTCTTAGGCAGAAATGAATGACAAATAGTGCAGGAGGAGTGATCGTGTTTCCGGCCTAGGCAAAAAAACACACCTGTCATGGGCATCTTTATGGGGTATCTGGCGCCCGCACTGGCACTTTCCCTTTTTCCCTGACATCAGCTAAAGGCTACAACAACCAAGCGTTAGCAACAACAATCGGCAAAAATACGAAATTAGAAACCCAACGGGTTACCTATCTTTAAGATGCGACATCTGTGAGGAGGTGATCGTACGATGCGAATGTCATCTGCAGCTGAAAAGTTCTGAGGATTGTGCATGCTGACGTCGCATTTAAGTCCCTGGTTTATGGCCCTACATGTGACATCCCATGCACAGTGTAACAGCCAATATGAAGCTTTTGTATAGGAGCCGACATACGAGTCACCTGAGGGCAGCAAATCCCACACCTAGAATACTGCAATACAGGAGTAGAAGGACATCATAAGATAACCACTGTGGGACTGAAAGACTGAGGTGTAATCAAAGCTTACTGAAGTAGAACAATTTCTCAGAAAATCTAGCCATGCAACTAGCACTGTTAATCCATCTATGACAAGAGTCCTGCAAATCGCCTCTACCAAACTTAAATATATATATAATAATGCAACTGTACAGTCAAGCTTTATTACAGTGCTTTAGAACAAAGCACTCGCAACTGATAAAATTCAGGCAAGTGTATGAATATTTACATATTACATGCTGTGAAAATGAAACCAGCTCAGTAATCAAATACTAATATTCATATTCATGTATTTTAATTATCTGTCTTGCTAAAAGTTAACAAAACAGTGATTCTCTTGATACTTCTCTCCAGTGGTTTGAGACACAGGTGTGGATGAGATCATACTTTCTGGCCTATCATATGATACACAAAAGGAAAGACAATGAAGCAGTTCTACTACAAAGTTCAAATTGTTCTGAACTAATGAATAAAAGAATACAGCACATTATAGAGAAGTAAAACGTATGCACACATTCATACAGAAGCCTCATCCTCAGCCAGATAGAATGGGCTGGATAATTAGGACTCAAACTCTAGAAATGCCCGATAACTACACTTGGGAAGTCCAGCAATCCCTTGAGCTAACCTCCTCAAAGTAAGCTCAAAAGAAACTACCTTATATAAAACATAATGGCTTTGCTGTGCATTTGCTCTATCTGCTCTTTAAACCAACATAGGGCCACTCCCAGGCACTACACACAAATCTGCACCATCACGTGAAACACATCAGATACTCTCATGGCTGTGACCTGAATAGCTTATTGACTTCATGAACAGTGAGTGCCTTGAGAACCAGTTCTTTCTTATCAACAGACAAGTCACAGTGTTGCATTAAGAAGACACTGACTCATCAAAATTAAAGATTTTACACATTAAAGAGAGTCTTGTCATGGTATGCTGAGGAAGGGCTACACACAATGCTACTTTTGCCAGTCTGGTTAACTGAAAAAAGTGAAAAGGCAGATACAAGAGATTTATCAGTAGAAAATAAAGGCAGTGCTGAAATGCTATGAGAAAACTAAAGATATGAATTAATTCAAAGACACTACAGAAGGCAGAACTGATGAAAAAGTGGAGAGGTCCGTACAGTTCTTTAGATGATTCATTTCCAAATATGTATACCACTAATGTGAACAGGCAACATCAGAAATGCTCCAAATGGTCCAATTTCACGTTTTTGCTTCTAATTCCACCCTGCCTCACAATAGAAATCAACAACTCATTCTAAGTAAGGCACAGAAGCATATTATACTTTTTTCTGTGCCATGAAATGCAGAGAGGTACTATGTACTGTGTAGCTCTAGCAGAGCAGCATGAATCAAACAGTTAATAGCCTCATAACATTTCTGGTACTATGCCTCCACAAAGGTGGAAGGGTGCCAAATGTAATGCTCACTCTAGAACCCCAGTGCTCAGTGTTCGTAAACAAAGCTGCACTACTGAGTGTCACTTATCGGGTCTGCCTCGGTCTATAACAGAAGACATTCACACATGACAAGTGCCTATGAATAACACAGCACTATAAGCTACAACATGACAGCTTCAGATTTTTATGCAAGTGTTCTCCAGGGTATGAAGCGGTTGATAACACGTTTGTGGTTGTCTTTTCTGGGCAGTCACAGCAGGCTACAAAACTTAAATGAGCAAAATGATTTACTGCTAAAAATAGTTGAAGCTAATCCTCCACTATAAACTCCTCTAGCACGACTATTGGCCATACAAGTTACGTACTAAATGTGTCATTCCCCAAACATACCACGTTCTTACCCTCTCACCTCTATACTTGCTTGACCATAAAATGTCCAACCTACTACCCACGCACAGCAAGTCTTTAAATATTAGTGATATACAATTAGACTACACCCACTTACACCCTCCTACCACATAGATAGCCTTGCACGCTACACCTGGATTTGACTAAAGTCTCCATTAACCAAATGTGCAACCCAACAGACAAGTAGCCACCACAGAAAAACGCTCTGTTCAGTGCTAGCAGCATGCTGAATAAACCTGAGCAACTTCATTCTTTTTGAACAGATGGAAAAAGTACTTTGAGGGGCTGATGAATGAAGAGAATGAGAGAGAGAGAAGGCTGGATGATGTGTAGATAGTGAATCAGGAAATGCAATGGATTAGCAAGGCTGAAGTAAGGATAGCTATGAAGATGATGAAGAATGGAAAAGGCTGTTGGTCCAGATGACATACCTGTGGAAGCTTGCAGGTGTTTAGGAGAAATGGCAGTGGAATTTTTAACCAGATTGTTTAATGAAATCTTGGAAAGTGAGAGGATGCCTGAGAAGTGGAGAAAGTGTTTTGGTACTGATTTTTAAGAATACGGGTGATGTGCAGAGCTGTAGTAACTACAGAGGGATAAAACTGATCAGTCACAGCATGAAATTATGGGAAAGAGTAGTGAAAGCTAGCTTAAGAAGGGAGGTGATGATTAGTGATTAGCAGTATGGTTTCATACCAGTAAAGAGCACTACAGATATGATGTTTGCTCTGAGAGTGTTGATGGAGAAATACAGAGAAGGTCAGACGGAGTTGTATTGTGTCTTTGTGGACTTAGAGAAAGCATATGACAGGGTGCTTAGAGAGGAGCTGTGGTATTGTATGAGGAAGTTGGGAGTGGCAGAGAAGTATGTAAGAGTGGTACAGGATATGTACAAGGGTAGTGTGACAGCAGTGAGATCTGCAGTGGGAGTGACAGATTTGTTTAAGGTGGAGGTGGGATTACATCAAGGATTAGCTCTGAGCCCTTTCTTATTTGCACTGGTGATGGACAGGTTGACAGATGAGATCAGACAGACAGGAGTCCCCATGGACTATAATGCTTGCAGATAACACTGTGATATGTAGTGAGAGTAGGGAACAGGTTGAGGAGACCCTGGAGAGGTGGAGATATGCTCTAGAGAGGAGAGGAATGAAGGTCAGATGGACTAAGACAGAATATGTGTATGTGAATGAAAGGGAGGATAGAAGAATGGTGAGGATGCAGGGAGTAGAGTTGGCGAAGGTGGATGAGTTTAAATACTTGTGAGCAACAGTTCAGAGTAATGGTGAGTGTGGAAGAGAGATGAAGAAGAGAGTACAGGCAGGGTGAGTGGGTGAAGAAGAGTGTCAGGAGTGATTTGTGACAGACGGGTACCAGTAAGAGTGAAAGGGAAGGTCTACAAAAGGGTAGTGAGACCATCTGTTATATGGGTTGGAGACAGTGGCATTGTCAAAAAGGCAGGAGTCAGAGCTGAATGTGGCAGAGTTAAAAATGTTAAGATTTGCACTGGGTGTGATGAGGGAAGACAGGATTAGGAATAAGTATATCAGAGGGTCAGCCCAGATTGGAGACAAAGCCAGAGAGGCCAGATTGTGTTGGTTTGGGCATGTGCTGAGGAGGGATGCTGGGTATATCTGGAAAAGGATGCTAAGGATGAAGATGCCAGGAAAGAGGAAAAGAGGAAGGCCTAAAATAAGGTTTATGGATGTGGTTAGAGAGGACATGCAGGTGGTTGGTGTGACAGCAAGATGCAGAGGACAAAAAGAAATGGAAACAGGTGATCCGTTGTGGCGACCCCTAACCGGGAAAAGCAGAAAGAAGTTGTTACTTGACATACTACCCAGCTCAGAACAGTGCAACAAACAGGATGATCTTAACCAAAGCATGCATTTTCCTAAGTAGAAGTGTCACTTCATTTCCAGAGCAGAAGAAAGAAAGTACAGTTGTGTACACTTACCATAAATGTAGATGTTCAAGTGTATTCACTGTTGCAGTCATTACACTTGGGTAATCCTGCTGGCAGGCTACCCTCAGTCAGCCTGAATTCCAAAGTCTAGGTCCAGCGTTGGTTGCTGTCGCCTCTTCCCTGACTTCAGTGCGCCAGGGGTATAAAAGATGCAGCTGACACCATTTTCTTCAGTTTTTCTTGCCCCAGATGTCAGGTGCCCCCAAAAGGGTAGGCTAAAAATATGCCAATAAAACATGCATGCACCAAAATATATGATACCTTCATCTACAAGCAAATACACCACATAGGTTGTATAGATTAGAATAGAGCAGATAAGTTGCAGCAAAGATATGGGGGATGGTGGGTGTGTAACCTGGACTGCAACAGTGAATACACTCAAACATCTACATTTATGGTAAGTGTACACAACTGTACTATGTTCTTCATGTTTCACTGTTGCAGTCATTACACTTGGGTTGAATCCCAAAGCTAAGGTTGGGAGGCTGGAGCGGCTAGGAAGCCCTGCAGAACTGCAGTGGCAAAGCCTGCCCTGGATTTAGAGTAGAGTGGTAAATGATAGTGCTTTGTAAAGGTGTGCACTGAACTCCAGGCAGCAGCCTCTAAAATGTCTTTGGTTGGTACTCCCCTGACGAAGGCTGCTGAAGTGGCTGCTGCTCTGGTTGAATGTGGCCTAATGCCCTTAGGCACTGGCTTGCCATGTTGTGAATAGCAGAAACAAATGCAGTGGCCTATCCGCTTTGAAATAGTCTGCTTTGAGATAGCCTTTCCTTGTGATCCTACAGCATATGCCACTAGTAGTTGCTCTGTCTTTCAGAAAGCTTTGGTTCTGTTCAAGTAGAAGCGTAGCTGTCTGTGTATGTCCAAAGAATGCAGAATTCTCTCCCCCTTATTCTGTGGGTTTGGATAAAAAGAAGGCAGATGAATAGTTTGGTTAAGGGCCACACTGGACACTACCTTAGGCATAAATGTCGGGTTTGTCCTCAGAGAAACCCTGTCTGGATAAAAAATGATAAAAGGTTCCACAGCCATGAGTGCCTTTAGCTCTGAGACTCATCTTGCAGAGGTTATTGCTAGGAGCAGAGCTGTTTTCCAAGATAAAAACTTTACATCAGCTGTAGCGGCTGGCTCAAAAGGAGGCAGGGTAAGTTTTTCCAAAACATAATTGGGGTCCCATGCAGGTATTGGTGATCTCCTTGGAGGCCTTAAGTTTTTGGCTCCTCTGAGGTACTGCCTTAACAAGGGATAAGAAAAGATTGGTGGCTCTGTATTGTAATGAGCCGAAATGGCAGAGGCATGAATTTTAATTGATGAAAAAGATAGGCTTTTGTCCAGCATCTCAGTTAAGTATTGCAAAATCTGAGGAATATTTGGTACAGCTGTGTCAATTCCTTGTGCCTGGTTCCAAGCACATAATCTCTTCCATTTTCCAGCGTAAGATTTTCTAGTACTAGGCCTCCTAGCCTCCAAAATGACATCCATTACAGCTTTAGTGAGAGGCATGTTTTGTATCACTACATTATCCGCCATGCAGCCAGATTTAAGGTCTTTAATTGGCTGTGCAGGATCCGATTGTTTTGTTGGGATAGTAGATGAGGTTTTTGAGGCAAGGTCCAAGCCGGGCATTGAGACAAGTTCCTTAGGATTGGGTACCAGTGCTGGCGGGGCCAGTCTGGGGCAATCAGTATCATCTTTGGCTTCTCTTGTCTGACCTTTAGGAGTACCTTGGGGAGGAGAGGCAGTGGAGGAAAGGCATATACTGCTAAACTTTTCTAGCTGAAAGATAGGGCGTCCCACTTTCCATGTTTGTCTGTGCTAAGTCCTTGTGCAGAATCTTTTTAGTTGGTAGTTGTGAGGAGGCGCAAACAGATCTATATCCGGGCATCCCCATTTCCTTGTTTTCATGCTGAAGGACTTGTGGATCCAATTTCCACTCGTGGCGATCCATGAGGTTTCTGCTTAGTTCGTCTGTCTGAGTATTTATCTTTCCTGGCAGGAATTGTGCCTGCAGATGTACTTGGTAAGTCAATGCTGTGTCCCACAAAGTCAGGGCTAGTCTGCAAAGAGGGTAAGAATGAGTGCCTCCCTGCTTGTTTATATATCACATGACCGTGGTGTTGTCTGTCTTTATCAGTAGTTGTCCCGGATGAAGTAGGTCCTTGAAGGCTGTCAGGGCATTCTGAACAGCTAGCATCTCTTTTTGATTGATATGTAGATGCATTTGGTTTGTGGACCATGTGCCTTGAATACACCTTCCTGCCATGTGGGCCCCCAAGGCATAATCTGATGCATCCATTGTTAATGTCTGCCTGGCTGGGGGTAAAGTGAATGGCTGTCCCTTATTCTGGTGACAAGCCTTCGCCCACCAACGAAACTCCTGTTGCAGGCAGGGAATGAGGGTAATAATTGTTTCCAGGCTGTGGCAATGTTGAGTCCAAACACATTTTAGGTACCATTGAAGTTTCCTCATATGCAGTCTCGCATATGGAATTAGTAAAATGCAGGATGCCATGAAGCCCAAAGCCTGCAGAATTTTTCTTGCAGATAACTGGGCCTTTGTTGCCAACAGTTTTGAAATAGGTAGTCAGTTGGCTTTGTTTGTCTGGCGTGAGATAAGCCATCTGGGCAGTTGTATTTAAGCTTACACCCAGGAATATTATCTCTTTAGAGGGTACTAGTTTTGATTTCTTTTCATTGACTGTGTACCCTAGGCCTGTTAGAAATCTCTTTACAAACGCCAGATGCTGTAGTAGAATGCTCTTGTTCTCTGCTAGAATGCTGCAGTCGTCCAAGTAAGGATATATTTGTATTTCTCTTTGTCTGCAGAATGCAATTACTGGTGCCAGGCACTTTGTGAAGACCCTGGGCACAGTAGATAAGCCAAAGGGCAGTGCAAAGAATTGGTAGTGCATTGAGCCAGCTTTGAATCTGAGGTATCTTCTGCATGTTTGTCTGATTGGGACATGCAGGTATGCCTCTTTTAGTTCTAAAGTCACAAGCCAAGCCTTCTTGCCCAGCATGGGCAGAAGTTGCTGTAGAGTCAACATTTTGAATTTTGGAATATCCAGAAATGTGATTAGAATAGATAAGTCCAGTATTGGTCTCCAGGTCTTGTCCTTTCTTGGTACCAAGAACAGTCTTGAATAAAATCCTTGTCCCTGCTCTTGCTCTGGTACTTGCTGAATGGCCCTCATGTCCATGAGGGATGAGACTTGCTTTTGTGCCTCTGCCCATTGATGTTTTGGCAGGTCTGGCCAACCATTTGTCCTTGGCAGGGTATGGAAGTGAAACTTGTAGCCTTGTGACACTATGTCTAGGACCCATTTGTCCTGAGTTATGTGCCAGTTTTGAGAAAAAGTGCTAGTTTTCCCCCTAAAGGTGCTGCCAGAAGATAAGTGCTTGGTGCAGATAGGGGGAAGTCATTGGGACTGTTTCCTGTATGGTTGTGATTTGTCTTCTCCACTTTTGGAGGTAGAAGCACCCCATTGTTTAGACCTGTACAAACCTTGGGGCAGGGATCTGCCTCTTGGGCATCTATATCTGCCCCTTTGTGGTCTGTCTGACACTGGAAAGGACCAATTATTTGCAGGCTAGTGTCTGCTAAATCTTGGAGGCTGAACCTGTAAGAAATCCTTAACCGTTTGCATAGATTTAGCTTTGTCCTCCATTTTCTTTAACACCAAACAAAGTATCATGCTATAATGGGGCATCTAATAATTTTGCTTTGACTTGATCAGGCAGACTTTGTTCCTTTAACCAAGCATGCCTCCTGATGACAGAACACGTAACAGCGGCTCTGCAAGAGGCCTCCAAAGAATCAAAACCACATTGCAAAGTATGCTTTCCAACTTGTTCAGCTGCATGCAATAAATCCTGCATTTCTTTGTTTTCAGCACATTCAGAATTTGTCAACATTTTCTGTTTAAGCAGTGGCATAATATATTGCTGATATTTGAGCATATGAAACTGCCAATTTAAAGCCCTTATAGCCAAGGTAGCGTAAGTGTAAATCTTTTTTCCCCATCTGTCCAATGCCCTAGAATCCCTGTCAGAGGGGGTAGGGTATTTTGCAGTGAAAGCCTTGACCCCTTTGGGACCCTGAGAGATAGTTTCTGGGTCAGCAGCAGCAGCGTTTTTGAAAAGGAATTTATGAGAGTCAGGAACCCTGTAGTACCTGTTCGGCTTAACAGGAGCTGGAGGTAAGGAGTCAGGGGTCAGACTGGACTCTGAAAATACATCAACAACAATGTCTAACACAGGTGGAATAGCTAGGGGCCTGTGTTGTGGTAGTAAAAGGAAGTCTCTGAGCCTTTTCTTAGATTCTGAAAAATCTTGGCTCTCCCAATGGAAATACTCCCTCATGGTATGCAAGGTTTCCCCAAAATAGTAATCCTCAGGAGGAGAGGCTGAAGGGATAAATTCTTCAGCATCAGAATCCTCATAGGGAGGAAGAGAGTATTCCTGATCAGAAGAGGAATCGGAAGAAATGGAAACCTGATCTGAAGATTCATATTCTGCCTCTTGCCTAGGCCTTTTATTAGGTGAGGGAAGGGAACCCCTGATCAAAGTAATTAAGTCTTCGGCCATTTTGAGCATCTGTTTTTTGGGCATGGAGGCCTGTCCATGAGGCTGTTGCACTTATTCCTTTGTCTTGGTGCTTTAGTCTTTGCCTTTGAAGCTGAAGTCGTTTTAATGTATAATTGAGTTGGTCTGAAAACACCCTCAGAAGTCGATGCCTGCTCAGCGGCTCCGTACCCATCTGAGGGAATAGTCTCCAAAGGTCCAATACCTTGAGCTTCCAGCGGCCTAGGCGACTCCACGTGGGAGTCGGTAGCGGCCTGCGGGTCTAAAGTAGTGGGCGTCAGGGGCTGCGAAGATGCCTCACTGAGAACCGGCGAACCGCTGACTGAATTAGAAAAAGCCTCGTCGTCGGTTTTGGACCTCGGATGCCTGTCCTTTTCTTTGCGTTTCTTTTGAATTCCGGTAGTCGGATGGCTATCCGACATGGTATAATTAAATCTTTTGCCAAAATAGTGTAATGCAAAATCGTACTGACGCTTAAAAGTGCATTGGTTAAATCTAGCACAAAACCGACAACTAGCAACATCATGGTCAGGGCCTAGGCAAGGAATACAGTAAGAATTTCCTTATGAGGTATTTGCTTCCCACAAGAAATACAATTATTAACTTTTTCTGACATCGGTTTGGAGCAAGAAAAAAGTTTCCCCAAAGGGGTACTTAGCTTTTAATGAAGACTTCGGATCTGAAATTCGAACACGAAAATCTCAGGAGTCGGCCGACCGGCACTTGCAAACTGCTTATGTTTTGGGCACCACGTGGCAAGAAAGACTTAAGAAAATGGCGTCAGCTGCATCTTTTAAACCCCTGGTGCACTGTCAGGGAAGAGGTGACAGCAACCGACACAGGACCTAGACTTTGGAATTAAGGCCGACTGAGGGTAGCCTGCCAGCAGGAAAACCCAAGTGTAATGACTGCAACAGTGAAACACGAAGAAGATCTGGGGAAGGAACTCTACTCCTAAGAGAAGAGAATCAGAAAGGTACCCTACAGCCATAAAGGTCTTCAATGTAACTATCACAATCCTAACTGGCTAGCTATCAATATACCCTACAACTGCCACACTGACCTCACTCTGGTAGTAGTCCATATCACCTCCCCAAGCAAACCAGCACAACTTTATTTCACTCGTAAATGACATCCTGTGACACTCAAAATCTTTTCAAAATGCTGTTACAGGAGACTTCAATGTGAACCTCCTAAATACCACCAATGCAAAGACACACGGTTATCTGACAAACTAATGACCAGGCCAAAGTTTAAAACAGGAAATCAGTCTCTCCTTGACTTTATATTTCCCAATAATCCAACCACTAATTCAAACCTCACCATTCTACCTCACTCCATTAGTGATCACTACCCAATAACGCTTACTCAAAAAATTTCAACCACCTCCCACAACCACTGCATTTTGAAGGGCAATCTGATGAGATATCAAAGCTCTACAAATGAACTCTCTCAAATTGAGCCCATAGAGTACCCTAAGATGACCTATATTTCTCAGTTACAACACTCAACACTTGCTTCAAGACTAATACTTCCCAAAAGTTTTCAAGCCATGGAAAGCAACTTAAGAGCTTGCAGCATAAAGAAAGAACTAAACATGCTACACAAAATAGGAGGCAAAAATTACTAAAGATGTCATGGGAGAACATTCCTCTTATACCACTAACATGTTAAAGTTTAGGTGATATATCATTTATCCATTCAATGCAAACAAACTATAAACATACAAAGCATGCCTAAGGACAGCAAGACAGGGGGATAGAGAGAAAATCTGCATCCCCTCAATGAATTGGTAATTGTTAAATTACTATAAGTTAATGGGAAATTTGAATGCTTCATTTGTACAAGCTTATATTGTAACCATAAAATTCCTTGGGGTATCTCAAGTCAGCAATATTTTGTTAAATTTGGGTAAGTGTGGCTAGGCTTAAAATGGCTCTTGGGCAGATAGCCTAGCAACCATATATGAAATGGGGGGGGGATGCAGCCCACAGATAGAGGGGATGCATTTGGTTTCCATGTGATTTGAGTTTCAGATTCCTGCTGTAAGACATTCACTTACTGTGACTTAAAGGAACAGGTACCACATCCTAAATTTAGTTGCTTAAATGCATTTGAAAAAAGGACCTGCGACTGTCATTACATGTGTTTGCCAGTTCCATCGCTATTATTTTTGTTTCTTTCCTAACAGCCCATTAAACATATCTAAATAAATTATTGTATTTCTCTTTTAGTTTTGTGAAATATTCACTGCATGTAAAGTTTCTTTTTATTGTTGATCGATTTTTTTGTTCTGGTAGGAAAGGATAAAATAAGGTCATTTGCCAGTTGCTTTCCTAACTACTACTTTTTTTAATAGGTTTATACGTATATACTAGGCTAATGAGCACAAAGGCCTTTATAAGCTTATCCATGCAATCCAACTCAACTGCATCCCTATGTATCATGGGCTTTTATTAGGAGGGGTATAAGTTACAAAGTTTCTAGAGGTTATGTTGGGGGGTATATTGGTTTGGGCATTACTGTCTGCTTCTGTCTATCAGGGACATAGGGGTCGGACCCATTTTAAACTTCTGATTTCCCATCCATTGGTCAAAGTTATGCTTAAATATAGTTAGGGATGGACTCTTCTTCACATGGATGGGGACCCTGTTCCAGATCATGGGGATCCTCTTAGATACTTACCCGTCTTGCAAACGTGTCTTATTTATGTCACAATCAAAATTTAAATCCTTGGATCTAGTGGTTCTGATGGTGTTTGTTTCGTGGCTGTGCAAAAGGTCCGTCGGAGCTGTAACCAAGACTGCCTTATATGCAAGGGTTTCCTTATTAGAAGACCAAAGATGCATTCTTTCGAATGTGTCTTGGACGAACTGAAAAGCCTGAAATGGCAAAATATCGAAGTGGCTTTTAAGCGAATTCTTTCGCTTGGCCGCTTCATTACTTTGCCATTTTTGGCACTGTAGTGCGGTCTCGGAGTTGGTATATTTAAGTAGGGGGGTGTGGGGGGCACAGCCCCCGACTTAATGTAATGTTTAAAGTGTTTTATTTTATTTTTTTTGTTGGAACAGTGATTTTTTTCCGTAGGGAAAAAAAAAATCACTGTTCTGACAGTTCGAAATTGTAAGCTTTCGATTACATAGGGTCAATTAATCACTGTTCTTTTTTTAAGCATTCGGTGATCCAATATAGACCCATGCCAGGCATAGTTCGCCTCTCAGTAACCTGCAGGAGATAGAGTACACAAAAACAGGGCTTTAAGGCAATCCATACAAGACAATGTGTTTATACCCGGGATTCTCCTGGCAAGGAACCTTTTTGGGCATTCCAACTGCTGTGTATGTCTGGTCAGGTGCATGCTGAAGGGGGCGTTATATTAAATGATGGGTGTGATAAGGGCCAAATAAAGTGGCACTATGACTTTCCTTAGACCTGGATGTCATGCCTTTACTTAGAAGTTGGGTGACATAGAATAATTTTCTTACTACCTTGGTTACATGTTGGTCAAAGGTCAGATTACTGTCTACATATATTCCCAAATCCCTAACTACTAGGCCAATTCTTTGGGGTGTCTTATTGATGAATTAATCAGCCTGAGTAGCAGTTTTCCCAAAAGGCACTATAATGCATTTCTTGACCATGAGTTTCAGTCATTTATCTGTGTCAAACCCTCTTTTGCAAGATGTTTGCGTCTTGGGACTCTACAATAGCTCCCAATTCTGCAGTCATCTGTGAACTTGGTCGGCCAAAGACCCTTAATATTAGCCTTTACCTCTGAGAAGTAGATGCCAAATAGGAGTGGTTTCAGCACAGAACCCTGAGGTATGCTGCTGGTGAGCTGTCTTTTAGTGGAGGTGGTATCACCAATCTTGACTTCATGGGTCCTGTCTGTGAGCCAGCTGGCAATCCTGTGCATTATGTAAGGGTTTATGCCCAGTTTGGTGAGTTTGTCAACTATACCAGAGTGGAGTATTATATCAAACTCCTTATCCAGGTCCAGGAAAGCGGTATGCATTGTTTTCCATTCATCCAATGCCTTGGTGACACTCAAGTCTACCACATTTAGTAAGCATGATCGTCCCTTGACAAAGCCCAGCTGGGTTGGGTCTGGTGTCTGAAGGTTGCATATAGCATTGGTGATCATCTTCATGATGATTCATTCCATGGATCTGCATATTAGACTAGTCATAATAATAGATCTGTAGTTTCCAAGGTTGGTTGATGGTCCATCCTCGTGAAGTGGGACAACCACTGAAGTCCTCCATTCTCATGGTATAAAGCCTGTTTTGCAGCTATAGCTGAAAAGTGACTCAAGAGGTCCTGATAGGTCATGTTTCCAGCTATTAAGAAGGCATCCTGGGATGCTGCCAGGGCCCACTGAGGCTGTGTTTTTGGCTTTTGAGAGTGCTGCCATGGCATGGTCCCTGTTAATAGTTTGGGGGGTGTATGCTAGTACTTCATGGAGGGAGACAGGGGCTGAAGTTTCAGCTGAATTTGCCAGCCAGGTGAAAAATGGTCGGCCCAAAAGACTATCCTTGTATTCCATCCATCAAGATAAATCCTTCAAATCCTTCTTGCAATGATTGGTAATTCGGATGAGGTCATGGGGCTTCCAGCCACCCCTCTGCTTTAATATTTAAAGAATGTCTCCAAAGGAGGTGTCTTCTGGGGGTGACCAGGGGAACCCACCCAGTCATCGAAGTCTGTGTCCTCTGTGACAAATTTCTCAAGGAAATCAAGGTGTTTCCTCTTACATGACCTTTTTCGGAGCACCTCCTCAGTGGGACATTCTGTGGAGAGCTTGGAAGAGGTAAGGCCCTGCAGAAGGGTATCCTGCAGCTTCGCTGCTCGTTGTCCGGACGTGGAGGTTGGTGGAAGCTCTGGACCAGAGGAAATCCCGGGAAAATGCTTTGATGGGAAAGAAACCTTCTGACAGCTTGCACAGGCCAATGCCCTCTCCATAACTTGAGAGGCATGTTCCCCCGAAGAGGGATGGGAGCCAAGAACTGGGAAGAACAGCCTTGGAAATGGGGTCTCACCCCACTCCAAGGAAATTGCCATCAAGGTCAAAGCCAAGGAAGATGCCACAAACGGTGCAGCGGGGCTACAACTCCAGGAATGAATCAGTTCCGAGGAAGCCCAGGAACTCAGGGCACAGACTGGGGCTGAAGGCATGAGAGCTGTTGACACCAGAACAACCGGAACCGGGGAAATGAGAGCCACGGTCTCTACAGCCGCAGTGGTGGTTAAAGGAGGAATGTCTGGTGGTGTCTTTGGAGAAAATGTCCCATCTCTAGAAGGGAGTGAAGTCTGGGAAGAAGTTGAAAGACCCCTTGCCACGAGTAGCTGATCCACCAACCTCACGATGTTGTTGACTTCCCCCAGACTCCTGGGGAAACTGACAGAAAAGGCTGAAGAGGATCCTGGCCTCCCTAAAAGGGTCTGGAAGACTTTATTGATCAAAGAAATAATAAAATTACACTTAGCTCAAGGAGAGTTCGGCTGACGTGTCTTTATGAGAACAGCAGCAAATGAGATCTGAGGTAATCTAGAGACAGGCATTCTGGGTAGGGAGTTAGCAAAGGAGTTTTTGGTTTCGCGTGACCTGTTATAACCGCCATGTCAGTTCCGAGAGTCGGAACAAAGTCCCACATGTCATGGATAAATGAAGACTGACATCAGATTAATTATTATTTTGCACTTGTATTGATTTTCATTGCATTCTCAAAGATGTCTGTGCTACTTATTGTTTTTCCTGCATTTACTTACAGTTTTAAGTTGCATTTTTCCACTGCTATAAAGGGTGCTGTTCTGCATTTGTAATACTCTAATTACAGTGTACCTACTGTTTTCAGTACTTTTAGGCATCTGTTTCTGTGGTTCCCTGACACTTGGGCTCCAAACCAGTCAAGTTACATTAACAGGGTCAAAGTCTGTACTTTTGTGGCAGGAGAGGGCTGATTTCACCTAAATGAGATGGCAACTGCTGGTGGAAAACTTACTGGATGCTTACCTGACTAGCTTGTGGGCATACCTAGTTTAAGACTTGCTTTTTTCTGCTTGTATACAAGCCTCATGCTTGCCTCATGCAGCTCTTCGCTCAGTGGCAGTTAATTGTGCCCTGTGGATACAAAATCACCAGAAGCTGTACTTTCCCTACAAAAACTACCTCTGAAATTTTCCATAGTGCCATGCTACTCGAAAAGTAGCTAGTTTACTCACAAAGCTGCATTGCTGCATTTAGTTAGCTCTAGATTACATTATTACAGCATTCAGAAAGTACAGTTGTGTAAAATCTTACCATAATGGTAGATGTCCTTCTCTTCACTGTTGCAGTATTCATTACATTAGGGATCCCTGCCAAGGCCATCCCGACGTCCAGACAGTATACCAAAGCCTTTAGGTTGCTTTAAGATACACCATGTGTCACATGTATGCTCCTCACGTAGCGCAGGGCTAAAGGTGATGTCCAGACATACCATCCTCACAACTGAGAACCCCAGTATGAATGCCAGTCCAAGGAAAACAGAGATAATCAGTATATCCAGAAGAGAAATGGACCAAGGGAGCAGGGGGAGGGAGTGAATATTGCAACAGTGAAGAGAAGGGGATCTACTGTTATGGTAAGATTTTACACAACTGTACTATGTCCCTCCATATCACTGTTGTAGTATTCATTACATTAGGGAGAGTGCCAAAGCTCTGGAAGAAAATTGGGAAGAGGAAGGACCAGCAGAGCCCTCTGGGAAGCCATGAAAGATGGCCTTAGAAAAAACAGCTCTAGCCCTGGAGATTCCATCCAACTTGTAGTGCTTGGTAAATGTATGCAGTATGCAAATAAGTCTTGGTAGCTGCCTCAAGAATAGAGTTTCCATCCAAACCCTTGAAAAAAGCACCAAAAGAAGCCACAGCTCTATAGAATAAGCCTCAACAGGAAAAGGAAGGCTCTTACCATTGAAAAGAACAACAAAAGGAAACTGCTTTAGAGATCCAAAAAGAAATAGTTTGCCTGTATACAGGTAATCCTAGGGACCTAGAACGAAAAGAAACAGCTGATCAGATTTCCTAATACTCAGTCTTATCCAAATAAAATCTGAGTTGTTTATGCACATCCAATATGTACAACACCCTTTCACTGGCAGAAACCGAAGAGGGGGGAAAAGTGGGCAAATGAATAGATTGATTAAGAGACAACTCATTAACCACCAGGTGCATAAAAGAATTAGTATGCAAGGACACTCTGTCTTTATGCAACACCAGAAAAGGAGGACAAGCTATAACAGCTTGAAGCTCAGACACCTGTATGGTAGAAGTAAGGGCCAACAAAAGTACAGTCTCTCCAAGAGCAATGCTGTAAGGAAACTGAAGAAGCAGGCTCGAAAGGAGACAAGAGTCAATTTTTCCAAAACAAAATTAAGATCCCAGGGAGGAGGAACAGGGTTTCTGGGAGGCCTAATATGAAGGTCACCTTTAAGAAATTGTTTATCCTCAAATCTAGAAGCCAAAGGAAGAGAAAAAGGCAGACAAGCAGAGATAGCTGATAAGTGGGGCCTTAATAGAAGAACAGGCCAACCCAGCATTGAGCAATTCACACAAATAGGAGACAATCAAAGGAACACCCACAGAAAGTGGATCCAGGTTATGAGAAAGACACCAAACAGAAAACCTCTTTCATTTGGATAAGTAGAATTTCCTAGTAGTGGGTTTCCTGGCCTCCTGCAGGATCCTCAGCACATCCTCAGAAAAAAGGTGTCAATGTGGAATCAAAATCCTATCACCCACAGTGTCAGTTGAAGAGTAGACAGGTGGGGACAGATGAGCGATTCCTCATCTTGTGTGAGTAGGTCCACCCTGTGAGGTAACGTGCGATGATTGCCCTTGGGTAAATGCAGGGAACCAATGTTGCCTCAGCTAAAAGGAAGCCCCCAACAACACTGTGGAAGAAGCACGCTGAATTTTGAACAGGACTTTCAGAATGAGGGGAAGGGGAGGGAACACAAACAAACATCCCCTTCCAAGAAAAAGAGAGGGTGTTCACCTTCCAAACCAGAGGACCTGGGACTCTGGCACAAAAGAGAGGAAGTTGTCTATTGAGGAGGTGGCAAATGGATCTATTAGAGGAGTACCCCACTGGATGGCAATGTCCAGAAACACATCTCTGTGAAGAATCCATTTGTGAGACAGAGCTAAAAGAACTGCTCAGAGTTTCTGCTACAATGTTTTGACCTGATGGAATGTAAACTGCCTGAAGAGTCACCTGGTACTAGACAGCAAGATCCCAGACCAGGAGAGCCAAATGGCAAAGAAGATCAGATCTTGTTTAAGTACTGCATCATTGTGATATCGCCTGTAAATACCTTTGAGAGGTCCTGGGGAGAACAGACTATGAAAAGTCTGAAGCGGCAGCAGAACAGCCCTCATCTTTGACACTGATGTGCTTTTTCTGTTGAAGAGGCGACCACACCCCTTGCACCTTTAGGGAGCCAAAAGCAGTTCCCCAACCCACATCTGACACTTCTGTGAACAGCTCATGAGAGTGAAGAGGGGGATGAAAGGGGAGCCCTGGGTTTCGAGACAACTGTTGAATCCATCAGTGAAGTTGTGAAGTTCCTTCTTTAGACAAGGAAGAAAAGGAACTATAAAAGTCTAGGGGATGTGCATGTTGAAGCCCAAGTGACTTCAGAAACCACTCAAAGTTTCTCATGTGGAGTTTGGCCAGAGGGAGCACAGGGATGATGGATGACATGAACCCCAGAGCTCTCAGAAACTCCCTGGCTGTAATAGAAGCCAGAAAAAGAAGAGTTTGAAAGAAGGAAATGAGCGCCAAGACCTTCGGAGGAGGCAGAGATGCCAGCATTAGGCACTGTATGAATCCTTCACCCCAGGAAAACATGGTCCTGGGAAGGAGTCAGAAAAGACTTTTTGAAGTTTAATGTGAATCCCAGGCACTGAAGAAGGGAAATGGCAAAATGAAGATTTTGTAAGAGGATCTCTGGAGAGGATGCCAGAAATAAGAGGTCATCCAAGTACGGAAATACTTGCATCTGCTAAATCTTCCGAAAAATGCAATCAGAGGAGCTAGGCATTTGGTGAATGCTCTTGAGGCAGTAGAGAGGCCAAAGGGCAAAATAGAGAACTGAAAATGCCAGAAAGCAACAGAGAAACAGAAAAACTTCCTGAAAAGGAGATGAATAGGAATATGGAGGTAAGCATCCTTGAGATCCAGAGAAACCATAAAAACCTGAGGAAGCAGCAAGGGGAACAAAGTCTGAAAGGATAACATTCGAAAGGAAGGAACCTTCAGAAAAGTATTCAGATGAGGAAAAAAAAACAGAATGGGTCACCAAGTGCCCTTTTTCCTGGGGACCAAAAACATTCTAGAATAAAATACCTTCCCCCTTTGAGCAGCTGGAACTTCTTGAATACTTCCCAGAGTCAAAAGAGCCTGAAGCACATCTGGAAAACTCAGCTGTTCCTGAGGTGGGCTGAGGAATGCCCATGAAGGGGGAAAGAGATTTCCAAACTATAAAATACCTTTGGTGAATGATGGAAAGAACCCAAGAATCTTCGGTTATGCTTAACCAAACGGTGAGAGAGAAAGATGGAGAGAAAGGGGAATGTAACTGGGAAGAAACTGGTAGTCAGACAGCACCTGCTTTATCAGGGAAGGAAGGCTTCTGAGCAGGAGGGTGTGAGCAGACTTAGTGGGGGGATCCCTCCTACCACCCTTCTTGACTTTAAGAGAAGGACGAGACTGCCTTATAACAAAAGCTGGTTTAGTAGGGTAGTTTCTCTAAAACTTAGGCACTGGTGAAACAAAAATATGTTTCCGATCCTGTAACTCCTTGCCCTTCTCCTGCAGGGAGTTGATCAGTTGCAGAAGCACCAAACATTTATTGTCCACAGCAGCATTCATCAACTTAGCCTTAATATCATCAGGCAGAGGTTGAAGACGAAGTCAGGAATATCTCTTCACACAGCCAGAAGCAGCAGCCCCTAGAGGAAGCATCGGCTGCATCATAACTACATTTAATGGAATGGCAAGTTACCTGGGAAGAAGCCCCTAACAGAGACAAGGCAGACATCTTATGCTTAAAATCAGGAAGGTCAGAAATAACTTGACAAGCCTGATAAAGGGCAGCCAAAACATACCTGGTCATATCAGTCTGATAATTAACAGAACAAAAGGCTAGGGTGGCTGAGGTATAAATTTTTTTACCCAGCCTTTCCACTGTCCTGCTGTCCTTCTGTCCTTATCAGAAGGAAAAAGCTTAGTCGAGGGCAGTAATTTAGAAGGCTTATCGGATGTCACAGAGACCACTGAAGGGTCAGCAGATGGACACTTGCAAAGGAATTTGCAGTCATCAGGCACTTTGTAAAACCAGTCTGGCTTCTTAGGAGCAGGAGGCTGAGAGTCTGGAGCATGAGAAGCAGAACAGAAAGCATCCAATAAAGCAGCCAAAACAGGAGAAACAGCAGAGGCTCTGGGAAACTCCATTTGAAGGAGCTCATAATATCTCCTCTGCACTTCAGACACTTGAGAACAATCACATTTGAAGACATCCATCATCCTGGTAATCGTATCCACAAAAGAAATCTCCTCAAAAGAGGATTCAGGACTAGTAGACTCCTCTTCCTCAAAGCCATACTCCAGAGAGGAAGGAATCTGGGTAGAGTAGGCCAAGGATTCCTCATCTTCCCCAGAAGAATCCTGATCTGAGAAGGGAAGATGACTGAGGAGGAGGAGGCTTCATGGCCATAAGAGCACTGAACAATCCCTGTGTAAAATTCTGCCATTCACTTTGAAAGTCCTTGGGAATAGAAGCAATGTGTTTTGTCTTCTACTTCTTTTTTAAAGGAACATCTGCCTTATGAAATGAAGAAGGCTCTAATGCCAGCCTATGCTCAATAATCGTAGTTGGGACTTCCTCTCTAACCAGTATCCAAGCCCCCCCCCCAGGGCCCTTCAGTGAGAATCAGCCACGATTCCCCTCAGCGTCCAAAGTGGATGTCTGCAAAGCCTCCGAGGATGTGCGAGAAGCTGGATCCATGCCAGCCTCCAAACTGGTCATGGTGGAGGAATCCAGCACAGAAACCTGACAATACTTCAGGCTTTCACCAGCCTCAAGAGAGACATCCAGCGGAGGAGGCAGCGCCAAAGAATCTGACCTGAATTTTTTGGCCTTCTTCAAAGATAACTGAACCTTAGGCTGGGAAATAATTTCCATAGCATCTTTCACCAAGAGCTTTAAACTCGGGTTTTCAAAAAAAAATGTTGAGAGAGGAAAGAATACCTGAGGTCTTTGGAAGAAAAGCCTGACAAATCATACAAGATGTATGGTCGTGGTCGTGAGAAGCTCTTAAACAGAACAAGCACTGCTTGTGATGGTCTTTACAAAGAAACTGTCTCCCACACTGGCATTTACACCCTTTCTGGATGACATGGAACCCCACACCACCACAAATGTTAAAAGCAAGAAATACAAGTCAAAAACCTCAACAGGGCACTTATCTGAATGGCTAGGTAACCAGCAATGACTCTGGCAATCAAACAGACTATCAAAAGATGGCGTTCGGACTGGCAGCGAAGAAGTTCTGCGAATGGTACATCTGGACATCACCTTTATGGCCTACACTACTCTAGAAGCATATGTGTGATGTACAGCGTACCTTAAAACAACCTAAAGGCTTTGGTATACTGGCCGGATGTCTGGCCACCCTTGGCAGGAGATACCTAATGTAATGAATATTACAATAGTGACATGGAAGGACATCTATTGTTGCTCAAAGAGCAACTGATTTGCACACTGGGCAGCATCAGCGGAAAGGTTAGCTGTAGATTAGTCCAAGTATGCACCCATCCCTAGTCTGCTTGCAAACAGCCCTGCCACCCCATCCTTTTCAATTGTAAATGTGATGCCCCTCCTCTAGCCCAGTAATCAAGGAGCCTGAATCGTCACCACTGACACCGGTGAGGGATGTTCACTTAGAACAAAGATAGATACACAAACAGAACTTCCAACTGCAGCTCTCTACACCAAGCACAACTTCCCTTAAGAGCACACAGGGAGCACTTTCCCGCCCTGGGGATGGGTTTCAGTCTCTCTCACCAGGCCGCAAAATAAGACCCCACACTGACAACAGCTGCAGAGTTGGGTCCTCAGTGTGTTCCAAGCCAAGTCTTCCACCACCCTCTCTGTGATCCAAACCAAGTCTTCCACCACCCTCTCTGTGAAACCAGTGTTCTGTGTCCCTGCTCCAAGTACTAAACCCAAGAGAAGCAAATAAACCAAAACCACTCTGAGGTGTACCTGAATGAATTTAATGTTAGATTAAAGTTAAAACCAAACTGATTCATACACAATCACTGAAAATAAAGATAAGCGATTTTGTCTCTAACTGTATGAGACTTCATCAGACAAAGTAACTGTTTTCATAACCAATATAAATAAACTTAGATTCCATCCACACTTTGAATTTGAAGCCAAATCCTTAAAGTAACAGTATTAGTTAACATAATGCTACTAAAAACCATAAAACACTTCTCCTTCAACATTAAATTAAATATTTTAAATCCTCACCAATGTTTATATCAATATTAGACAGTTTTAAAAATATACTTATAAAATACAGCTCTTATAATATTAAACAATATGTATATACATGTTAAACTAATTAAATATAAATACCTAAACACTATAGATAATGCCCATTCACTATGCCAAATACCACTGAATGTACATAAAACATCTCGTAACACTAAAATAACCATGATCACATAACGTATTTTATGCCTAGTAAAAACTAGCGATCAATGCATTGTCTTTAAAGCCTGGCAATATGATGGTATTAAATGCCCATGAAAAGGTCATAAAAAGAAGTTATGTACTCACCATAATGTCCCATGTTTGTAGTCCATCTCATCCTTCATTCTTGCAAATGGGTTCAGAGCCGATCCTCGGCTCCGACTCAGCCTTTTTACAAGCTCAAAGTCTTCTAGTTGGCTCGTGGCTAGGTAGGTATCCCATGGGGCACCAGTACAATCCCCAGATCTTGTTTGCTGCTAAGAGAAATAATAAAAAAAAAATACCGAAAGAACCCAATAATAAAAGGTCTCCAGTCAATAACAATTTTTTCTGTCTCCAGATCGTTCCAGGATGGTGTTAGGAGGGTGGGTTCGTAAGAATGAAGGGCGAGATGGACTACAAACATGGAACGTTATGGTGAGTACATAACTTATGTTCTGTAGTCCTATCTTGCCTTCATTCTTACACATGGGACAGCATCCCTAGCACCTTATTCTTGGGTGGCTCAAGGAAAAATACTCCTGAGTACCGTGGAACCAAAGGATGCTCTACCCCTGGAGGTCAAATCCAATTTGTAATGAGTAATAAATGTGTGAGGGGTAGCCCAGGTTGCTGCTGCACAGGTATTATCAAGTGGGACCCTGGCTTGAAAGGCTGCAAAAGTAGACAGATCTTGCAGAATGAGCCTTAATTTTGAAAGGTAAAGGCTTACATCAGAAGAGTAAATGTAAGCTATACAGCTAGAGATCCAATTAGAGTGGGTCACTTTGGAAACTGGTAGACCTAATCTGGAGTCAGAGAAGGAAATAAATAACTGGTCTGACTTCCTGAATTCCTTAGTCCGGTGCAAATAAAAACGTAATTGTCTATGAACATCTACCTGATGAAACCTGTATTTTGCTGCGTTGGAATGATTAGGGAAGAACACCGGAAGCTCTATGGATTGGTTCAAAGCAAAGTGTTATGGGAACAGACCTTGGGGACAAAGGATGGATTAGTATGAAGAGATACTCTGTCTTTGTGAAATATCAGATAAGGGGGGTTTGACAGACAGTGCTTGTAACTCTGACACTCATCTAGCAGATGTGATTGCCACCATAAACAAAGTTTTCCAAGACAGAAATTTCAAAGGAGACAAATGAGATGGCTCAAAGGGTGGAGACGTTAATTTGGATAGAACAAAGTTCAAGTCCCATGAAGCAACCGGTTCCTAAAGGGGAGGTCTTAAAGTGGCACCCTTAAGGAAGGTCTTGCACAACCTATGTGACATCAGATTAGAATCTTGTAGACCTAGATGAAAATTAGAAATCGCTGCCAATTGAACCCTGATTGTGACAGCCGCAGATCCCTGGTGGAAAAGTTCAGACAAGAATTCCAAAACCACCGGAATAGAAGCAGTATAAGGGTCAACATTCCTTTTCTCAGCCCAGATATAGAACCTCCTCCATTTACTGGAATATAATTTGTTAGTGGAGGGTTTATGAGAAGATGTAAGGATATGAGTCACAGAGGGTGAGAATCGTGACGCCTGACTAGGGTTGTAACTGGAGAAGCCAAGCTGTGAAATTGAGGGTGTGTAGGCTGGGGTGAAGTGAGCCTGACGTGTGCGTCAAGAGATCTGGCACTGGGTCCAGAGTCTATGGATTGTCTAAAAGGTGAGGCCCAAGAAAGGGGGAACCAAACTTGTCGAGGCCAGTAAGGAGTAATAAGGATCAGTTTGCTTCCCAGCTGTTTTGCTTTCTGAATCACCTTGGATATGAGAAGAAAGGGAAGGAAAGCATAAAGGAGACCCAGAGGCCAATCATGAACAAGTACGTCTCTTGGTGACTCCCCCAGAGGGGGGATAAGGGAGAAATAGCTGCTGCTTTTGGCACTGACTGGGCTGGGAAAGAGATCGCAGCAAGGCTGTCCTGATCTGCGGAAAATCTGCTCTGCTATTTCCTGCTTCAGAGACCACTCGTGAGGCATCAAAATTACCCAGCTGAGTTTGTCGGCTATCACGTTGGTTGTCCACAGGATGTGTGTCGCCACCAGAAAGCGCTGGAAAGATATCTCCCATTTCCAAACCCAAATGGCCTCTGAACAGAGGGGGTATGATCTGGTTCTGCCTTGTTTGTTGATATACCATACTACTGACATGTTGCCTGATTGTATTGCAATCGTCCCAAGAGGAAGAAAGTCGTTAAGTGCTTGCAACGCCAGGAGCACCACCCTCATCTCAAGAACACTGATATGCAGGTGAGCCTCGTGATCTTGCCATGTGCCTTGGACAGTCCTGCCTAGATAATGCCCCCCCCCCCACTCTATCTGTGAGGCATCCGTGGTCACAGTAGCAATGGGTTGGTGAGGGACAAAATGGAGTACTCGTGGTTAACTGATTGGGTTGAATCCACCAAATGAGGTCCTTCTTGCAAGAGTATGTTAACAGAATGTGGTGAACTAAGCGCAGATGTTGGAAGGACCACTGGGACAACAGGAGCCACTGAAAAATCCACATGTGTAGTCTGGCTAGTGGCACTAGTAGTATGGTAGAAGCCATGGTCCCTAGAAGCTTCAGAACAGTCTTGGCCTTGACTTTTCGGAGAGGGAGAAGACGGTGAATTTTAAGTACCAGATTCTGTGCCCTTTCTACTCGAAGACAAGCCAACATGGCTACTGTGTCTATTTCTGTGCCTATAAAAGTCACAAACTGAGAGGGCAATAAGGCAGATTTTTCCCAATTTATAGTAATCCCCAACTGGGCACAAAGTTGAATAGTAGCATCCCTGGTCTGAAGACGTAGATGCCTGGTGGTGGAGGTCAGCAGCCAGTCGTCCAGATACAGAAACACCTGGAATCCTCAACGTTTCAGGTGAACTGTCACTACTGCCATACACTTGGTGAACACCCTGAGGGCTGTGGTGAGACCAAAGGGCAGAGCACGAAACTGGTAGTGACTGGCTCCCAGCCGGAAGCATAGATGACTACTCGTGGCCCTGTCCATTTTTATGTGATAGTATAAGCATCTTGGAGATCTACTGAGCACATCCAAGTGTCTTTCCCTAGTAACGGGAGTATAGACTGCAGTGTCACCATCCGGAACTTGCCGTCCTTTATGGATTCGTTTAATTTGCTGAGGTCCATGATGGGCCTCCAGTCCCCTGTACGTTTTGGCACTAAAAAGAATATGGAGTAAGTTCCGAATCCTACTTGCTCTGCAGGGACGGATTGGATGACTCTCTTTGCCAGCAACTTGCTGATCTCCACAGCTGCTTGATCCCTGTGATTGGGTGGAACATCCAGGATCCTCTTGGGGACATGAGGTGGCAGTGAAAAGGGTATGGAATAACCTCTGGTGATAATTCTTTGTACCCAACTGTCTTGAGGGATACTTAGCCAGGCTTCCGGATACAAAGAAATGCGACCCCAACCGGCTCCAGAGAAGCACAGTCGGGCCCCACATCAGGAGTGCTCGTAGGGCCATTCCCGAAATGAATCACGGCCTCCCTGGTTTTGCAGTCCGCCCTTGCCTCTAGGGCGATGTCTACCATTTCCTCCTCCTCCTCTGCCTCTGAAGGAGTCGTCACCCTGTGCATCCTGGAAATACCCCTGGGACTTCTTGAACCACATTTTACCACATCTCTGACCCTTGGGATACGGTCTAGTGAGGAGGGTAAAACGTACTCCCATGGCAGTGTGTTTTATCCCTTCTTGCTCGCACTGAGTGAGTGTGTCCTTTACCTTAAGTCCAAACAATGACGAACTGTCAAAAGGGGCGTTGGTAAAGGTAGACTTGAATGGTTCCACAAAATTACACAAGCGCATCCAGGAATGCCACCTTAGGGAAATCCCTGAACCCGCTGCTCTGCTTGCTCCATCGGCTGCATAAGAGATGAGCCTCATGGATGAGCTGACAACAGAATTCAAGGTGGACAACTGGGAAGACACCTTCTCAGGGACTCTCAGTGTATTACCTTGTAGAGTCTCACCTAACTCCTTAAGGAGATCTCTCTGAAGCCTCGTAAAGTGTGTTAGGTAGTTTAGCGATCTAAGAGTAAATGCCACTGACAAAAAGATATGCTTCCCGTATCTGTCCATCATTCAAGATTCTTTATTTGGCGGATGGACAGAAAAAGAAGTCTCCGCTAGCTACTTCTTAGTGGCCGCCACCACCACCATGACATCTACGGGAACACCCTTTGACAAAAATTCCTTCTCCTTAGGAGCTGACAGAAATTTATTTGGTCTCCTGGGGACTGGCTCCATGGGCACAGGAGTATCCCACACCTTCCTACTAACGACCTCTAACAGTTTGTCGAAGGGAGGAGACATCCAAGAGGCTGAAAGTTGAGACCTGAAGGCCTTCAGTTACACAGACTCCTCATCAAAAGGGGTGACAGTGGGCCAGCCGCACCTCTGCTTAAGAATTTCCAAGATGTCTAACAAAGGAGACATCATCAGAGGATGACTTGGAGGACCCTTCTGACTTCTCAAGGTTGGTGTCAGAGGTAAGAGACTCGTCCTGGGAGTCTACATGCTTCCTCTTGCATGTCTTCTTCCATGGGGGCTCCTTGGAAGGATATTCTGGGGAGGTCTCTGAAGACTGGGGGCCACCAGCCAGGGGCACCTGAGGCTGCGGGTCTCTGCTGTCCAGAGAGGGAGTAGGTGCTGAGACAGAAGTAGGTGCCCGAGGGGGAAAACTGTCAGTACCCCTGGTAGGAGCTGATGATCTGGACAGCACACTCCTCATCATCTCGAATGCCAACGTCTCTGGCTACAAAGACCTCCCTGGCGCCAAGGACGCCATCGGCTCCGAGATAGATGTAGGGTCCGAGCTCACCATAGCCGACGTGCCAAGAGGAAGGCTCAGAACTGAAGAGGTTTGGTTCCAGGCGTCCCTGTCGGGGCCAACCGGGGAGCTTCGGCTCCTAGACACCACTGATGGCACCAAATGTGTCGGAGCGGAACTCTGCTCCAAAACAACTTCAGGGGGGGCTGAAACCGAGGGTTCCACCAGTTATACGGAACACTCCACCTCCAAAAGTCCAGCACGGCTCGGAGAAGGAATCGCAGAAGGGGTAACGGACTCAAGTGGCCCCAAAACCGACTGGGTCGGAGCCAACAACATCTTAGGCAAGGCAGATGGCTTCAGGAGGCTCCACACTATTCTCTCCACATCTTCTTCTGATAAGCTCTTGGAAGATCTGGAAGACAGTGTGGGAGAATCGGATCTCTGTAGCATGGGTGACCTTAATGTAGGGGAGACTGGTAAGGGATCCGTAGACCGGCTCCGATGTCTGCTATCAGTGGTTGGCTCCGAACTACCTGGTGCCGACACTGTAGCCACAGTAGTAGTAGTACCCTCGATTGGCTCCGAACTCAGTGGAGCCGAGGAGGCAGCAGACTTATCAGTTTTAGAAATTTTGAGAGGCGGCTCCGATGCACCAGCTAGCACCGGGGAGGGCCTCTTAGAAGATTTCGATTTTTTCCTTTTTCGATCCATGTGACTTAGAAGAGGAGGAAGAGCTAGCCCGATCTTCCTCAAAAGAGGGCTTAAGGAGACCTTTTAGTATACGTTTATTCTCTCTCTCCTGCAATATCCTGACACTAAATGAGTGACAAAACAGGCATGTTTCCTGAAAGTGGATGGCCCCAAGACAGTATACGCAGTTACTGTGGCCATCCGTTATAAACGTCATCTGTGAACATTTCACACACTTTTTAAAGCGAGAGGGCTTATGATCCTTGACCTCCTCAGACATCTCACAGAAGATTACCAATCAGACACACAGAGAGAAGGAAGGGAAAGTGGGAGGACTAGGTCCTCTAACTTAAACGGCCTAGCCCTGGTTAGAGAAAGAAGGGAGAAAAACTAGGTCCTCAAACTAAAACAGACCTAGAAGAGGAAAAGGTTCAGAAAGACAAATGTAACAATCTCGCATACACACCGAAGAAAAAAGAGAATCTCTAATAAATCAAAGAAAGAGAATGAAGGTCACAAACCCAGTTCTAACTGCAAATACAAATATGCGGAGAGCTCCGCAAGCAAAAGCTATTTATTTTAAGCTAAGAACACGCTCAGAGAAAGCTTATCTAAATTTTACGAAATACTGCACACACAGTCTAAACTAAGCGCAAAAGTCCCTACAACCACTAATATCAATATCTGAATTATTAGAATATACACATATATATATATATATATATATATATATCAAGCCCAGTGGGGAAAAAAAAAAAAAAAAATATATATATACATATATCAAGCCCAGTGAAAAACTAACTGGCACACAGGATACCAATGAGAACAATAAGGCCAACGGCCAACTGCTCTCAGAAAACTTAACAGTGGAAGAAACCCAGTAAATGTTTAACTACAAAAACGACACTAGTAACAGCTGTATAAAGCTATCTAATATGCAAAACAGCAGAATTTAGCCAAAAAAATCAGCAAAATTTGTCTAGAAGAAGCACATCTAAACTCGTAGATGTGGCAAACGAGATCTGGGGATTGCACTGATGCACCATGGGATACCTACCTAGCCACGAGTCAACTAGAAGACTTTGAGCTTGTAAAAAGGCAGAGTCGGAGCTGAGGATCGGCTCCGAACCCATGTGTAAGAATGAAGGCGAGATAGGACTATAGAACATAAAATATTACATTTTAATTAAACATTAAAATGAGTCACCATTATCTATCATATGTCTATAACTTGAATGCTGACTATCAAAATAAAATTGGCGAGGATTTAAAATATTCTGATGAAGTCTCATTATACAGTTATAGAGACAAAGGTGCTTATCTTTTTATTTTAAGTGACTGTGTATGAATTGGTTTGGTTTCAACTTTAATCTACATTAAATGTATTCGGTCACCCTGCTCCAAGTAGCTGACATACACACTCTGAAGCTTGATTTTTACACACACACCTGGGAAAGGCTGGCAGAGATTTATCAGTTATGTCCCCTCTGCACAGACTATAAGGTAGGTACTGCTACCAGAACACTCCAAAGCCAGCTACTCTAAGGCTCTTACCAGGGTATCCAATTATACTGAATAAAACTAATATTAATACAAATGGTAGTGTTGGACCAATACGGCAAGGCTTTCAAGAGTGGCCACAGTATCACCAAATAAATACAAGTACTCTAAAAGGGTAAAATATTCTCTAAAAGACCAGCCACAATGACAAGTCTAAATATATTTAATGACAAATAAAATAACATGAAAATACTAAATATCTATTTACAATGAACAACAGAGTTTCAATCACAGGCCATATTAAAAATCACACAGATGGCTAGATTCACACAGATACAGAAAAACAGTACTTAACTAATCTCAGTATTTTTTCCTAACTGATCTAAAGAATTACTCTTCCCTGGTTACTTACTAAACCAAGGTAAGATAAAGTGGGGGAGTGATCCTTCTTTGTCAGGTTTCAAAAACAAACTCCCCTGAGACTTCTGTCTCATCTAGTATTAAAACAAGAAGTTATGTACTCACCATAACGTTCGATGTATGTAGTCCATCTCGCCCCACATTCTTACCCGTGGGTTCGGAGCCACTTGGCAGATTATACTAGCTCGAAGTCTTTCATTGGCTGGGCTAAGCAGGTATCCCATGGTGCACTGCTCCATATCCCCAGATCTAGTTTGCTGTGAAACTCATTTGTACTTCATGCACTCATCACATCCATGTAAAGAATAAGCTAAGCAAGGGAACTCTTGCAGATGACAATCTAACCTCCAAATCCTCCAGGCAGGGGGAAGGTGGGAGGGTAAGTAAAAATGTGAGGCGAGATGGACTACATAGATCGAACGTTATGGTGAGTACATAACTTCTTGATATTATGTAGTCCTATCTCGCCTACATTCTTACCTGTGGGACAGCGTCCCTAGCACCTACATCCTGGGTGGTTCATAGGAAAATACTCCTGAGAACTGTGGAGCCAAAGGAAGACCTGCCCCTGGAGACCACGTCCAATTTGTAATGAGAAACAAATGTGTGAGGAGAAGCCCAAGTAGCTACAGCACATATCATCCATTGACAATCTGGCTCGATGGGCTGTGGATGTGGAAACAGCCCGAGTAGAAGACCTGCCCCTGGAGACCACGTCCAATTTGTAATGAGAAACAAATGTGTGAGGAGAAGCCCAAGTAGCTACAGCACATATCATCCATTGACAATCTGGCTCGATAGGCTGTGGATGTGGAAACAGCCCGAGTAGAGTGAGCCTTGACCGGAAATGGCAGATCTTTACCTCCTGCTTGATAGATGAAAGAGATACAGCTAGATATCCATCTAGACAGTGTGACCCTGGATACCGGGGAACCCATTTGGTTTTCGGAAAAAGAAACAAAAAGTTGGTCCGACTTCCGGATATCTTTTGTTCGGTGTAGATAGAAGCGTAATTGTCTATGTACAGCCAACTGGTGAAATCTAAATTCGGCCTTGTTGGAAAAGTGGGGAAAGAAAACAGGCAGCTCAATGGACTGATTTAGGTTAGACAAGGAAGCCACTTTAGGAAGGAACGAGGAGTTTGGTCAGAGAAACCCTGTCTTTATGGAAGATTAAATATGGAGGTTTGATAGAGAGGGCTTGAATTTCTGAAACTCGCCTTGCTGAAGTGATTGCTGTTAAGAAGGCTGTTTTTCAAGTCAAGAATTTCAATTCGCAGGTAACTGCAGGCTCAAAAGGTGGTAAAGTAAGGGCTTGTAGAACAAAATTGAGATCCCAGGGCATGATAGGTTCGGACACCGGTGGATGGAGCAATAGAGTACCTTTCAGGAACGCCTTGCATACTCTATGCGCCATGAGACTAGGCTCATTCGCTATGTGGAAATTAGAGATCGCCGCCAGTTGAACTTTGATGATGGCTGATGCAGAACCCTGATGGAAAAGAATGGATAAAAACTCCAGAACTGAAGCTATTGGAGCTGTGTAAGGATCAATACCTCTGGTATGTGCCCAGATAGAAAACCTTTTCCATTTACTAGAATAAATTTTTCTAGTGGATGGTTTATGAGAGGACGATAATATATGAACCACTTCCGGTGAAAAATTATGAAGTCTGACTAACGATGGAAGTGGAGTAGCCAGACTGTCAACCGGAGGGTCATCAGGGAGGGGTGGAACTGTCCCAACATGTGTGTCAGTAAATCTGGTTGAGGGTCCAGAGTCCAGGGAGTGTCCACAGTGAATTGCTGAAGAAAAAGGAACCAAACTTGGTGAGGCCAGTGTGGGGCAATCAGAATCATTCTGCTTCCCAAGGATTGCGCTTTCTGAATCATCTTTGACAGCAAGGGAAATGGAGGGAAAGCATAAAGCAGACCGGAGGGCCAATCGTGAACCAGAGTGTCCCTGGGTGACTCCCCCTGTGGGGGGATCAGCGTGAAGTAGTTGCTGCATTTTGCATTGAGGGGGCTGGCAAAAAGGTCGCAGCAAGGCTGACCCCCATCTGCTGAAGATGCGCTCTGCAACCAGGCGATTCAGGGACCACTCGTAAGGCATGATAGCTCTGCTTAGTCTGTCTGCAATCACGTTGGACTTCCCCAGAATGTGCGTTGCCACCAGAAACCGTTGGGAAGTTACTGCCCAATGCCACACTCGCATGGCCTCTCTGCGCAGAGGGTAAGACCTGGTTCCCCCTTGCTTGTTCAGATACCACACTACTGATATGTTGTCTGAGTGTATCACAATCATCCCTAGAGGAAGAACATTCTGAAGTGCCTGCAATGCAAGAAGCACTGCTCTCATCTCTAGGACGTTTATATGCAGATGTATCTCGTGTTCTTGCCACATGCCTTGGACTGTCCTGCCAAGATAATGCGCACCCCACCCCATCTGGGAGGCGTCCGTGGTCACCGTGGCAACCGGGATGGGTGGTACGAAGGGCTTTCCCCCGTCCAAATTGTTGATGCACAGCCACCAACCGAGGTCCTGCTTGCATCTGTCCGTGAGTAAGATGGGATGAGACAGTGGAAGTCTTTTGGACGACCATTGAACAAAGAGGAGCCATTGGAGAATTCTCGTGTGTAATCTCGCTAGGGGGACCAACATGATTGTTGCTGCCATGGTCCCTAGGAGCTGGAGAACCCATCTTGCCTTTGCTTGTCTCAGGGGCATCAGCATGTGTATCTGTTGTTGCAGTACTCTGATCCTTTCTGGAGGTAAAAATGCTCGCATTCGAATGGTGTCTAATTCTGCACCTATAAAGGTGACACGCTGTAAGGGTAATAAGGCAGATTTTTCCCAATTTATTGTTATACCTAACTGGTGACATAGATTGATGGTAGCGTCCCTGGTTTGAACTAGTTGATGCCTGGTGGGAGCGGTAAGGAGCCAGTCGTCCAGATACGGAAACACTTGGAATCCCTGACATCTCAAGTGAGCCGTCACCAATGCCAAACACTTGGTGAACACCCTGGGGGCTGTGGTGAGACCAAAGGGCAGGGCTCGAAACTGGAAATGACTGGCTCCCAGCCGGAAGTGTAGGTGACTCCTGGATGCTCTGTCCATCTTCACATGGTAGTAAG
Organism: Protopterus annectens; assembly: GCF_019279795.1. Classification (NCBI taxonomy): domain Eukaryota; kingdom Metazoa; phylum Chordata; order Ceratodontiformes; family Protopteridae; genus Protopterus; species Protopterus annectens. Next base: position 251,724,534 of record NC_056747.1, read on the forward strand.
CATCCTTGAGGTCGATGGAGCACATCCATACCTCCTCTCCCAACAATGGGAGAATCGATTGTAATGTGACCATATGGAACTTGGACTTGTGTACGTAATTGTTCAGTTGGCTGAGATCTAGTATGGGTTTCAGGTCCCCTGTTCTTTTCAGCACCAAAAAAAATCTTGAGTAAGTCCCTAATCCGAATTGGTCTGAGGGGACATGCTGGATGGTTCCTTTTTCTAGCAGCAGTGAGACCTCTGAGGCTGCTTGATCCCTTTGACTGGGTGTTACGTCTGGGATTTTTCTGATTGGCGGGGGTTCTGATGAGAATGGAATGAGATAACCTCTGGAAACTATCCGTAATACCCATCGGTCCTGGGTAATGCTTTCCCAGGCTTCCGGATGTAAGGAAATTCGACCCCCGACTGGCTCCGGATAAGCGCAGTCGGGCACACCCTCAGGAATGAGAGTATGGAGAGCCACGAAAGGATTTGCTGTCTCCCGAATTGCGGGGCACGCTCTGCCTCTGGGGTGACATCTCCCTGGATAACCCCCCCTTACCCTGCCTCTGGAGGGGATTTCACCTTGTGCGGCAGGGAAAAACCTCTGTGATTTCTTGAACCACATCCCCCCCCCCCCGCTGGGCCTTGGGATAAGGCCTAGAAGGAAGGGAAAAACGGCCCCCTACGGCAGACAGGGTCGTTCCCTCTTGCTCGCACCTGGTGAGGGTGTCTTTCACTTTGGTCCCAAACAAGGAGGAACCATCAAAGGGGGTGTCAGTGAAGGAAGACTTGAAAGCCTCCGCAAAGTGACACAGGCGCATCCAGGCTTGCCTTCTAAGTACGACCTCTGAGCTTGCTGCCCTACTCGCTCCCTCGGCTGCATACGAAATGAGCCACATGGATGAGATAACAATGGAGTTGAGGGTAGAGACCTGGGCGTTAACCGTCTGAGCCACCGCCTCAGGTACATTACCCGCAAGAGTATCTCCTAACTCTATGAGGAGATCTCTCTGGAGCCGAGTGAAGTGACACAGGTAATTCAGCGACCGTAATGTGAAGGTTGCTGACGAGAGGGTATGCTTCCCGTACCGATCCATGGTCCTAGACTCCTTGTTAGGAGGATGGACGGATGAAGAAGAGACTGCTACTTCCTTCTGGGTGGCTGCTGCCACCACCATGGCATCTACAGGGACTCCTTTAGATAGAAACTCTTTGCCCTGGGGGGCGGAAAGAAACTTGTTGGGATGCCTGGGCACAGGCTCCACAGAATCGGGGTTCTCCCACACCCTTCGACAAATAAGGTCAAGGAGTTTGTCGAAGGGTGGAGACACCCAGGAGGCGGAGGGTTGAACACCAAAAACCTTAAGGAATACTGACTCCTCCTCAGAAGGGGCTTTGGAAGCCAGTCACCTCTTTGTTTCAGTATCTCCAGGATATCGGAGAAGGAAACATCATCAGAGGATGACTTGGGGGATCCCTCCGATTACTCAAGGTCAGTATCAGAGGTGAGGGACTCATCTTGGGAGTCTATGTGCTTCCTCTTGCACATTTTCTTTCTGGGGGGCTCCTCAGGCACGAACTCTGAGGGACTCTCAGAAATTTGGGGACCACTCATGGGGGTATCCTTAGGCCCTGGTGCTCTGCTGTCCATGGATGGATGGTGATCAGAAGCTCTCACCGAAGTGGTGGGGGACAGAGCGACTGACCCGCCTGATGTAGCTGACGATCTGGCCAGTGCAGTCCGCACAGCCTCGAAGGCCGGCCCCCCCGAATCAGAGGAGCGACCAGTCTCTGAGGTCATGACGGGGGTCGGAGTTCCCCGAGCTGATGCACCGAGAGGGAGGCTCGGAACCGAAGTAAGCCCCGAGATGTCCCCCTTGGGACTGACCGAAGAATCCCGAGTCCCGAACCCTGAGGACGGAGCCGACGGGGTCGGAGCCAATGCCGGCACCGATGGAGCCGAATGGGGCATTGGAGCTGGCCTAGAGACATCACGTGGCGCCAAACACTCTGGCTCCGAAGACAGAGATGCGCTCGGAGGAGAAATGATCGAAGACGGGATCGGGACGGGCTCCGGAGCTGACTGGGTCGGAGCCGAAAACAATTTTGCCAAAACCGGTGACTGGAGGAGCCTCTGAACCACCCTATCAACATCCACATCCGAAAGGGTCCTGGAGGATTTGGAGGACAGGGATGGAGAATACGATCTCCTCTCAGGAGAAGCTGGTCTGAGACTGGGCAATCGGCTCCTAGAAGTTTCCAATAAAATTGGAGCAGACGCCGGTTCCGTCAATACCGATCCTTCCTGCAGCCCAGAGGACAGTGGAACTGAGGAGGTCGATGCAGTTTTAGATATCTTCTCCGGAGGCTCCGATGGAGCTGACGGAGCTGAGATCTCTTCTTTGACTTGCCAGATTTAGACTTACCGCTAGAAGTCGAATCCATAGCCTCTTCAAAAGAGGGTTTTAAAAGTCCCTTTAAAGATTAGCTTATTCTTTCTCTCTTGGAGAACTCTTGGGCTAAACCCATGACAAAAACTACAGGATTCCTGCAGATGGATGGCTCCTAAGCAGTAGACACAAATAGAATGCCCATCGGTAATGGACATTTTATATCCACATTTTGAGCACTTTTTAAAACCGGAAGGTTTGTGCTCCTTGATATCTTTAGACATATTAACTACTGCGCTCACAACGCAAAACCAAGTCTTTAACAACACAGGCGTTCACTCTAAAAGGCGGGAACGACTCTAGCAGTAACCAACACTAAACAGTGATCAAACCACACCAAAAACTAGCACACACTTAAACAAGGGATAGCAAACCACAAGGAAGGGTAGCTGAAACCTCTAATCTAAACAGTTTGGACCTAACTGACAACAGAAGGCAAGAGAGGAGAACTAAGCCCTCTAACTGAAACGGGCCTAGCCCAAGGGAACAGTAAGAGGGATACCACACAACAATCACACAATCACAATCCTAAACTAGACAATTTTAGACAATTTGAGACAAATCTAGACAAATAGCTATGAAAATAGCTTTTTATATGAATCAAAATTTTTCTTAGTCAAGAAAGAGAGGGTACTTAGCCACAGCCAAGCGAGACCACGTCCGACCTACACGAGTGGCAAACGAGATCTGGGGATATGGAGCAGTGCACCATGGGATACCTGCTTAGCCCAGCCAATGAAAGACTTCGAGCTAGTATAATCGGCCAAGTCGGAGACGATATTCGGTTCTGAACCCACGGGTAAGAATGTAGGCGAGATAGGACTACATAACATCATCATTTCAGTGCTTGATTACAGAATAACATCACATGCATCTGATCATCTGACTCTGGTTCCCACACTACCCCCTTTACTAGAAACTGAACCAGAATCTAGCATATATGTGTAACCTTACACACACACACACACACACACACACACACACACACACACACACACACACACACACACACACACACACACACACACAATCTGGAAGCTATAAAACCATTTCAAAAACTTCCACCCTACCAGGGTAGCAATTAGTTCACCATAAGGGCAATACAGTAGGATTCATACTCCTGGTTTTCACAGACATTTGGTCTCTGGCTGCAATCAGAACTGTAAGATACAATCTTTATGGCCTAAACAAAGTAATACATTTCAGACTATATTTCAAAATTAGCTGGACTGAGAGTAACCTCTTCTCTTCCAGCATTCTCTGTTACAATATATTCATTTCAACAGTTACAATAAAGTCTGACATACAGGTGTATTTCTTTTCTGCCCAGCAGGACCCACTGTTAGTACACTTTAAACACAAGCAGCTTTACAAATACATCTTCAACACAAACACCTGTACAAATCAGTTTGATATACAAATGACTTTTTTTTTTTTTTTTTTTTTTACAAAACTCCAGCTAGCTATGTTGGCATATGTTAGACATCCACTGCCCTACTTCTTCTTGGCATAACTGGCAATATCTCATCATCACAGTAAAGAACATATTAAAGACTTGCAGCCCTGGATAATCATTTTCTTGCTATCTCTGTATCAAGCTTGGTGGACATGGGCATCCTGAGGCAATATAACAATTGCTTTATGCGCACTGGCAACCACTTAATTCTGAAACAAATGACTACAGTAAGTGAGAGATGTAATTACATGACGTCACTGGAGGCAAGACTCTCACATACAAACAAAACAACGCAAAGCAGGTTGTCAGCAATACACACAATACTCACAGCATTTACAAAGGACTAGACACATAGACCCACATATGCAGAGATGCTTAAAAGTAACTTACCTGAACCTCATAGGCCTTTCAGATGCAACCCTCAGAAACTCCACATACACAAAAATAAAAACTCCCACCACAACACACAAAACCACTTCTCATTGTGTCTTAACAACCAAGCTCATAAGGCATAACACAACACAACACAATATTTTGGTCATAAGAGATTTCATTGCGATACAAACTGATGTCTCTCTCACCAGGCTTGATAGGGAGAAGCTTACAAGGTAAGTTTTCTGACAGAAGCCAGGATTTGCTATATCATGCAAGCAGTCAGGTCACTAAACCCAAAGTACCAATATGACTCAGTCCATATGGGTATAAATGACCCAAGATGTACTTCCCTGGTCTATATGTATAGCAAAAATCCATTACCATATCCTTGCTAGCTACAAGTCCCCCACCCATGAACCAGGAAACCCATACATCATGTCGGAATTTACTACAATCACTCACCATTCAGCCTAGTACCATACTCATCGGTGATTTCAACTACCCCTCCATTAACTGGGAAGCATACATGACCACTAACATGCAGGCTCAAGGATGTCTAGACTGTCAATGCAAATGCCCTGCAGCAGCTAGTCTGCACTGCCATTTGGAGCAGCCCCCCACAAAGTATGACATCCTTACTGGTTAGATCAGATCACAAAGCAGTCCCCCTTGAAATAAACAGAAAATTTCTTAATGGTTTTGAGGTTAATGGGATTCTAGTTTTACAAGGCAAACTACCTCCTATTAAATGATGGCATAGCTAGTTTTCAAGCTCTGCCAAACCCAGAAAATACAGATGCCAATGGGGAGGCATACACAAAAGACCAGTACGAACATATGAACAACTGCATAGAAATGACAGTACCAGAGGACATACTAGAAAAAAGCCATCCTGGTGGACCCCAGTGAAAACAGGCTGTAGAACAAAATAAAGAAAAATCTTATCTAGAAGTGAGAGAATGTGAACAATTGAGATAAAACTCCTTCATTAGTCTAAATAAGCAAATCAGTGGTGTAGTTCACGTCTTCAGAAGCAAATTCTAAGGCAAAAATAGCCTCCCAAGCTAAGGATAACCCATAAGGCAATCTTCAGTTATATCTTCAATCATAAGGGCAACACAGCCAGCAATGTTTGGAATTAGCTGCAGATTGCATCACCTGTACTTAGCCAGAAGACAGAGCATAACTGCTGGACGATAAATTCATCTCAAATTTCACCTCATCACCTCTGGTTACCCCCCAATAAATGGCGTGCACCATTCTCTGCCAGTTATCACCAAAAAGCATGTTGCCACTGTGCTCTCTAAAGCGAAAAACATGTCTTCGATGGGTCCAAACAATATCCCAGGATGCCTCTTAAATAGCTTGAAACATGATGTATCAGGTCCACTAGGCTCTCTATTTAACCATAGCCACCAGAATCGCTTTGTCATCCCTCTGCATAAAGGGGAACCATCAACAGACCCAGGAAATTACAGACCCATAAGTCTGACTTATTTTACATGTAAGGCCATGGAAAGAATAATCATGGACCTGATAAATAACAACATAGGAAACCTCCAAATACTGGACCCAACCTAGTTCAGCTTTGTCAAGGGCAGTTCTCACAAGTTCAGTCTGGTGGATTTCTTTGAGAAAGTCACTAGGGCCACAAATGCATTTGGCACAATTCCCCACTTGGGTATTATGGATAAACTAACAAAACTGGGCAGAAATCCCCATATCACCAGATGGATGGCTAAATGGCTCACTGACAAGACGCATGTTACTAGTGGTGCGCCACAGGGCTCAGTGGTGGGACCGGTCCTGTTCAGAATATACTTCTCTGAATTCAAGGCTAATGAAGAAGGTCTTTTGGCTGACTACGTTTGCTGATGACTGAAAGTTGGGGGCAATCACTGAATTCCCCAGTGATGTAAATCTTCTTCAGAATAATCTGACTTAGACAAATTATTATTGCCAAAGGCATGGCCTACGTGTGAATGCAAAAAAATACACAATCATACCCTTTGTGAAGTCAAATACCCCTGCAAACTGCAGCATTAATAGCACACCCCTAAGAATGGAATCAAAGGTGAGAGATCTAAATAATAAGATAGATAGATAGCCTGTACACATTGACCACTATGTGTCCACAGTGGTGAGGAAGTCCTTATACGTGGCACAGTTTATAAGTAAAGGCATGGTATCCAGATCCAAGGAAATTATAGTCCCACTGTACTTGGCCCTCATCAGACCAATAATAGAGTACAATGCACCGTCTGGCATGTACTTGATCAGGTATCTGCAACAGTTGGAGCGGCCTCAAGAGATTCTTTACAAAAAACATACAGGATGTATACAAGTCCTGTGCAGCTAGACTAAAAGCCCTATCCCCTTTACTCTGTCTCCTACCAACTATTAAGGGGTGATCTACGCCTAACCTACAAGGCATTCACAAATCCAGCCCTGATGAAACTATTACACATTTTCAAGATAAACTGCACGAGGGTCACCTGATCTAGGGATCTAAACCTGGTTTGTGACGCAAGCAATACATGTTGGAGAGGGAGAGAGAGATGCATCTCAGAGATTTACCTGTTCTCTGGAAGAGGCTTCTTATTCACACAAAGCACAGCCCTTCCCTGACCCTCTTCAAACACAGTTTGGATCAATGGATGTAGAATCAAAAATTCACTCCTAGGGTGGTGCCCATATCCCTTATGGACAGGGGCAGTCTGTAAAATACTCAAAGGCATAGGCACAAACCTAAGCCATCCTCTAGCCCTTAGGGGTCAAAAATCAGGTAAAATTCAGATAATGGCCAGGCTTGTATGGACTCTTAAGCTGTTAGCCTAGTAATCTTGTGTGAACCTATTAACATTGAATATTACGAATGTAATTCACTTCCCTCCTTTACAGTCATCAGCAAATGAGACACAAGTTTCATCCTTCTGTATGTGAGAGCACTCACAGCCAGCAAAGGGCAGAAACTGATGGAGACTTTTGACCAGCATCTGGCTTCCAGTCATCATACTCCTAACCTAGGATTTGCAACAGGACACTCCTGGCAAGCCTACACATGTTTTGCTGTCTCCATCACAGTCATCCTGTTTGAATTACTTAACGGCTCAAGCGTCTTTTTTTCAATAATGAGCATCTGCATTTAAATTCCAACACTTCACACACCTATTTTTTTTTGTGCTCCAACCACAGACAGCAGAGGTAACATTTATGTAGGTTGCATCAGGTGATATGACCACCCTAGGCACCCTTGTAACTTTCCTAGATACTGAAAGTGGGAGCTTTCTTACAAAGCATGCTATGACCAAAAACTAAGAATGACCTTGATGGCAGTGATGCTGGTACTACCACCACCCTTGCCCAGTGAGAAGTCCACAGTATGCACTTACGAAAGCACATGTGCTTCAAGTACAACAGCTAGAGTGAAAGAAATGTCCTCAAAAGGGATCGCAGGAAAGAGACGCATGCTGTCAACTGCTGCAGAAGACTGTATTAAGCGGGAAGAGAAAGAAGCAAAAGCCTGAAGTGGGATATACATTACAAAAATTCTAGAAAGAACAGCTGTGTATGAACTTACCATAACAGCAAATGTCCTACTTTTCACTTTTGCACTATTCTTTATATCTGGGATACCAGCTAAGGATAGCCAAATGTCTATCCAGCATACCAAAGATTTTACACCTTCCAGGCGGTGTACATCAGGCATGTCATATGTGACATATGACTGCCAAATCCTCAGAAGTGGGGAAAAAAAAAAAGAGATTAATGCAAGCATGTACATCCGAGAAGGAAAGAAAGAAAGAAAAAAAAAAAACCCTGTCAGCCAGAAGGTCGGCAACAGAGAAAGTACAGTTGTGTACACTTACCATAAATGTAGATGTTCAAGTGTATTCACTGTTGCAGTCATCACATTTGGGTTATCTGCTTGCAGTAGCCCCTCAGTCGGCCTGATTATCAAAGTCTTGGATTCTGCGTCAGTTGCTGTCTCATCTTCCATAACGTCAGGTAGTCAGGAGTATAAAGCATGCAGCCGACGCCATTACATCAGTTTTTCTTGCCCCAGGTGTCAGGTGCCCCCATAATGGGAAGCAATTATATATAGGGTTACACCTCCAACAAAAAAGCAAATTCACCAAAAAGCTTTAAGCATAGTAAACAAAAATAGAGGTATAGTCAATAGAAGTCAGGGGGCTGGAGGGAGGGTAACCAGGACTGCAACAGTGAATACATTCGAACATCTACACTTATGGTAAGTGTACACAACTGTACTATGCTCTTTGTGTTTCAATGTTCTAGTCATCATATTTGGGTAGCCTCCCAAAGATAAGGTTGGGAGGAGTTTATTAGATAGCATTAGGACTGGCTATAGGGCTCTGCAAGACTGCAGTGGCAAAGCCAGCTCTGGATTTAGAGAAAATTGGCAAATGGTAATGCTTGGTGAAAGTATGTACAGAACGCCAAGTAGCTTCTAGGATGTCCCCAGTAGGGACACCTCTGAGAAAGGCTGTAGAGGTAGATGCAGCCCTGTTTGAATGTGGTCTTATCCCCTGTGGGGTAGGTTTTCCATGGTGCTTATAGCAGAAATGAATGCAATGGCCTATCCACTTAGAAATGGTTTGCTTTGAGATGTCCTTCCCCTCTGCCCCTGCAGCAAATGCAACCAGCAGCTGTTCAGATTTCCTGAAAGGTTTAGTCCTGTCCAAGTAAAATCTAAGTTGTCTGTGCACGTCCAAGGAGTGCAGTATTCATTCCCCTTTGTTCTGTGGATTAGAAAAGAAGGTTGGCAAATGAATGGAATGATTAAGGGTCACACTGGATACCACCTTGGGCATGAAGGAGGGATTGGGCTGAGAGACACCCTGTCCTCATGAAAGATGATGAAAGGCTCCACTGCCATGAGGGCCTGTAATTCAGACACCCTTCTTGCTGAAGTGATGGCTAGAAGGAAGGCTGTTTTCCAAGAAAGGAATTTCAACTCTGCATTTGCAGCTGGCTCAATGGGAGGTAGAGTGAGCTTTTCCAATACAAAGTTAAGGTCCCAGGCTGGAGTCGCGGCTCTCCTGGGTGGTCTTAAGTTTTTGGCCCCTCTGAGGAATTGCTTCAGCAGTGGATGAGAGAAGAGGGGTGGTTCTGTATTGTAATGAGCTGAAATGGCCGAGGCATGAATTTTGATGGAGGAAAAGGAAAGGCCCTTGTGAACCATCTCAGTTAAGTATTGAAGAATTTGAGGTAAATTGGGTGCTGCTGTGCCCATCCCCAGAGTCTGGCTCCAGGAACAGAATATTTTCCATTTTTCAGCATAGGATTTTCTAGTACTAGGCCTCCTTGCCTCCAGAATGACATCCATCACTTGCTTACTGAGGGATGGTTACAGAGAATTCAGGTAATTAGCCAGGCTGCCAGGTTCAGGGTTTGAAGCTGTGGGTGCAGAATCTGGCCCTCCTGCTGGGACAGCAGGGCAGGGGTCTGAGGCAGGTGCCAGCAGTGACACACTGCGCAAGAGGGGGTACCAGTGTTGGCGTGGCCAGTCTGGTGCAATCAGTATTGTCCTTGGTCTGTCCTGTTTGATTTTAGTAGTATCTTGAAGAGGAGAGGCAGAGAGGGAAAGGCATAAACTGATAGGTTTTTCCAGGTGAAGGACAGGGCATCCACTTTCCAAGCTTGTTTGTGGGGAGTCCTTGTGTGGAATTTGTCCAATTGGTAGTTCTGGGGGGAAGCAAACAGGTCTATCTCTGAGCTCTCCTATTTGATCCTCAACATGTTGAATATCTTTGGTTCCAATTTCCACTCGTGTGGGTCCATGAGATTTCTGCTTAGGTCGTCTGCCAGTGTATTTAGCTTTCCTGGCAGGAATTGAGCCTGTAGGTGCACTTGTCAGCTCAAGGCTGTGTTCCACAGAGCCATGGCTAGTCTACTGAGAGGGTATGAGTGGGTTCCCCCCTGACTGTTTATGTACCACATAACAGTGGTGTTGTCCGTCTTTACCAATAATTGTCCTGGAAGAATGTGGTCCTTGAAGGCTGTCAGAGCATTTTGTACAGCTAACATTTCTTTTTGATTGATATGCAGGTGCATTTGACTTGGGTTCCATTTGCCCTGAATGCACTGCCCTGCCAAGTGAGCCCCCCATGCATAGTCTGATGCGTCTGTTGTTAGGGCTTGGGTGGCAGGGGGTAGAGTGAATGGCAGTCCCTTGTTTTGGTGGCACGTCTCTGCTCACCAAAGGAACTGTTATCTGTAGAGAAGGTATGATAGGAATCATTGATTCTAGACTCTGAGAATGTTGACACCATAGGCTTTTTAGATACCATTGTAGTTTCCTCATATGCAGTCTTGCATATGGAATTAGTAGAATGCAAGAGGCCATGAACCCCAGGGCTTGCAGTATTTTCCTTGCAGACAGCTGGGTCTTTGTGGCCAGTAGTTTGAAGTAGGCTGTCAAATGAACTTGTTTCTCTGGCGTGAGGTAGGCCATCTGGGAAATTGTATTCAATCTTGCTCCCAGGAATACAACTTGTTGGCAGGGTAAAATATGGGATTTCTTTTTGTTTATGGTGTACCAAAGAGAAGTTAGCAATTTCTTTACAAATGCCAGATGACTTAATAGTATGTCCTGGCTTTCTGCCTGAATTAGACAATCATCCAGGTATGGGTATATTTGAATATTTCTTTGCCTGCAAAATGCAACGACTGGAGCTAGGCACTTTGTGAATACACTGGGCGTAGCAGATAAGCCAAAGGGCAGTGCATGTAGCCTGCTCTGAAGTGTAGGTATCTTTTGAAAGATTCCCTTATTGGGATGTGCAGGTAGGCTTCTTTTAAATCCATTGTTGTCAACCAGGCATCTGCAGTGCCAAATAGATTGATTTTCCAAAGGAGAATCTAGTTATTTAGCCTTTATGTTCTCAGGAGGAGCCTGTAGGCATAACTAAACAACCCTCCTTATCACAGAACTAGATTTAGCAGCCCTGAAGGGGGTATCAAGCAGCATCATGGCTGTATTTACCAGAATGGCAAGCCATCTGAGAAGCAGAACCCAAAAGAGAAAGGACATAAAAGTCTTTGCCTCAAAATCAAATAATCCTTGAAGGGCTTTAGAGCCATAAGGGCACTGAAAAACCCTAGAGTAAACTCCTGCAATTACTTGTGTGGATCCTTAGTCACAGGGGCCACATGCTTGTTCCTCTAAAAAAGAAGCAGAAGACCATCAGTTTTAACAAATTTAGGAGGTTCAGACCCCTGCCTTGATTCAATGAGTGTACCAGGAACCTCTTCCTTAAGTACTTGGGGAATCCCCCAGGCCTATCCAATATAATCAGCTATGGTTCCCCCCACTACAATTGCAGCAGATGTAGGAACAGCCTCAGCATGTGTGTGGGTAGGCAGCCCTGTGTCGGCCTCCAAATGGGTCATGACAGAGGGAGCTGACAAATGCACCAAAAGGTCCTTCAGGTTCTTCATCCTACCTGAAGGAGACATCTAGCTTGACAGCCAAAGAATCTGCGCACATATTTTTGGTTTTTTTCTTAAGAGGCAGCTAAACATTTGGGTCAATGGATTCAGAGGCCACGGTACTCTGAGCTAACAATTTCAGATGCTGAAAAGGGATGAGAAGTGATTGTGGAGAGTCTTAGAATAAATGCCTGACAGAGCTCTCACAGAGTATGGTCGTGCGTAGCACCTAAAAGTACAGTTGTGTACACTTACCATAAATGTAGAAGTTTGAGTGTATTCACTGTTGCAGTCATTAAATTTGGGTGATCTGCTGGCAGGTTGCCCTCAGTCAGCCTGAATATCAAAGTCTTGGGTCCTGCATTGGTTGCTGTCTCCTCTTCCAAGACGTCAGGTCGTCAGGGGTATAAAACATGCAGCCGATGCCATTTTATTCAGTTTTTCTAGCCCCAGATGTCAGGTGCCCCCCCAAATGGGGAGCATATATATATATATATATATATATATATATATATATATATATATATATATATATATATATATATATCTGCCCCCCCAAATGGGGAGCAAATATATATATATATATATATATATATATATATATATATATATATATACACACACACACACACACATACATATATATATACATATATATATATGTATATAAATAAACAGCAATATATATGTAAATTCACTTTTAGCAACATAAACTTTACCTTCATCTAAAAGCAAATACACCACAAAGGCTTTAGAATGTAGTGAAGGAAAGAGAAGTTTTAGAAAAGGGGGATGGTGGGTGGGTAACCTGGACTGCAATAGTGAACACACTCAAACATCTACATTTATGGTAAGTGTACACAACTGTACTATGTTCTTTGTGTTTCACTGTTGCAGTCATTACATTTGGGTAGAATCCCAAAGCTATGGATGGGAGGATGGAACTAAATAGCATTAGGAGCGGCTATAAGGCCCTGCAGAACTGCAGTGGCAAAGCTTACCCTGGATTTAGAGAAGAGAGGCAAATAATAATGCTTTGTGAAAGTATGAACAGAGCTCCAAGTAGCAGCTTCTAGAATGTCTTTGGTTGGAACTCCTCTGAGAAAGGCTGCTGAAGTAGAGGCAGCCCTGGTGGAATGTGACCTGATTCCCTTGGGCACCGGTTTACCATGATGCAAGTAGCAGAAACAAATGCAGTGGCTTATCCACTTAGAAATAGTCTGCTTTGATATAGCCTTCCCCTCTGATCCTGCAGCAAATGCCACCAGTAGTTGCTCAGACTTTCTTAGAGATTTGGTCCTGTTTAAGTAGAATCTTAGTTGTCTGTGTACATCAAATGAATGCAGAATCCGCTCCCCTTTGTTCTGCGGATCCGGGTAAAATGTTGGCAGGTGAATAGTTTGGTTAAGAGCCACACTGGATACCACCTTAGGCATAAAGGAAGGATTGGTCCTGAGGGACACCCTGTCCGGGTAAAATGTAATAAAAGCCTCCACAGCCATGAGGGCCTGTAGTTCTGAAACCCTTCTTGCTGAAGCGATTGCCAAAAGGAAAGCTGTTTTCCAAGATAAAAACTTTATATGCAGTAGCTGCTGGTTCAAAAGGAGGCAGGGTAAGTTTTTTCCAGCACAAAATTGAGGCCCCATGCAGGAGTTGGTGATCTTCTGGGAGGCCTTAAATTTTTGGCCCCTCTAAGATACTGTTTTAGTAGAGGATAAGAAATGACGGGAGGCTCCGTGTTGTAATGAGCCAAGATTGCAGAGGTATGGATTTTTATTGAGGAAAATGATAGGCCCTTGTCAAGCATCTCAGTCAAGTATTGTAAAATCTGAGGGATATTTGGTTATGCTGTATCCGTTTACTTGTGCTTGGTTCCAAGTACAGAATTTCTTCCATTTATCAGCATAGGATTTTCTAGTAGTAGGTCTTCTGGCTTCCAAAATGACATCCATTACAGATGTACTGAGAGGTGTTGTTTGAATAATTACATGATCAGCTATGCTGCCAGGTTCAGAGTTTGGAGCCGAGTGTGCAGAATTTGATTGTTCTGCTGAGACAGTAGATGAGGTATTTGAGGCAAGTACCAAGGAGGGAGTTGAGACATATTCCTTAGAATTGGGTACCAGTGCTGGCGAGGCCAGTCCGGAGCAATTAGGATAATTTTTGTTTTTTCCTGTCTGACCTTTAGTAAGACCTTGGAAAGAAGCGGTAGAGGGGGAAAGGCATAGACTGATAGGTTTTTCCAATTGAAGGATAGGGCATCCACTTTCTATGCTTGTCTGTGATAAGTCCTTGTGCAGAATTTGTCCAGTTGATAATTTTGGGGGGAGGCAAATAGATCTATGTCTGGGCTCCCCCATTTCTGTGTTACCATGCTGAAGATTTGTGGATCCAGTTTCCACTCGTGCGGGTCCATAGGATTTCTGCTTAGGTCGTCTGCCAGAGTATTTTGTTTTCCTGGCAGGAACTGAGCTTGAAGATGTACTTGGTAAGTCAAGGCTGTGTTCCACAATGCCATGGCTAGTCTACACAGGGGGTAGGAATGTGTACCCCCCTGCTTGTTTATGTACCACATAACCGTGGTGCTGTCAGTCTATCATTAGTTGTCCTGGATGAAATAAGTCCTTGAAGGCTGTCAGGGCATTCTGAACAGCTAGCATCTCTTTCTGGTTGATATGCAGATGCATTTGCTTTGGGCTCCATATGCCCCAAAAGTATCTCCCCACCAGGTGGGCCCCCCAAGCATAGTCTGATGCGTCTGTAGTTAGGGTATAGGTGGCAGGGGGTAGAGTGAATGACAGTCCCTTGTTTTGGTGACATGTCTCTGCCCACCAAAGAAACTCCTGCTGTAGGCAGGGAATGAGAGGAATCATTGTTTTCAGACTATGACAATGTTGACTCCATAAACTTTTTAGGTACCACTGAAGTTTCCTCATATGCAGTCTTGCATATGGAATTAGCAGAATGCAGGATGCCATGAACCCCAAAGCCTGCAGAATTTGTTTTGCAGATAACTGGGTTTTTGTTGCCATCTGTTTGAAATATATAGTCAGTTGCCTTTGTTTGTCTGGCGTAAGGTAAATCATCTGGGCAGCTGTATTCAAGCTGGCACCCAGGAATGTAATTTTTTGAGAGGGTACCAGTTGTGATTTCTTTTCATTTATTGTGTACCTTAGGCATGTTAGAAGCCTTTTTACAAAGGCCAGATGTTGAAGAAGAATGTCCTTGTTCTCTGCTTGAATGAGACAGTTGTCCAGGTAAGGATAAATTTGTATGCTTCTTTGTCTGCAAAATGCAATTACTGGTGCCAAGCACTTTGTAAAGACCCTGGGCGCAGTAGTTAAGCCAAAGGGCAGTGCAGAGAATTGGTAATGCATAAAACCTGCCTTGAAGCAGAGGTATCGTCTGCATGATTCCCTTATTGGGATATGCAGGTATGCCTCTTTTAAGTCTAGAGTCACTAACCAAGCGTTTCTGCCCAGCATAGGCAGTAGCTGTTGTAAAGTCAGCATTTTGAAATTTGGAATGTTCAGGAACGTGTTCAAAATCGATAAGTCCAGTATTGTATGCCAGGCATTGTCTTTTCTGGGTACCAGTAACAGTCTTGAATAAAAGCCTTGTCCTTTTTCCTGTTCTGGTACTGGTTAAATAGCCCCCATATCCATGAGGGACGTAACTTGTTTCTGAGCCTCTGCCCATTGATTTTGTGGCAGATCTGGCCAACCGTTTGGAATTGGCAAAGTATGGAAATGAAATCTGTACCCCTGGGATACTATGTTTAATACCCACTTGCCCTAGGTAATTAACTGTCAATTTGGGCATGAAGTGCTAATTTCCCCCACAAGGGGGCTGCCAAAAGATAAGTGCTTGGTGATGGTAGAAGGACGTCATTGAGACTGCTTACTGTAGGGTTGTCCTTTGTTCCCTCCAGATTTGGAGGTGGAGGCACCCCCATTGCTTTGACCTGTAAGAACCCTGTGATTGGTATCTAGAGCCTTTTCAGCGCCTGGATTTGCCTTGAGAGGCTCTGTTGGACACTGGAAAGGACCAGTTTTTAGTAGGCCGGTGTCTACTGAATCTGGGTGGCTGCACTTGTAAGAAATCTTTTACAGTTTGCATAGATTTAGCTTTGTCTTCCATTTTCTTTAAAACCTCTTCTGCCTTATTACCAGACCAAGTATCATGCTGTAAAGGGGCATCCAACAATTTAGCTTTAACATGATCAGGCAGATTTTGCTCCTTGAGCCAGGCATGCCTTCTAATCACAGATCCACTAACTGCGTCCCTGCAAGAGACCTCCAAAGAATCAAAACCACATTGCAAAGTATGCTTTCCCACCTGTTCTGCTGCATGCAATAATTCCTGTAATTCTTTATTTTCCACACAATCAGAAATCAAAATAATTTTCTGTTTCAATAAGGCCATAACATGCTGTTGATATTTAAACATATGAAACTGGCAGTTTAAGGCCCTATTTGCCAAGGTTGCAGACATATAAACCTTCATTCCCCATCTATCCAGCGCCCTGGAGTCTCTATCAGAGGGGGTAGGATTTTTGGCTGTAGAGGCCTTTACACCTTTGAGACCCTGTGAGATAGTTTCAGGAACAGCAGCAGGATTTTTGAATAGAAATTTGTGGGTCTCAGGAACCCTGTAATATCTGTCTGGCTTACTAGGAGCCGGAGGTAGGGAATCAGGAGCCATGCTTGATTCTGAAAACACATCAACAATGTCTAGTACAGGAGGTATAGCCAAAGGCCTATGCAGAGGAAGGAGGAGGAAATCCCCAAGCCTCTTTTTTGATTCAGAGAAATCCTGACTCTCCCAATGAAAATGTTCCCTTAAAGTATGCAAGGTTTTTCCAAAAGAAAAATTCTCAGGAGGAGATGCAGATGGGATGGATTCTTCTGCATCTGAATCCTCATAGGGTGGTATAGAAAGTTCCCGATCAGAAGAGGAATCAGAAGAAATAGAAACCTGATCTGAAGATTCAAAATCAGTGTCTTGCCTAGGCCACTTAGCAGGGGGGGGGGGGTTTGGTGGGAACCCCTGATCAAGATAATTAAGTCCTCAGTCATTTTGATCATCTATTTTTTAGGCATGGGGGCCTGAGCACGTGGCTCATGTGTCGGTTTTTTACAATTAGATGTTTTTGATCTTGTTTTTGAAGCTAGCGTTGGTTTTATATAAAAATGTTGAGGCCTGAACACACCCTCAGAAGCCGGTGCCTGCTCAGCGGCTCCGGACCCATCCAAGGGAGAGACATCCGCGGGTTCAATACTCTGAGAATCTCAGCATACCGGACTCCGCATGGGTCTCGGTAGAGGCCTGCGACTGAAAAGTAGCGGGTATCAGGGGCCGCGAAAGTGCCTGAGTACCGGCGAACCGGCGACTGGCTTAGGAGAAACTTCATCGTCTGTTTTGGACCTCGACGGTCTGTCTCTGTCTTCTTCTTTGCATTTTTTGTGAACTCCGTTAGTCGGATTGCTAACCGACGACATTTCAGGGTAATTAAATCTGGATCCAAAATATTTTGAAGCAAAAATATACCGACGATTAATAGTGCGTTGGTTAAATCTAGCACAAAACCGACAGCAAGGCACGTTATGATCTGGGCCTAGGCAAGGAATACAGTACAAATGAAAATCCTTATGAGGTATTTGCTTCCCGCAGGTAATGCAATTATTAACTTTTACTGACATCGGTAAGGAGCAAGAAAAAGTTTCCCCAACGGGGTACTTAGCTTTAGTTGAAGACTTCGGTTCTGAAACTCGAATGCGAAAATTTCAGGAGTCGGCCGACCGGCACTTGCAAACTGCTTCTGCTTCGGGCACCGCGGGGCAAGAAAAACTGAATAAAATGGCATCGGCTGCATGTTTTATACCCCTGATGACCTGACGTCATGGAAGAGGAGACAGCAACCAACGCAGGACCCAAGACTTTGATATTCAGACCGACTGAGGGCAACCTGCCAGCAGATTACCCAAATGTAATGACTGCAACAGTGAAACACGAAGAACATTAAAAAATGCTCTGCTCATGTCCCTCTTTATGCTGAACCTGCCTCCCACACTCTCATTTTCCCTTCCTGAATATAACATGTAAAAGGATAAAACCAAAAGAAAAAGAGGAAGGAACAGACCCTAATGCGGCATACATCTTTAAAGGGCTCGGAAGCTGGACCAACTTGGTAAATTTCTTGCAGACCAAATTCAACAGAGTTCAGCCTTGGGGCAGAGTTGTTCTGAGGATGTCCCATATGCACCTTACACTTTGGACACAGGGCATGCAACTGATGTACAATATATGGAAGGTGTAAAGGCGTTGGTATGCTGGTTGGACAATCAGCTTTCCTCAGGAGAATATTCCTGATATAAGAATACTGTAACAGTGATAAGGATGGACATTACACTTTTGTGAAACTATTTTCTTTGCATAATTGTCTGTATTTTACTCTTGTGGAAGTGGCTCACACAAATCTATCAATCTCTGCATAAATTTAAACTTTGCAAATTACAGTTGCTTCATTTTGCTTCCAACTGCTCTATAACACAAACGGTACATGCCTAAGCTTCCATCAAGATGTTGGGCAGTGCCCCCTTAACTGAAGGACATCTGAGGCTGTTAGAAACAAGCAGTTTGTGTGTTGTATTCAAGAGGCATGTCCTGCACATGAATTCAGACATCTGCAAAGTGAGGAGTGTGTGTGTGTGTGTGGGGGGTATGACTCCAGAAAGCCAGCAGGTCAGCTAACCCAAGAATGCCTCTGCATATGCCCTCTTCACTGCCATAAGGCCCACAGTGCTGTTATTGTGTAGTGAAAGTGGTTAGCACTAAATGTCACAACGAAGTTGCCAACCACAAAAATTCCTAGTCATCCATACTGGAAAGTTGTTCTGACATGATCGCTGCACATGCACATCCCCTTTAAGATGGGCTTAAAGACACAAATTTTTTAATACAACAAGATCAGCAGCACCACGGGACAACTTAGTGTTATGCTAAATGCCATTAAAAATCTTCTTTGAATTCTGCTCCCCCTATAATGACACCTCATTACAAATTCTTGGTATGGCCCAGTTCATAGCAGGAAATATGCAGAGTCACTGCCTGATGGCATCAATATTATGTGAATTTCCAGTAGCAAGTCAAGGCCAAAAGGGACAAATTACTTCCATATCTGCAAACGCAAAACATGACTTCCACCTGGTACAGCAATGAAGATGTCCAAATTTAGAGCAGTCTGGTTGGATAATGCAACTAAACTCAGGACACCTGCAAGGGTATGAAATGGATTGCTCAGTGCCCTCTTTTCTCTCTTTCTTTTTCTTTTCTCTTTCTGCCTGCATTAATTTTATTGCACACACACAACATAATATGTAGGCTTTAGTAACTCCATCATACAAGAGAGATCTTGCACATTTACATTAAATCTACTGCACACAGTAGAGCTTTGTAGGCTCATTTAATTTTGTCATGTGTATCTCACCTTTCTGCTGAAGAATACAGTGCTATGTGCTGCTTTGCACAAACTTTTGAAAATGTTGAACGTTGTTTCCAATGATCATAAAGTGTAACAAAAAATGCTTTCGCTTCACTCAGTATATCAGTTTCCCATTCCCTGAGTATATTAATTCCAACTTGATAACAAGATCAGCTGTAGGCATGCCTAGCACAACTCTACCATCTGTAGTGGTTGTACTGTGCAAACAATATCGGCGGAGTGCATTAATTCTATTATATAAAATGCATCTGAAGGCTGTATTAAATTCTGTTGCTCACACCACAGCTTGCTGTTTAATAATAGTGGTGTAGGTTTCTTTCCTATGCTCACTTCAAATGCTCAATGATACCTCCCCCTTGCTTACAAAATGCAAAATGTTCTAGCTCTATTTTGTGACAATTTCTACCTCCCTTACTAGTTCAGTATCTCAGGCTGCATAAATTCTGTACTATACAGCACAGTTCTTCATCCTATTAACTTCATTGATCGCAGATTCCAGTCAGTAGACTATACTCTGTTATGCATAGCACATCTGTAGGAGGTATTACTTCGATATACCACAGCTTTCTACTGATGTATTCAATGCCCTATGGTGCTCATAACAGACTACAGCTTACTATTATGAAGTATTAGAGAACACTGCATTTTCACATTACTTCCAACATCTACATAGCTGTGTCGTGTGTGTGTGTGTGTGGGGTGTCAGAGTGACGTGAAATAACAGAAACCCAAACAGCAAGTATTAATTTTGAAAATAAATTTAAAATGGGGTATTTTTGTTGAAGGCAGTGACTACCTTACAAAATAAAAATGATTTCCTGAAAAATGTACAACCATTTCTCACTGTCTGGGTCCAAGATACTATACCTCATGAAAGGAAGTGCATACATTTTGTTTGAAAATACTTATTCTGGTTATAGAAGCTCACTGCCTTATGACTTGAATGAAGAGTTGTCAAGAGGGATGCTGGACCAGGACCAGCAACATTCAGAGATCAGTCAGTAAGACAAAGCTTGGTGGAACCACAGAAGGATTATTATTACTACTATTAGAGAAGTACACTAATTGAGTTTAATGAATTATCCTACCATCTCTACATAATTTCCTTAAATTTATCAGAACCTTACAGGCACATTTAGAGTATAATGAAAAACAGTGTTGTTTTTTTATCTTGATCAGTCTGTAAAGTACAGTTGTGTAATTAAAATTACCATAGCATTAGATGTTCATATTATTACTGCTGCAGTACCCTTAGCTATACTGGTTACATCCCATTAAAGCTATAAGAGCCAGCCAGCTTTCAAAGCTTCAAGAGCATCATTCGCACTTACTCAAATCGTGATCTCGAGCTGATCTACTGAAGAGAGTGGTTTGTGTACAAAGTCCTTCATAGCTTTCATGCCAATTACGACAGTGAAGCTAGCACCTTGAAAAGATCAATGTTAAGAAACTAAAAATAGAAAATTTCATCTTGGTACCAAAAATATACAAAAATAATGGGGATGGAGGGAGTGGCAACTGAAGCAGTGATTAATTAAACATCTGCTGTTATGGTACGTTAAATTACACAACTGTGCGAGTTAATCATACTGACCACTGCTGCATAAGCCTTAGCTATGTGGGTAACTACCCACTGCTTACACTGAATAGGAGGAGGAAGAATGAAGGCCCACAAAATTTTGCACTGATGGTATGCAAGATACCTAAAGAGTGAGAAATTGCTGAAAAGCTATATCCCAGGCTACCACATGACTAATCTTCACAGAGGGTAACAGCTGGTGTCCCCTGTTTATGTACCACATCACTCTGGTGTTGTCTGTAAAGACTTTTAATGGTCCTGGGGCCAAATAAAATTGTGTGTGTTGACAGCATTTATAAGTGCCAACATTGCTTTTACATTTATATGTTTTGGGCTGTCTTTTCTGTTCCAACGATCCAGAACTTTTATACCAAGAGACACTGCTATCAAAGTCTGAGGCATTTGTTGTTAGAGATTGTGCTGGAATTAGAAGGAAAAATGAGATACCTGGATTCAGATAAAACTGGCATTTCCTCAAAGAATCTCCCTTCTCACAAACCCCAAAAGTGGAATCTAAAATATCAGGGGAATGTGACATTGGGACCAAAGAAATTTTAGGTACCATGGAATTTTTCTCATGTGGAGTCTTGCCAGATGAATCATAAGAATCATAGATATCATGAGACCTAGAAACCTGAGAAATTCCCTTTCAAAACAGCTGTCCGAGTGAAAAAAACTCAGGGCTAGATCTACCATACAGATTTACTTTTTCCTGTGGTAGAAAAGCTCACAAAACTGAGGTATCTAGGAGACAACCCAGAAAAATAATCTTGTAAAGAGTTAACAAGACTTTTGGATGTTATTCTGGAAACCCCAGACTGAGGAGGAGATCTCTCACCCAAGTGTGAGATTCTAGACACTTAGAAAGATAAACAAGTTGTCTGAAGGACGGCAAAGTGGTTGCGTTGTCGCCTCACAGCAAGAGGTTCTCCAGTTCAATTATCAGCAGCGTTGCCTTCCATGTGGAGTCTGCATGTCCTCCCTGCATCTGTGTGGGTTTCCTCCGGGTGCTCCTGTTTCCTCCCATGTTACAAAGATATGCAACTAAAGTATTTTTTCCCGGGCCTCCACTGAAAATTGGCTTTGTTCCAAGCTGGACTTTGCCAGCAAACAAATGTCAAATAAATAAATAAATAAAATAAAGAAAAATGTGAATGCCTTGCAGTCTACAGTAGAATATCACTGGAGCTAGACACTATGGGCTAACCACTACACCAAGTTATTTAGAAAAGGTAATGCAGAGACCTAAAGGTGTGAATCCTAGCACAGAAAACATTAAGAAATGTCTGAAACCTGGAGCTATAAGTATGTGTTAAGCATTTTTTTTTTAAATCTAAGGTCACCAAAAAACAAATGGGGAATGACAGGTATTTTCAAACTTGTGCATTATCACAAACTGATTTTGAAAGGAAAGCTCCAGAACCGGTATCCATGAATCTTCTTTGGCATAAGAAACCTCCCTGAATAAAAACCCTTCTCCTATCTGGAGAGTCTCAGTTTGGTGTCTGCTGACTGTTGCGATAACCTGAGTCAAAAGGCAAAGAATGACAGAAGGGAAAACAGTTTGAACTGGCAGATGAGAAAGAATCCCTAGAAAGGGAGGGAGAGATTACCACTGCCACCTGTATCCACAATGAATCACTTTCAGAACCAGGTTCTTTGAAACTATTTGCTGCAAAGAAGAGAAATGGAGGTTTAGATTTTTGTTAAGCATTAAAGGTCTGTCATGGTGGGAAGGGGGGGGGCACTGATTTTGAAGATAGTCATTCAGGCCTGTTAGAATTCCCTTTATTCTGAGGGGTGCCATCTATCTTAGTACCTTCCTCTGCCACTGCTTTTAAAAATCTCCTTACCTGTAGCATAAAAGTTGTAGTGGAAGGATTAAGTTCATTGACAAACTTGAAGGGAAGTTGAAAAATCAGTGAAACCCTCTGAATCAGCTTGGTCCTCTCCTCTCAGTTCTTAAAGACCTCTACAGCATATGGTCCAAACATTACCTTCTCTGTCTAATGGAGAATTTAAAATTTCAACTATAACCACCTCAGGAAGGATTGGAGTGCACAACCAAGCAAACCTCCTACTGGAAGTGGTGCAAGATGAATCATAAACACATTACAAAATAAAGGTAGCACTTGAGACACAAAGCAGTAAGATTACACAATGCTGTTTTTCCTCAGGAGGAGGAAAAAATACCACAATAATCCTTATGTTCTCAAAACAGACAGGCATAAACGAACATATCAGCCAGACAATTTAGAATTCCAAAAATAAATTTTGCAGAATAATATATGTTTTCCCAAATCTAACAAAAGCTTACCCATCCTTGTTGAAAGGGGAGGGACTAGCATTAACCAGCTGTTTGGTAGCAGGTGGGTTTAGCAGATAAATCATTGCTAAGTCTGATCTAGTGTTAGAATATAAAAAAATATAAGACCTAGGAACTTTATATGACACATCTGTTTTCTTTCTTAAGGGCAGAAGGACTGCTGTCAATCAAGTTACATGCAGTAATAAAACCATTCTCCAACAATGGAAGAACAGGAGGAACTTGTGCAGGTTCAGTAAAGTCCCCTTACAATAAATTACAATATTTCTTGAGAGACAATGGAATGTCAATTTGTTCTTACAAAAACAAATAATTTTGATAACTGTTAACTGTTTCAGAAAAGAAGAATCCTTCACGAGGACTCTCAGAAGGCACAAACTCAGAAAATGAAGATCGCAGTTTTCTTTTAACAGAAATAGCAGAATTGTTTTAACAGGCAAAACCTCCCTAGGAACAGGCATACCACGCTGGCTAGCTAAAAAGGTACTCTCCACTTCTTTTTAGACCAACATGAGTGGCTCTCCCTTTCCTGCCAAGGGCAATTCAAAAGCCAGAGGACGGGTGTAATTCTGGGTCATGATGGCGGCCATTTATGGACGGTGCAGTGGTGCAGCAGTAGCGTTGTTGTCTCACAGCAAGAGGTTCTCCAGTTTGATTCTCGGCTAGGGTGCCTTCTGTGTGGAGTCTGCATGTCCTCCCTGCATTCATGTGGGTTTCCTCCGGGTACTCCACTTTCCTCCCACGTTACAAAGACATGCATCTGGAGCGTTTCTCCTCAAGCCTCCACGAAAACTGGCTTTGTTCCAAGTCGGACTTTCTCGGTAAACATGTTAAATAAATAGATAAATAAAATGGCTGAAGGGACTAAATTAAAGAGACAATGTAAAAAAAATGAAGTGTCTGAAGAACCAGAAATGGCTGGATCTGTGGCTGAGGCACTTTAGTAGCCTGCTTAAGTGGCAAACAGGCTTGTAAATTTTTTTGTGGCTACAAGGAAGAACCAAGGAACCAATATGCTGTTCCATGGAAAATCAGAAGAATATGCCCAATTCCTGAGTAAGCCTGGCAGCATTAGTTGGTAAAACTGGCAAATATTAAAAAAGGCACTTTTTCCTCCACTACATAAAGCATATTAACTAAGGCTAGTGCAGCAGTGATCAAAATGGTGAAGATTATCAGTATCTGATAATCCTCTGACCTCTCTCACTCTATTATATATATATATATATATATATATATATATATATACATATATATATATATATATATATATATATATATATATATACATATATATATATACATATATATATATACACACACACACACCTATATATATATATATATATATATACACACACACACATATACACACAAACCACACACATGTACATATATATATATATATATATATACACACACACACACACACACACACACACACACACACACACACACACACACACACACACGAGTCCCCTTCAGTAGAGCAAACGTTTATAAGTTCAAACCACATATGGCTGAGACCATATGTTCGAAGTTGTAAAAGTCTGATCTGACTGAATGGAGATCTCCATACAGAGTAGAAAGGGAAGATTTCCCATTTCCGCAATTTAGTGCGATCTCAGAGTTGGTATATTTAAGTAAAAGGGTGGGGAGGGTGCAGGGGGGCATAGCCCCCCTGCTACAGACATTTAGTTTCGTGTTTTTTGGTTTTATGTGGTTTTATGTCAGTGTTCAAACTTTTACGAGTGCGAACATATGGTCTCGGCCATATGTGGTTCAAACTAGTAAAAGTTCAATCAACTGGTGTAGATAGATATATATATATATATATATACACACACATATATAGATATATATATATATATATATATATATATATATATATATACACACACACACACACACACGGGTGTGTGTGTGTGAGAGACATGCAACACTGCTGGCCCATACAGGACTGTTAAGAAATGTCAGGGACAGCTACTAAACTGGTGTAGCTACATTTTTCACATAAACAAGGAAGGCATGCATATATATGAGAAAACATGCGCTGACCATGTCCAACAAGTAGCAAAATACCTGAGCCTCTGTCTACCACAGAGAAGACCTTTAGGCTTTAGCAAATTCAGCTCTGCATCTGGAGATCCCATCCAGTTTGTAATGTTTGGTAAAGGTATGAACAAAAGACCAGGTGGCTGCTTCAAGGATGACGCTGTTATCTAAGCCCTTGAAGAATGCCTTAGAGGAAGCCACAGCTCTGGTAGAATGGGCCTTCCACAGGTGATGGGAGGCTCTTTCAATGGTGTGTGTAACAAAGGCAAATAGTCTTTGAAATCCAAGAAGAAATGATCTGCTTGGAAATGGGTAAACCCAGCGCCTCGGGATGAAAGTTCACAAACAACTGATACGATTTCCTGACAGCTTTAGTCTTGTCCAGGTAAAATCTAAGTTGTTTATGCACATCTAAGGGGTGCAGTACCTTCTCACTGTGGTTTTGGGAAGAAGGTAGGTAACTGAATGGACTGGTTAAAGGATAACTCATTAACCACTTTTGGCATAAAGGAAGAATTTGCTCTCAAGGATACCCTTGTCCTTGTGAAAGACCAAGAAGGTGGTTACAGCCATAAGGCCCTACAGCTCCAACACCCTTCTAGCTGAAGTCAAGGCCACTAATAAAGCAGTTTTCCAAGAGAAACATACAAGGAAGGCTGAATATGCAGGCTCAAAAGGGGCCAGGATCAATTTTTCTGAAACAAAATAAAATTTTCCAAGGAGGAGGAGGAACAGGTTTCCTGGGAGGTTTAATGTGAAGGATGCCTTTAAGGAATTGTTTTACCTCAAATCTGGATGCTAGAAGGGGAAATAGAGGCAGGTAAGCAGAAAACAGCTGACATATGTGCTTTGACAGAAGAATAAGCCAAGATAGCAGAGAGCACTTCACACAAATAAATCAGACCACCACTGATTCCCACTGTCAGTGGGTCTTGGTTCTTAGAGTGACACCCCATAGCAAAAATCTTTTCCATTTGGAAATGTAAGGCTTTCCAGTATTGGTTTTTCTCACCTCCTGCAAAATCCTGAGCATGTCCTCAGAGAAAAGGTGTCTGAAAGGAATTAGAATCCGATTACCCACAGTGTCGGCTGTAGTGCTGACAGGTGTAAATGTATCAGGGATCCTTTGTTTTGTGTGAGAAGGTCCACTCTGTGGGGTAACGTGGTGATGGCCCTTGGCTAAATGCAGAATAAAAGGGAACCAGTGCTGTCTTGGCCAAAAGGGAGTCACCAGCAAGAATTTTGGTTGGTCCTGTCAAATTCTGAACAGGACCTTTGGGATTAGAGGAAGGGGAGGGAATGCATACAGAAACATCACCTTCCAAGAAAAGGAGAGGGTGTCTACTTTCCAAACCAGAGGACTGGGACACTGGCACAACATTTTGGAAGTTGTCTGTTCAGGGGGAGGCAAATAAAAATTATTTGAGGAATACCCCATTTGTGGACTATGTCCAGGAACACATCCCTGTGAAGCATCCATTTGTGGGATTGAGTCAAAGACCTTCTCAGGGAGTCTGCCATGAAATTCTGGTTGGAGGGAATGTACACTGCCTGAATAGTCATGTGGTATTAGGCAAAAAATTCCCAAACCAGAAAAGCCAACCTGCAAATGAGATAGGATCTGGTCCCCCCACTTGTTCACATACCAAAGGACTGTCATGTTTTTGCCACAAAAAAATCAATACTCCTTGACAAAAAAAACTACTACTTTAAACTCCAGCACAAGCATCAACAAAACCCACAAACTGTCTGGTCAGCTATAAAAAGACTTTTACACTCAGGCCACTCCAAGACTCCAACCCCATCAGGTCTCTCCCTAAACACTACCAATAAGATTGCTGACGCTTTCAATACCTTCTTTACAGAAACTGTCCAATCTCTTGCAAACTCCTTACCACCTGTTAGCTCAACCCTCCCATCTCCCCTGACTAGCACACCCCCTACCTTTCATTTAAAGCCAGTTCCTACATCACTCATCTATACCCTACTTACCAAACAAACCATGTACCCCCTCAGCCAATCTCCTACCAGCTGAATACCTGCAAATTGCAGCAAAAGTAATTGCCTATCCTATTTTCATACTTATTAATAGAACCATTACTGAAGGCTCCATCCCATCTCTCTGGAAAATCTCTCACATAATCCCACTTCACAAGGGTGGTAACTCAACCAAACTCTTCCCATAGCCCCACTCTCATCTCTAGCCAAAATTATGGAAAAATGCATCCACCAACAACTACTTAATCACCTTCTCCAAAATAACCTACTATCAGACTGTCAGCATGGTTTTAGGCCTTTCCATAGTACTACTACTGCTCTATTATCCTTCTCTGATGGCCTTAACAAACATTGTAACAATAATAAGCTCTCTGCTACACGCTTTATTGACCTCTCTAAAGCCTATGATATGGTAAACCATCAAATACTTCTAGACATACTAAAATCACTCTCAATCAACTCGCAGGCACTACAATGGTTCAAGTCCTATTTAGAAAATAGACAGCAAGCTGTCCTCTGTGACAATAACCTTTCCACTCATCTTCCTATTATGCTTGGGGTCCCTCAAAGCTCTATCCTGGGACCTCTCCTTTTCTCTATATTCATTAATGATCTAAATATAAATATTCCTCAAGCCACCTGCATTCAATATGCAGACGATTCTACACTAGTGTGTACTGCCACTTCATCAGCTGAGCTCCAAACCATTACTCAAACTGTATTTAACTCAGTTGAAAAATGGTTCCTACAACGTTGCCTCCTACTAAATGTCAGAAAATCTAAATTATTGCTATTTACTCCAACACTAAAGTCCTCCCCAATTGATCTCACTGTTAAGTCCAGCAATGGTACTGTGACTGCTACTGACCCGACCACCAAACTATTAGGCGTAACAATTTATCAAAACATTAACTTTGACTCGCATATTAACACAACTATTAAAACTCTTAACAGAAAACTTGGCTCTCTTTACAGGATAAAATCTTTCCTTACCCCTGAAACCAGAACAAACATTGCCCACACCCACCTAATCTCTACCCTCCTCTATGCCTCACCCATTTATACTAATCTTTCCAAAAGTAACCTCAATAAACTGGCAACCTCCTATAACAACATTGCCAGGTTTGCCACTGGCTCCCCATTTAGAACCCACCATTGTCTAAATCTCAAACAGCTAGGATGGCTAGAACTGCATAACCAGCTACAATTTCAACAACTTACTATCACCCATAAGATAGTCTATCATCCCAGCAATACTCCTATTCTCAGTTACCTAATCTCCCCCTATATAAATCTTACTACCCTTCGCTCAGCAAATAAATTATTAGTAACCATCCAGAAATCCTATAATAAAGCAGGAGACTCTCTTTTCTCTAATTCTGTGGAGAAGATTTGGAATAGGCTTCCCAGCAACCTAGCATTACTTTCATCATTACCACTCTTCAAATATCAACTAAAATGACTCCTTAAAACACAATGACTATGCCCCTGCAGTAACAAACACTAACTGTACAGTACTACTGTTTTTCTACCCTCCCACAATCACCTAGTGGGATTACTAAGCCTCCTTTACTCTAATTTCTAGTCTTCTCTTTTCTGTGAACTACCCCGTAGCATGTACATTGGAACCTTACCCCTGCTCCAGGCACTTGTATTTCAGCTTTGTATGTATGCTACCTATTCTACTTGAGTGTATAATTATGAACAAACTTAATTAGTCGAGTCTTTCTTTCTTACTCTTCTGCATGTCAATTATCAAACCCTAAACCAAAGATATACGCTTCTAGAACTACTGTATTGCTAGACCTTGTACATTACATTATTTTTGATGTTAGTTTCTATAATGTTAGCCTCCAGCAATAATGTATTCAACGTTTTATTTTTATATTTGTTTTCTTTTCATTTTTTACTCCTGTGACATTAGCTTAATTTTGGAGCTTATCTCCCCGGGTCTCTACTGAAAATGGACATGTATCCAGTTAGACTAGCCCGGTCAACAAATGTAAAACAAAAAATAAACAGTTTGAGAGGGACTGAGCAAAGTAGAGGGTGAAATGCTTGTAGAGCTAGGAGCAATGCTCACATTTCCCTGATGTTGATGTGTTCTGTTTCCTGGGAATGAGACCAAATTTCCTGAACCGTAAATCTGCCCAAGGCTGCCCCCCCAGCCTACATCTGGTGCATCTGTGTAGAGTTCTAGGACTGGGTTGAGAGGATGCAGAGGTAGTCCTGGATTTAGGTCTGTCTGTTGGATCCACCACAGTAGTTCCCTCTTTAGACAAGGAATGAGGGGGACTTTGTGTTCTAGTGGGTGAGAATGAGTCCACAAAGATCTGAGGAACCACTGGAATTTCCTTATGTGAAGTTTTGCCATTGGCACCATGGGAATGGCTGAAGCCATGAACCCTAGCACCCTGAGGAACTCCCTGGTAATGATGTGAGTCAAGGGGAGAAGGGAGTGAAAGAAGGACCAAAGGCCCTGCACCTTCTGAGGTGGAGGAGACATTCTCATTAGGTCTGTCTGATTTCAACAAACCAGGAAAATGTGGTCCCATGAAGGGGTGAGGACTGACTTCCTGAAGTTGATGGTGAATCCCAGTTTTCCAAGGAGGGAAATGGTGGTCTCCAGATTTTTTAGTAGAGTATGGGGAGCTGGAGCCTGTAAGAACAAGTTGTCCAGGTATGGAAAAATCTGGATACCCAAAAGCCTGCAATATGCAATCACTGGAGCCAGGCATTTTGTGAACACCCTCAGAGCTGTAGAAAGATCAAAGGGCATGGCACAGAATTGAAAATGCCAGGAACCCACAGAAAAACGTAAATTTCCTGAACACAGGGTGAACGGGGGTGTGAAGGTAAGCATCTTTTATATCTAGAGATGCTGTGAATCCCTGTGGAAGACTAAGAGGAAATAGAGTTTGGAGTGTGAACACTCTGAAGGAAAGAACCTTTAAGTGTTGAGATGGAATAAATCCAGTATTGGTATCCAGGGGCCATCCTTCCTGAGCACTAAGAACATTCTCGAATAAAAGTCTTTCCTTCTTGAGGTTTGAGGAACCCTTTGAATACAGCCCTGTTGCCAAAGCTCCAAAAGGAGCTTTGGGAAGTGGGGCAGCTGCTCTTGGGGGGGTGGGGGGAGATATGGTAGAGGGATGCCCGGGGGTGGGGTGGGGTGAACTGCCAAACAAGGACCCAGGTGTCTTGGTGATGCTTTCCCAGACCCTGTGAGCATTTCAAAAGCGAATGGAAAGAGGGGAAAGAGAGACATCTGCAGAGTAGTCAGACTCCCTGCTTTGTCAGGAAAAGACAGCCTTTGTCGTGAGGGTGCCTGTGAACCCCTAGGTTTCTGTCATCGCTTCCCTCCTCTGGAAGTCTTACTGGAGGAGTGCTGAGTGCAGCTGTGGACAAAAAAAGGTTTAGATGGGAAATTCCTATGAAACCGGAGCACAGGAGAAACTAAGGCGTGTTTCAACTCCTTGAGTTCCTTAGTTTTTTCCTGTAGGGACTTAAGGAGAGAAGCTGCTGCTGGAGCAAATAAGGCTGAATTATCTAATGGTGCATCCATTAATTTAGATTTGAAGTCATCCTGGAGGGGCTGCAACCTAAGACAGGAAAATCGTCTGAGAAATGAGCCAGTAGCAGCTGCCGTGGCACAAACCTCTGCCGCATCACAGCAGCACTTAATGGAGTGTCTTGCCACTTGGGAGGAAGCTCCCAAGATAGAGAGAGCCAAGGCTTTTCCTTCAGAATGTGGAAGATCTGAAATGGTTCTTGATGCCTGAGAAAAAATCTCTGACTACTTGTCATATGTGTCTGATAACTAATGGCACTGAAGGCCAAGGTGGCTGAAGTATAGGCCTTTTTTCCTCGGTCTCTCAAGGGTTCTACTCTCTTTGTCTGACGGGATAAGGGTGGTAGAAGTAAGCATCCTAGATGATTTACTTGTAGCTACAGAAATGACTGCTGGGTCTGCAGCAAGATACTGAAAGAGGATTTTCCAATCCTCAGAGACCTTGTAGAAGTCATCTGGCTTCTTAGGAGCCAGGGTCTGGGAGTTTGAGGTTTGGGAAGCATTATGAAAGCCATCCAGAAATTCAGGATGCTCTGGTGAGACTACAAAGGGGCTAGGAAAATCAGCTTGTAGAAGTTGATAGCATCTTTTTTGGACATCAGAAATTTGGGAGGTGTCCCACTTAAAGTGTTCTCCAAAGGCCTGTCAATCTGTAGGGGCCTCTTTAGCATGGGACAAATGCTTATTTTTTTTGTTTTTTCTTTGCAGCAGAAACAATTCTATGCAACGCTGGAGGACCAGACGAAGGCCTGCATTCAAAAGTGTCTGAATCAATTTATTCTCTCACTATAGTTCATTGCACCACCCTAGGGCTCTCGGTAATATCGAGCCTAGGTTCTCCCACAACATCCTGATTGGACATCTGTTCAACCTCCAAAGACGTGCTTGGGGCCGAAGTCAAGGTGGCTTCAGAAAGTACAGTTTTGTACCTACCATAAATGTAGATGTTCGAGTGCTAATACAGCTGCAGTAATCACAGATGGGTTTTCAGCAGTCAGGCGGTCCCTCAGTCGGCCGAATTCCAAAGTCTTGGTCCGGCGTCGGTTGTCGTCGCTTACTCTTCTGACGTCAGTAAGGCCAGAGTATATAAGACACAGCCGACGCCGTGTTCTTCAGTCTTTCTTGCCCCAGATGTCAGGTGCCCCCAAAAGGAAGGCAATACATAAATAAGGCTTATCTACATATGCAGGCAATGCAATGTAATGCAAAATCAGTGTAAGCAAGCAAATAAAATATAGCAGGATAACCCAGTCAGGTGGTATGAAGAGGTTGTTAGGCCCCATGCCTTTACCAAGTGGGGAAGGAGGGAGGGAAACCTGTACTGCAGCTGTATTAGCACTCGAACATCTACATTTACGGTAGGTACAAAACTGTACTATTGTTCATCGTGCATACAGCTGCAGTAATCACAGATGGGTAGAGTCCCAAAGCTATGCATAGGGTGGTAGGTACTATGAGGAACTGGGTTGAGCCAGAATGCCCTGCAAAACAGCAGTGGCAGAGCCTGCTCTTGTTCTGGAGTATAAGGGTAGGTGGTAGTGTTTTGTGAAGGTATGTACAGAACTCCAAGTGGCTGCCTCCAAAATATCCTTAGTAGGAAGGCTGTAGAGGTGGCTGTGGCCCTGGTGGAGTGAGATCTGATACCAGTAGGGACAGATTTCCCATGATAGGAATAACAATACCGTATGCAGTGGCCAATCCACTTGGAAATGGTCTGTTTGGTAACTGGTTTCCCTTGAGCCCCTACGGCATAGGACACAAAAAGTTGTTCTGATTTCCTGAAGGACTTTGTTCTGTCCAAATAATAATGTAGCTGCCTATGGATGTCTAAAGTGTGAAGCAGCCTCTCCCCTTTTTTTTGAGGGTTAGGATAAAAGGTAGGTAGGTGTATGGTTTGATTTAAGGCTACCCTGGATACCACTTTTGGCATAAAAGATGGGTTGGTACGAAGGGAAACCCTGTCCTGATGGAAGATGAGGAAGGGCTGCACCGCCATGAGGGCCTGTAGTTCAGAAACCCTACGAGCTGAAGTGATGGCCAGAAGGAAAGCTGTTTTCCAGGACAAATGTTGCAGATCTGTTGAGGCAGCAGGTTCAAAGGGAGGCAATGTTAATTTTTCTAGTATGTAATTTAGGTCCCAGGCTGGTATTGGTTGCTTCCTTGGAGGTCTTATATTCTTAGCCCCTCTGAGGAACTGTCGTAAGAGTGGGTGAGAGAATAAAGGAGGATCCGTGTTGAATTCTGCAGAAATGGCTGAGGCATGTATTTTTATGGAAGAAAATGAAAGTCCACTGTTCAGCAGTTCAGCTAGGTACTGTAAAACCTGAGGCAAGTTCAATTTTCTAGGGTCCTGGCCTCTTTTCTCATTCCAACAGCAAAACCGCTTCCATTTTGCAGAGTAAGCTTTTCTAGTAGATGGTCTTCTGGCCTCCAAAATGACATCCTGCACCTCCTTGGAGAGTAGGGACTGTTGTGGTGTCAAGGAATTTTCCATGTAGCGAGGTTGAGTGTTTTCAGCTGACTGTGAAGAGTTTTGTAGCTGTTCTAAGTCAGTAGGAGAGGCATTAGAGGCAGGGACCAGGGAGGAGTATGTGTTAGGCTCCTCAGGAGTGGATACCAGTGTTGCCTTGGCCAATCTGGAGCAATCAGTATCATCCTCGGTTTGTCTGTTCTTGCTTTCAAAAGCACCTTGGGCAGAAGGGGCAGAGGTGGGAATGCATAAACTGTCCATGCTGTCCAACTGAATGAAAGGGTCCCACTTTCCAGGCCTTTGGATGAAAGGTCCTTGAACAAAACTTTTCAGTTGATGGCTCCGTGGGAGGCAAAAGATCTATGTCTGGTCTCCCCCACGCTTGGATTATCTCTGTAAACACCTGAGGATGTAACTTCCATTCGTGTGGATCTGTCATATTTCTGCTTAGAGTGTCTGCCAGTGTGTTTTCCAGTCCTGGCAAGTACTGTGCTTGAAGTTCGATTTGTCTTTCCAGAGCCAAGTTCCAAAGAGTCATGGCTAGTCTGCACAAGGGGTATGAATGTGTTCCTCCTTGTTTATGTACCACATTACTGTGGTGTTGTCTGTTCTTATCAGTAATTGTCCTGGATGCAGGAAGTCCTTGAAAGCTGTAATTGCATTTATCACTGCTAGCATTTCTTTTTGATTGATGTGAAGGTGCTTTTCCTTTTGGGACCATCTGCCCTGAATGCACCTGTCCATGTGCGCCCCCCAGGCGTAATCTGAGGCGTCTGTGGTTATGACTTGTTTTGCTTGAGGCTTGCAGAATGGAAGGCCTGTGTTTACTTGACATGCTTGGGCCCACCATAGAAATTCCTTTTGCAAACATGGAATTATTGGTATAATTGCTTCCAAACTGTGACTGTGTTGAGACCATAGATTTTTTAGGTACCATTGAAGTTTCCTCATATGCAGCTTTGCACATGGGATTAGAAGAATGCAAGATGCCATGAATCCCAGAGCCTGCAGGATTTTCCTTGCAGTAAGCCTGGTACTTTTGCTAGTGTTTTGAAGTACTGAGATAGTTGCCCTTGTTTTTCTGGCGTAAGATATGCCATCTGGGTGTTTGTGTCCAAGTTGGCACCCAGGAAGGTTATTTTCTGAGATGGTGTTAGTCTTGATTTCTCCTTGTTGATGGTATATCCCAGAGAAAGCAGTAACCGTGTCACATAAGCCAGATGTTCCAGTAGTATACGTTTGCTGTCCGCTTGGATCAGGCAGTCGTCCAGATAAGGGTAAATTTGTATCCCTTGAAGTCTGCAGTAGGCAATCACTGATGCCAGGCACTTTGTGAATACTCTGGGCGCAGTAGATAAGCCAAAGGGCAATGCAGAGAATTGATAGTGGATTGAACCTGCAAGAAATCTGAGGTATCTTCTGCAGCTTTGTCTGATTGGGACATGCAGGTATGCCTCCTTGAGGTCCAATGTTACCAGCCAAAACTCCTTGCCCAGCATGGGAAGAAGTTGCTGTAATGTGAGCATCTTGAATTTTGGCACGAGTAGGAATGTGTTTAGGATGGATAAGTCCAAAATGGGTCTCCAGTCGGTTCCTTTTCTTGGTACCAGAAAAAGTCTTGAATAAAAACCTTGACCTTGTTGGAGTGTAGGTACCTTTTGTATAGCTCTCATGTTTAGGAGCTTTGAAATTTGCAGTTGTGCCTCTGCCCTTTGATTTTGTGGCAGGTTTGGCATGCCTCTCATTTTTGGAAGTGTGTGAAATTGAAATTTGTAGCCTCTGTTTATAATGTCCAGTATCCATTTGTCTGTTGTGACAATATGCCAATTGCTTGCAAATAATGCTAGTTTCCTCCCAAAGGTGCTGTCAGCTGAGACTTGCTTGGCATGGAAATGAGGAGTCATTGGGTTTGCTTCCTGTATTGTTGTGCACTGTCTTCACCACCTCTTGGTGCTGGAGATTGCCATTGTCTGCCTCTATATGATCCTTGTGATTGCCCTCTGCCCCTTGTGCGCCTGCATCTGCCTCTT
Source organism: Protopterus annectens (assembly GCF_019279795.1). Taxonomy (NCBI): domain Eukaryota; kingdom Metazoa; phylum Chordata; order Ceratodontiformes; family Protopteridae; genus Protopterus; species Protopterus annectens. Next base: position 251,759,788 of record NC_056747.1, read on the forward strand.
TGGGGCTTGTCAGTCGCTGGAAAGGACCAGTTTTTGAAGGCCAATTTCTGCTAAACGTGGTGGTTGGACCTGTAAGAAAGCCTTGACAGTTTGCATAGATTTGGCTTTTTCTTCCATTTTCCGTAGTATGTCCTCAGCATTAGTACCAAATAATACATCCTTTTGTAAAGGAGCATCAAGAAGTTTAGCTTTCACATGATCAGGTAAATTTTGTTCCCTAAGCCAGGCATGCCTGCGAATGACTGATCCTGTGGCAGCCGCTCTACTGGAAGCCTCTAGGGCATCATAACCACATTGTAAGGTGTGTTTACCCACTTGCTCCGCACTATGCATCATATCCTGTAACTCTTTTAAATCTGGTTGTTCAGGTTGAGACATTTTGTTCCTTAATTGTGATAACAGGTACTGCTGATATTTAATCATATGAAACTGACAGTTTAAAGCCCTCATGGCTAGGGTGGCCGAGGTATATACCTTTTTACCCCACCTTTCTAGAGATCTGGATTCCCTTTCTGCAGGGAGTGGATTCTTGGCAGTGGAGGCCTTTAATCCCTTGGGGCCTTGTGAAATGGTTTCAGGGTCAGCATTATGGCCTTTGTAGAGAAATTGGTGAGAGCTGGGTACTCTGTAATACCTATCAGGTTTTACTGGTGCAGGAGGCAGAGAATCAGGGTTAAGGCAAGCCTCGCAATAGACATCATCCAGTACATCCAAAACAGGGGTATAGCCAGAGGTCTGTGCTGAGGTAACCAAAGAAATTCCCTAAGTCTTTTCTTGGAATCTGAAAAGTCTTGGCCTTCCCAATGGAAGTGTTCCCTCAAAGTGTGCAAGGTTTCCCCAAAGAAAAATCCTCAGGAGGGATACAGAAGGAATGGACTGTTCTGCATCCGAATCCTCAAAAGGGGAGTAAGAGTGTTCCTCTGCATCAGAATGTTCTGATAAAATGGATCCCTGATCAGAAGAGGGAGATTCGTCCTCCACTCTGGGTCTCTTGTCAGGAGGGGGCTGAGAACCTCTGATAAGAGTAATTAAATCCTCAGCCATTTTAAGCATCTGTTTCTTAGGCATGGGTCCAGGAGATGGGCCCTGTGCAACAGGCCTCGTGGGATGCCTGGCTGCTTTGGATTTAGTAAAAGCCTTTATTGAAAAAGAAGATGAGGGCCTAAATACACCATGGGTGGAGGTGGACCTGTCCACATTAGTAGGCTCGACATTAGCAGGGGCTTCGGTTGTAGTCTGGGAAAGGACCGAGGACCCAGCGGTCTCGGGTACAGAGAACACCGCCAAAGGAGTGTCGTCGGTAGTCAGGGACTGCAAAGGCATCTCGCTGAGAACCGGACCATGTGTAGCCTGTTTTGGCGTGGTGTCGGCGGGGACCGCGGGTCTCGCGTGTCAGTCCTTTTCCTTGCGTTTTTTGGACAAAACGGTAGTCGGAGTGTCCGACGACATCTTATAATCAAAAGCTTTACCAAAGTAGTGTTGGGCGAACTCCGCCCGATGCTTTATAGTGCGTTTATTGAAGGTAGCGCAAAAGCGACAGCCCGAGACGTCGTGGTCTGGGCCCAAACAAGGTATGCAACGGGAATGGAAATCCTTCTGCGTTATTTGCTTCCCACAAGAAATACAATTATTAACTTTTTCTGACATCGGTCTGAGGCAAGAAAAGTTTCCCCAACGGGGTACTTAGCTTTAAAGAAGACTTCGGTTCCAATTTTTTTTTTTTTTTTTTCGTAATTCAGGAGCTGGCCGACCGGCACTTGCGAACTGCTTCTGCTTCGGGCACCGCGCGGCAAAAAAGACTGAAGAACATGGTGTCGGCTGTGTCTTATATACTCTGGCCTTACTGACGTCAGAAGAGTAAGCAACTACAACCGACGCCGGACCAAGACTTTGGAATTCGGCTGACCGAGGGACCGCCTGACGGCTGAAAACCCATCTGTGATTACTGCAGCTGTATGCACGATGAACATCTGGGTTCAGCCTGTAAATCCATGCCTAAAGTCAGATGTGCCCCTGGGTTGACTAGCACTCAGGAGATATGTCTGACAGTGCAAGTTCAGCGGAAGCCACAGGCCAAGGCTTCTTGGCCTTGGGCTTCACCGGCTCGGCATCAGACCCTGAAATACCTTCCATATGCTTAGCTAACAACTTAAATCATTGGTTCTCTAAATAGATAAGAGAAAACAGCCTGCTTCTAAAGCTATGGGTATACTTGGGTATGAAGGATTGGCAAATGCTACAGGACTTATGGTTGTGGCTAGGCCTTAAAAGAAAAACTGTAGATGATTGTCCTTATGTGGAATTTGTCTTCCACACTGGCACTTGCTCTTCTTAGATGACACAACCAAAATAGTAGTAAAGAGAAAATTTTCCCCAATGGGGCACTTATCTGAAAGACTGAAGTCACAATCACTGAAGCGATCAGACTGATGGTCAGAATGGCATTATCACTGGCAGTAGAAAAGTTCTGAGGATGGTATGTGCATAGGTCATCCAACTGCAGCCTATGTGCGACATACTGCATACCCTTGAGTAGCATAAGACTTTGGTATACTGGTCAACGTCAGATCACCTTCTGGCAGGAGATCCCCCAGGTTAAGAATACTGCAGAAAGTGAATAGAAGAACATTCAATGAAGTGTGTGTGTCTGTGTCTCTGTGTGTGTGTGTGTGTGTGTGTGTGTGTGTGTGTGTGTGTGTGTGTGTGTGTGTGTGTGTGTGTGTGTGTGTGTGTGTGTGTGTGTGGACGACTTTTTTAAAAAATGTCTAAGAAAAAATACACTGTAGGCAACAGGTTCATTACACCAAAATCCAAAGGATATCACAACCCAGATAGCTACATGGACATGAAAACAAATTTATAGATAGTCTGGATTTTGGTGGTGGCAACGATGCATGCCATTTGATGGGCACCATGTCCTCTAGGGGTCACCTGCATATACACTATGGACCTCCACTAAAGGAAGTTTAAGAAATTACACAGAGAAGACTCAAGCTTAGCTAGTTTTTTTTGCAATTTTCTAATTAAAGTTTGCAAAGAATACTCCACTTCTTAGACAATGTTTTTGCTCATTGCATGCACACATGGCTGGATGTGTCTGTGTACATGTGCGCGCCCATGTGGACATATCAGAGGGAGCATTGGTGAGGCAAAAGTTTTCTTCTTCTATCAAATGATGTGACTGGTAAAATTTAAAATACCAACCAGCTACGAAAATTTAGCTGCATTTCTAATTCAATGTCATACTGTTTCTATCATTAACACACCACCATGACACTCAGACATGAGAGATCTAGGTACACAGACAGACAGTAGCCTGAACTTTGACTGCCATGTGTCCACAGAGGTGAGGAAGTCCTTTTACGTAACACAACTTAAAAATAAGGGTACTGCATCCAGATCCAAGGAAATTATAGTCCCCGCTGTACTCAGCCCTCATTAGACTAACAATCGAGTACAGTACACCATTTGTCATGTAATTGACTAGGCACTTACAACAGCTGGAATGACCTCAGAGATTCCTCTCAAAGAAAATAACTGGTTTAAACAACATGAACTATGCAGAGAGACTAAAAGCCCATCTGTGTCCTGCTGACTATTAAGGAGTGACCTATAAGGCACTCACAAATTAGATGGAGCTGCTACACATCCACAAGTCAAACAGAATGACGGTCACCCCAATCTAGGACTCTGAATTTAGTTAGCAACTCAAATAAAACATGCCAGAGTGACAGATGTGTGTCTCAGACTGCCCCTTCTTTGGAACAGGCTTCCTAGTCACATTAAGCAGAGGCCTTCATTGGTTCTCTTCGAACACAATTTGGATCAATGGATGGGGAAACGTAAATTCACACCTGGGGTAGTGTCTACGTCCCTTATGAACAAAGTCACTCAATGCACAGGCACAAATCCATGCCATCCTCATGCCTCTAGGGGCCATATATTAAATTGGGTTATACTGGCTAGGCTTGTAATGGCCCTTAAGCCATTAGCCTAGTAATTTCCTAGGAACATATGCATTTAAGTGTTACAGTTAGACACCATTATTAGACTATTAGCTTCCTTGTTCCTAGAGACCTAGTACTGATGGAGATGTTAAGGGATGTATAAGCCTGAAGTTATCAACAATTGATTTTTTTGTTCATTACTTGACAGGAAACTGTAATTGAACTGTTTCTGTTCCTGCCACTTCCAGGTTATAATATCACACACTGTAGCAAAATAAGTTCTACAGTAGTAGTAACCTGAATATTAACAAACAGTGAGTTGTAAATAAACTTATGCCCAAGGAACTCGGAGTGATTACATACCATCTCTACTTGCAGACATTATACATCTAAAACTAAATCTGCAACTCTTGGGTTCATTCCAAAAACTGGGCCTCTTTGCTTAGTGAACCTTTACCAGTTTCTAAAAGAAATTAAAATTACACAATCTGAAGCTAAGTGGTTGCCATGAAATGTGTGTGTTCCACCCTGGTTTTTCATCTAAGTATGTTTTAGTTTAGTTTCCAGTCACTTGGCACTACAAACTTTTGCACTTACTGAGAAATGTAAACTTCAATCTTAACCACTGAGCACTGGTGAAATGGTCCTTTTAATACTGGGAAACAGTTCTCTGGACTGCTAAGAATAAACATGTATGTGTGTATGTTTGTGTGTTTGTGTATGTGTGGGTGTGTGTGTATATATATATATATATATATATATATATATATATATATATATATATATATATACACACACATACATACACACATATATCCATACATACAAATATCTTTCCCACAACATGCAATTGTGAAAGCAATACACAGATCCATTACCTAACTAAAAACCGAAGGACAAAACTCTGGGTTTGCTGAGGTAGCTAGCATTCAATTACACATTTATAAAATATTCCTTCGAAAGTTACTGCTATGTTGAATGATTTTTGTGCATCATATATGCATTCATCCACAAACACTATTTATAAACACATTATATATATATATATATATATATATATATAAAAACATAATATACATACACGTACATAAACATACTACTTTTTACTGTTTCCTCAAATGTTATCAGATCCGCTAGATGATGTCAGCAAGCTGATAAATCATGGTACTCTGCTGTTCTTATTATACGAGTTGCATAATGACATAGTGGTTACATGTCTGTTTCCGTGAACTGGCCCTCTGGTATAACATGGCAAGTAGTATAAAGGTGATCTGGTTTGACTGTACAGAAGCTGACAATAAAATATCACAGTTGAAGTAAAACATATGAAGAACAGTTTGCTACAGATAGTTCCAATGCAAAAAGGGATGAAGCAATTGCACTTGTACTAACAACCCAGGCAATAGAAGCAGCTGGTTTGTGGGGTGGTGGTGGCAAGGAGGGGCAATGGCTGGCTAGCTCGCTCATTATGGAGTAGACGGAAGGTTTGAGAATCGATCCCGAGGGAGGCCCTGCATGACCACACTTGCATTACACTTTCAGCAGGGATGCATATGTGGGAGCACACATGCATTATTCGTGGAAAGCAACTGTGGAAGGTGTGGCTAAGGGAAGAGAATTAGAAGCACAAAAAAAAAAAAAAAGCCCCAACCCTCACAGTGCATGACAGCAACACTCTTGAAAGCTGCTCTTGCCTCTGAAGAGAATAAAATGGGATGGCAAGTTTTTGCCCTTAGGGGAAACAAATGGGTCAACAGGGTGACTGTTTTTTGGGTGGGGGGGAGGGGGGTTCTGATCACTGTGGGGTTGGGGATCTCAAAAAAATTAAAATATCACAATGTTGCATATTGTTTCCCAATTAAACTGTGCATAATGCAATGTTTGCAAACATGTAAAACAACATGAACTATTCCTTTTCCTTATGTTTGACTACAGTTTCTATTAAGATTTCATAGACTAGCAGCTTCATTAGTGCCAAAGAATGAACAGTTTTCAATATCTGGAGGATGTATTAAACTATGCACAGGACATCTTATCCAAGATTAAATTACTTGAACTGTACACTGCTATCCAAGCAATCCACTACAGTCTAATGTAATATTACCAATGCTCACCAGGTCAACATTCTGTATTTTATCTGTTATGGGGGTTGGCACAGAGACTTATTCAGCCTCAACCTGGACCAAGAGAGACGAACAACACAACTTCATGAATATATACTGGAGTATGTTGCTTACATTTAACTTAGTAAATTAGACTCCAAAGCTCGCTATGCAGAAAAAAAAGGGTAGTAGAACTACATAAACTTGACAAACCTGTCTGGAGTCCATCTAAAAATACAAAAGGTTATGAAAATTCCAAGAATACAGCTATGCTGAAACATCTGTATTAAAACTGGATCACAAAGGTGAAATGCCCCTTCATGAATGACTTAAAATAACCCAAGGCCAGCAGATAAAGGAGAAATAAGTGCTGCATCAGGCACGGACTTCCATGGGGTTAAGGGTGGGGGTGGCGTGGCAGGAGCAGTTCTTTGATTCACTATTCACCTGAATGAACATAGGTACCACAGCAGGGAAAGCAAATTGCTCATTGTGAGGAGGGATAGACTAGAGTCACAAACCAAAAGCCGATGCACATGGAAAACTATGTGGAGCCTAGAAGACAAAGTTAGTTTTTGAAATCAAAATTATTTCTTGGAGAGGAAAAAAGTAGTCACAAAGTTCAATTAAAAAAAAGTGTCAGATAGGAAAGCAGAGTATGTAGAAGTTTATATTCTCGTCTTGAGACTACTCCCAGTGACTGCTTCCCTTCGCAACTATAAAATGGATTAGAAATACTTCTGCAAATGAGCATTTACACTTGGAAAAACTTAATCTCCTCCTCACATTTAATTATCTTCAGTGTTACAGTACATACCACTGCAGTGCCTTTGCTGTTAAGGTCATTGCTGTTTGCAAGAGGATAGCTTCCGGATTTTGCTGCTGGCTGAGTAGGCCTTCCGTGATCGACTGGAAGATGAACTAGTCCGTCTCTCAGCTTTCCCTTTATTGCTTAACTGTCCTGCCTCAGTGCCATTCATACATACAGGCTTATGTGGACCCTGGTTCAGGTTCTGGCCATTCTGTTCAACTTCTTCAGGTATCTGTCCTGAAACAATGTACAAAACTCTTATAAGAACAGCTTACAGTAGAATGAGTACACACACATTGCACAATGAAGATATAATAGCTCAAACAAACATCAAAGGAAAAAACAAAGTATGTTCTAAATGTGGTGCCAAGAAAATATGCACGTACATGATTTAGGTATAATAAAAGTGATGCAGTTATCTAACAAACTTTTAAATGCTGCAATAAAATGGATGGTAGAATGGTTACCTTCCTGTATATTTCAGTGAAATTATGAACTAGACTGTGTAGGGCCACCCACAATATGCAGTTCCACAGCACAGATCAGACAAAGGATGGCCTGCTAGAGAAGATAATGACAAGCTACTCCACTATTTTTACCAACAAAAAAACAAGAAAACTCAATAAGACAGCAAACCAGAAATGTCAACATGGCGCTGGAAGAGTTCAGCCTTAGGTCTGAAAGTGTAGAGCACTGAAGAAGAGCAGAGGTCAAGTACCAGTAATGCTAGAATTTATAGCATGGAGAGACTAAAGACAGAAGGATGCCAATCTGTTGATGTGATCAGACAAAAAAATCTGATGCTATTAACTACTGAAACTTAAGAGCATAAGAATGATAGAACAAGGTAATATTGAGATGGTTAAGGATTAGATGACAAGAATAAATATTGACATCTTGGCAATCAGTTAATTAACATGGACAGGAATGGATAATTTACTTCAGAGAATCTTCAGATCTTTTACTGTAGTCAATGGAGTAGCCATTAAAGTTAATAAAAAGGTGTTAAATCAGGGTAACCATTTGATATTCTGAGACTTGCTAGTGTGAGTCCCAGAACAAGACTGAATAACCAAATATGAAGACTTAGCTATACTGAGTTTCTCAGAATATTCCCTTTTCTCCAAAGGATGGTAATCTCGAAGTTGCTAAATATAAGTGTGGTGACCTTGTTCTCAGATCAGGTAGTGCAGAAGGCTTGCCTCTCAGTAAAAAAGAAATAAAAATAAAACTTTTGCACTTATTAGAAAGTTAATATTTCTCTGGTTTCAGTCCAGACACTGGAACCATAGGTCTGGTGCCTTTGGCACCTTTTGGCAATGGTAAAGTCCTCGTAGCTCAAGCTCCTCCCAACCCATAACCCCTTATGCCTGCTGCCTTCTCTTGACCAAGCTTGCCTCCATTAGACCCTTAGAAAGCATATAAGCCAATATACAGAAAAACTATACATACAAAAAGCAATACGGTAAACATCACCTCCAGTTACAGAGCCTCACAGATCCCTCATACACAAGGATTTGGAGGAGGAAGGAGCGCGGGATGTTCCAATGTCCGCACAGTGATGGGAGAAATCTAATGTTCTGTTAAGTACATAACTTATGTAATTCTCATGTCCTGTCTGGATACTGGAACTATAAGGAGAGGTTCCACCTAACCAGAATGGCAAACTTCAGTAAGTCTCTGACTGGATGTGCCAAAAGATGCTCTCATTCTGCCAAAAGAAACTGCAGTGTTAAATAACTGTAAGAAAGGAAGACAAGGTAGCTGCTCCAGTAATGTCAAGTGTAAGGTTTTGTAAAAAAAAGTTCATGGATGCACCTTGAGCCCTAAATGAATAAGCCTTAGGTAGGACAGGAAGCACTATGCCAGCTGAACTACAGCAAAAAGAAACTTAAAAATCAGTTCTGTCAATGTCACCTTGGCAAATCTTTTGACTAAACCTAGGAACTGAAAAACTGAAAGAGTTGCTCATTATTCCTGTGGTTCTTAGTGCAGTCTCAATAAAAACACAGTTGTCAGTTACCATCCAGGTAATGTAATAAATATTCCCACCTACTGGAGAATTTGGGGAAAAAGACACAAGCAAATGAATACTTGATCACCATTTGAAATGCTGGGACCCACTAGAACGAGTCCCAAAATATGGAGGCTGAATGGCCAAAAGAACAGGCTTACATATCCTATGCCTGAGATGCCATTCCTTAGAATATTCTCATTTCTCTGAGGTTTGACAATCTTGGAGTTGGTTCATAGGTTCATAGGTTAGTACTAGGCTAACTGCCCTTGTGGGCCATTTTAAGCCTAGCCAATTATCCCTTGTGAGACTCAAACCCGGCACTTTGTTCTTGTAAGGCAAACACCTTAACCATTAGGCCACCCCAAGTTTGGGGGGTGTGGCGGGGTTGCCCCCCCCACGCAAAAAAAGTTTTAAGGAGAAGAGCGAATTTTGAAATTCACTCTTCTCCCATGTTTTCTGTCTTTTTTTTCAGCTTTTCGGCATTCTGCATTCCAACTACCAACATTTCCATAGGAAACCGAATACTTTGGTCCATATTATTCTGAGTAATCACCTTGGGCATCATCCTAAGCAATACCCTGTATGGGGTGAAAGGTGACAAAGGATATTTAGAAGACATAGCCTGTAGCTCAGAAACTCTTCTAGCAGAAGTAATGGCTACCAAAACGTTGACAAGAACTTAAGGTTAGTTAACACATCCAGTGGAAAAGAAGGTCTAGTTAGACATTCAAGTACAAAACTGAGGTCTCAAGCAGGGGCTGATCTGCTCAGTGTAGGCCTAGAATGCAAAATCCCTTTGATGAAGGCCTTGCATTGTTTGGAGACCTTTCAAGGATACACAAAATTGCTGCCAAATGGACTTTAATTGAGGAATAACTAGTTAGTTTCTTATATAATTGTGAAAGAAACACCTGATCCAGTGATTTGGAAACGGGTGAATAAGACCTGTTTAAGGCCCACTTTCTTCCATTTATCCTTGTAAATTTCTAGCTGAAGCTTTACATGAAGTGATAATTTAATATCCATGAAGAACCTAAGAGTTCCTGGCCATTATTAGAACTGGGGAAACCAAGCAGAAAGACATATGGAATGACTGTCCAGACGAGTTATTAGGTTGAAACTCTGCAATAGGAAAATGGGTTTCTCCTTCGGGTGGGGCCAAAGCAAGGGGAACCAAATCTGGTGGAGCCAGAAGGGAGCTAAGAGTATGACTTAAGCCTTGCAACTCTTGGCTCTCTGTAACGGTATCAAAATCAGGGGAAGGCAGGATATATACATAAACACCTAGTGGCAAATCCTAGGACAGTGCATGCCTGGCTGACTGTTCTTCTTGGGGAACTATGCTGAAAAATTTGGGGCATGCTACATTGATGTTCGGGAACTACTTGCAATGCAGCAGGATGTGCCTGGGGAGCTTGTCCAAAATGATGTTGGAACATCAAGGTATTTGCATTGCAATTAGAAAATGCTGCAAGGTCAGGGCCCATTCCCATACTCTCATTACACGAGGGATATGATTAGGTTCCTCCTTGCTTAACTACCACACAATAGTTACACTGTCCAAATGTATGGAAACTGCACATTGAGAGAGCTCATCCTGAAATGCCTGCAACTCTAGGAGACCATTGTACATGAACAGTCTACTACAAAATCATGTTGAGAATCATCAAAATCAATGCTGCCATAAGATCTAGAACCTTGAGAAAGTGAACTACTAGTGGTTGACCTTGCTGCAGTAGATAAGTCACCTCTTTCATAAAAAGGGAGATCCTTTCCTATCGAAGGACTGCTAATGGTCTGCAGGTCTCGAGACAACAATCTACAAAGACAAGGTACAGTGTAGGCTGCAGTTGGGACTTGTTCAGATTCACTGTTATCCCAAAAGACAAGCGGAGTTGGAGCAATGATTTCTTTCTGTCACAAGCTGATCCACACTTGGGGCTCATCATCTTAAGTTCAGAAGTATTCGTAAAAGTCACGTCAGCTGTGACTGATGCCATGCATTTGATGAACACCTAGGAGGCTATGGTGAGGCTGAATGGCAAGGCATTGAACTAGTAATGATTGGCCTATACCTGAAAGCGAAGGAAGTTCCTTGATGCTCTTTCATTTTTATGTGAAGGTAGGCATCCTGAAGGTTTGGAGGGTGCACCCAGTCTACTGCCAAGAAACATGGCAGGATGGACTGCACCAAGAATATCTGGAATGTCTCCTTTATGAATCAATTTAGTAGACTCAGATTGAGGATCAGCCAGAGGTCCTTGGTCTTTCTGGGCACTAAAAAGAATCTGGAGTAAAAACTGGATAGTCTCCAATCTTGTGGGACCTTCTGAAATGCCCTTTTTTCCCCCTCTTTCCTCCAGAGAAGCTGAACCCTGCCAAAAGCCAACTCCCTTTGTCTGGGTGACATAGGTGGGGCTTGGGAAGTTTGAACTATATGTTTTACCAAAAAAGGAATGAAGAGGCCTCTGATTTGGATTCTCCTTACCTATAAAGATATCGTGATGACCATCCATACAGGAGCATGCAAGGATAGATGCCTCCCTCATGGCCTCTAGAGGGGAATAGTTAGGCAAATCTTCAGGAGGTGTAGGGATGAAAACCTCAAAAGGAACAATACCCCCTGTCGCCTGGCCCATCTCTACCTCTGGGGCAGCATCTGGTCAGAGATTCCCCTCTGCTACGAGAACCTCTGTCTTGCTGCTGACTGTGCTAAAGCTGTTGGGACTTATGAAAATACAAGTTCCTTGCACTTTTATTCCTCTGAAAAGTCCTTTGTTGAGGCAACAAACTTAACTCCAACAGCAGTGAGCATTTTGACTTCTTGCTCACAGGGAGACGGTTTATCTTTAACTTGCTGCCCAAATAGCATGTTACCATCAAAGGAGCATTGCAAAGGTTGCTTTGAAGTTATCTAGGAAATCCTTGAGCCACAGCCAAGCTTGTTCTCTCAGTCAGGTTTGAATCTGTGGGCCAGGCCTATTACATAGAAGGATGTATGAATAGGGAGGAAATAGTACTCATCACGGCCACCTGGTGTTCCTGCAGAGACAAGAGCTTTCTGTCAGACAAATGTTTCAGATTCTAGGACACTTTGTCCAATCTCCAACTGACAATAAATCATTTGTGCCATGTATTCTAAAGCTCTGACCTTAAATGTACTGGAGGATGGACCATCCTTATGGTCCTCCCTGGGTGACTAAAGGGCTTGTCACGACCCCAGACATGAGAGCGATTCTTCTGACTTTGCAAGGCTTCCAAGAACCCCCCTTCTCACTTACCATTTTCTTTTTGTAGAACATACACTTCACTCTGAACCCAGTGAGGTATGGGTTCATATGGCCCCCCTGGTCTATTCCCCTCTACCATTGATCTAGAAGATTCTGCACAAAGCCATTGGACTAAAGACCCCCCATTATTATCCTTGGCTCCTTCTGGCATTGTTAATTCTTTGGCTCCCATCCCTCTGATCCCCATTTGAAATAACCTCCAGGAATTATGTAGTCCAATCCAGATCTCCTATCTTTTCTGTCTAAGATAAAGTATTTCAGTTTCCATATTCCTTAACTAAAGGCATGGCTTTTCCAAATCCACTGATAATACGATGACCCAACCTCTCTTCTCCCTACCCATGAAGGACCCTTGAAGATCTAGAGCTAGAGAGGGCTAGGGACATAGCACTAGAACTTCAGCCAAGAATTTGAACAGAGATGAACTGGTATGCTCTTTAATCACTAGACTTACTATGCTTTTGTGAGACGGAATGATTGGGTTTGTGTTGCATACTGTAATTCTGATCATGTGTTTAGAGAATTTTGAGGCAGATTACATAAATGCTATTGGCAGACTCTGCCATCATTGCTAAAGAAGAACCCTTAAAGATGAGCTAATAACTGTTCAGATGATAATGGCAGAAGTTAGTTGGGAGAGATAGACAGAATATTTTGTTTGGATTATGCTAGAGGGAAGGGAAGTAGACAGAACTTGGAGACAGGGAGTAAGCGAAGCAATGAAGGTGCTGGGAGAGTCTTGAAGTAATAACACTTATATGGTTATAAAGAAATTTATAGCCAGTGATTCCTGAGATGAAGTTATAGGATTCTACTTATTTATCTGATTAAAGTTTGGATTTTGCTGGAGTTTTACACTCTTATATATAAAAGGAAGGCTCTTTCTATAGGTGAGAATCTATCCCTGATTCAGAACGTGTTGATATTTTGTCAGACCTGGGTCTTTGGAACAAGTATTAACCAAGATTTTATTTTTGAGGAAGACGACGGAGCGAGCAGAGTTTCACATGGCTCAGAAGGCAAGGCATAGATCACCTTACAGGAGTCTATAGGCCACAGAAAATAATGACAGTATTTTAGTCTGGCCACATAACATAAGGACATAGTTGTAAGAGTGTTTCTTCAACCATTAAGGTTTGTTTGGTTATAAAACTCTTGCGTTCTTTTCTAGTTGGTAGAGTTTTTCAGTGCTTGATTTGGCATGTGTAGCTCTGAATTCTATGATCAGGCAATTGAAGTGATACTAAACAGGTTGGAATCTGGATGAGAACCCACAACAGATGAGATCAGAGGTAGGATTTTTTGACAATACTGGAAATATGCTGACTTAAGTATTGCTCCTTGTCTACGTAATTTCCTCAATCCTTGGTCTCTGTATCAATCTTAGGATGAATTGCATTAATGTGATACTCCACAAGAACACTTTTTTTTAACCAAAGATTAGTATAATAAACTTCTTTTTATGTAAGGTGTGACTGTGATTATAGCACGTTAGCAGTGTGGTCATGTAGAGTATTGAATGACTGCTAGCTTGCACTCATCTGCAGATTTAGTTAGCCAAAGGCCAATAGTATTTTCCTGTACTTGATGTCCTAGAAGAAAACCTTGAGGGATGCGGTTAGTCACATTTTGCTTTTAAGAGCATAGTACCATTTATTCTAAGATTGTTCTTTTTCATACAGTAGACCACAGTAAACTAAAGAGGATTAAATGTTTACTTGGTTTAGCTTATTTATGATTCTAGAGTGGGGAATGGTGTTGGAGGTTTTGATCAAGAACAGGTAGGCACAGCATGGGTGGGAATCTCCTTATCTAGAGCTTTGGTGATTGGAGCCAACAGGTTTACGAAACCTTGATCTACCCCTGAAAGAGCAGAATTGTGTAGGGTCTAGAGCCTGCAGATCACTTATGTCTGTATTGATAGGGTGTTCTATAGCTTTACAGTTAAAGCTAGTGAGACTAATGGAGCCTGTAGTTACCTGGGTCAGTGGAAGAACTGTCATTATGTCAAGGGGCAACAACAGTATTTTTCCTTTCTTCAGGCATATATTCTTTATAAGACCTTTGAAGACTTTTAGGAGCGGTTTGCTAAATGATGCTTTAAACTTACCAGTAAGCAGCTGGATATGTTGTCTGGCCTTGTGGTAGAATTTTTGTGCTTTGTAAAAGTGACTGAAACTCCATCAGTTTTGGTGAATGGGGGGGGGGGTTGGCTAGTATGGGGGCTGAGGGCATCATAGCTGGACTGAAATTATAGCTGCATTTATTAGCTAATACATTAGCTGTCGGTTCGTGTGAGTAGTACCATTTTAGAGTTCAGGTCAAGGCCAGGGTATTGTACATTTTACTTGCAGAACTAAAGATCCTAAGAATGCCTTCAGTGATGGGTACCTGCTTTGTGCTCAGTGCAGCCTTTGTGATTCTTGAAGTATCCCCGAGTTCCTTTCTAGCTGAGTTTGTTTTGTGTTCTATAATGTGTTGATTATGTTCCACTGGATTGGACAGTTCTCTCTATGCAGTGATTTAATAGGTCAGAACATTCCTGGATTAGGGATGGGAGTGTTGGTCCACAGGAAAATGGGATGACTGGACGATTTATGCTTTTCAAAAAGGTCAAAGTCTCATTGACTGGTTTTGTCCTGGTAGGCTAAGTGAAGGCTGTATTGAGTTCCCTTCTAGTTTTTTCTGTGTAGTAGGAACAGGAAAGGTTTCCTGACTTGTTTAGTAATTTGTGGTTTTAGAGATGAACTGAGGATAAAATTGCTTACTTGAGGATCATAATGTTTATTCTGATTATAGTATGTAATGTTACCTTACCTGATAGAACACAGACTGGCAAGGTCCTTGCTTTAGCATTGACATTTGCCTACCTCTTCAAGTTGGAAAAATAGCTCTTCTTTATCACAGTATTCACTGTGCCAATGCTCACTTTAAGGATATTCTGCATGCAGGTAGTCCGACTGGTCAGCCTGACTTCCAGAACTTTATTTTGCCCTAGTGCTTCAGCTGTAGCCCTCACACCAGGAAACAAAGATGTCAGTGGTGTAATAGGTGCATCAGCTGATGCCATCTTCAGATCTCTTTTTACACGCAGTTTGCATAACATTACATTTTTTCATAATGATATGAAAACGTTTTTCGGCTAACTTCAAAGTGCCAGATAAGTACCCCATAGGGGATTTTTCTAATCTTTTTGTTAGCACTTGCCAAAATCAGCCATTTAGTTCAACAAGTGTGATATTGAAATTATATTTAAAAATCAACAGTTTTATCGTGTGCAGGAAACGGATTCGTCACAAGAACTTCCACAGCTAGTGTTTCATTTGTCTCAGCCAAGCACACAATGTGGTCTGATTTTCATTGTGTTACTATCAACCCAAAGACAATCAGTTTATTGTGTCCATCTCTCTTAAAAGGGTGTATACCTGGTCCTGTGCTGACATGCATCATCCAAACTGTCTGGAATCTTTCCACCCAAAAAAAAAAAAATCAAGCTGATAAGAGATATGGAAACAAACATTGGAAGACTTAGAATGTCCTGTTGGATGATCGTGGCTTCCCTGGGACTAGTGACTCCTGGTATGGTGAGGCACTTTTCCAGCCCAGTACCTCAGAGTCTGTCACAACTGAAGCCACTGGTGTGACTGTTGTGTAGGCTGCCATGCTATGGGTGTCTCACATGTTCACCTGGACCAACATCCCTGCTGCATATCTTGAAACCAAAGGCCCTTCGGCTTTTGAGGCTTGTATCTTTATTTGGAAGGGAAAAATCAGGATCTCTGCAGTATTTGCTAGTGGAAGAGTCTCAAAAACATAACTGACATCTCTGTTCCCACCCTCTAAGTCCCAAGGCTTTAAAGCTGGCTGTTGCTGAAAGCTTGAAGCACATAACACTGAAGGGCAAACCAGTGGCAAGCAGTTCATCAATCCCCCCCACTTCCTTGGTTTCTCTCTTGAATTGGTCAAGGTTGTTCTGTCCCTACTGAAGCAGAAAAGGCCAGACCGATTCTAGAGGTGTCTGGTCCCTTTCTAAAAATGAAAAGGGTGGAACTTCCTCCTAATTTCCATGACTCTGAGGCCAACAAACTGGCTTATGTAGTTCATATCCCGTCTGCTAATGCTTATGATTCAGACATTTAAGACACTGTTTTTGTGTCACCACCAGAGGGTTTCTCCTTTGTAGACACACCCTTCATAGTATGAAGGATGTTTTCCAGTTGGGAGAGCGAGTAGTAGTCTGAAGTCCAGTTCTGTTACAGAGCACACATTGTCTGCCTGAATACAGAGCTTTAGCGGTTCTTACAGTGCTAGACATACTGGAAGATATTTATGTCAGTGAATCTACGAAGGGTGCTCCAAGGAAACCTGACCTATTTAGCTCAGTGAATATTAACATGCAACTCAGTCAGCTGCCATCTTGGAAGTCATTAAGTGTTACAATTATAGGTTGCAGGGACTATTAGGAACAAGAAGTGAAGCAGTAGAATGAAACAAAATAGCAAATCAAAATGGCATATTCCCCACTCCCAAAAATGCCATAAATGCATTAGTTGTGCAATGCTAAACAGCTCTTTGACATTACCTGTGTGGGAAGATGCCTTCTTTGGAAATAGGGAGGCCCCCCCCCCCAACTTTCTAAACAGACAAGCTCCAGATTGTGAACTTAGGCAGTGTTTGCACAGTGCAGACAGCAAAGCTGAAAGAAGAGGGTGCTGTTATGGGGAAAAATTAATCAGGAAGTACTTCATATTCAGATAAAAGTACATTTCTTAGTGTTGGCTTCTGCAACCAAGCTTTTTCCACATTTGTAAGAGTATATGATGTCTGCATTTACAAGGGTATAATAAGAAAATCCTGACTTAAGTGAAAGCTATATTCTGCTTGTGAAACTACTAAGTTGAGAATCTTCCATTTCTGGGCCTTTTGGACCCAGGTATCTAATCCAAAACTTGGAGAGTAATGGTAAAACTAAGGTGGTATTGTGTATTTATTGCATCTCACCAAATTTGCCTACCACGGTTGGTTATGCAAGTGATTTCCTATTACAAAAAGAAACATTTTGTCAACTGTTCTTCCTTCACTGGCCAACTTTTCAGGGCCAGTCTTTATGGAAGGGATCAATCTTTCACCTGTTGGCAAAAGGAAGAAGCTACAGGGGTCAGAAGGTGTTTTCTGGGAGGCTCTTGGGTTGGACAGAAAACATGCTACTGCTAAAAATGGCTTGATGCTCTATGCCATTTAGATCATAAGATTCTCAGCATGCCACCTCACTCTTCAGACTATTTCTGTTTTTATGAACGTTTCTTTTGGTGGGAGACAAAGTTTAACAGCTTTACCAGTTTGAAAGGTATTTACATGCATTTATAGTAGAAGATGGATATTGTGGTTAAGGTGCATTTTTGCCAAACCAAGTCCAAATTCAATTTTGTGGTTTGTTCTTCCCAGTCTGTTCTATTTTAAGAAAAATTATGATAAAGTTTGGTCTCCCTGCAAAGCATTGTTATTCCAAGTTTTTTCTTGTCTCTAAAAAAACAAGGGGAAATGGACAGTTCTGTAAAATTTAAGTAAGAAAATTCAAAATTCTGACTCTCTTGACTTTTTTTTTTTCCTTTTGTCATGATGTACAAGGCCTGGATGTGTCAAACTGGAACATAAAAATGGCTCATGATAAACCTGTTTTATCCCTATAACATATTTTGTATTCCAGGTGGACCATTAGCATTTCCAATGTGCTGTTATTTCCTTTAGGATGCTGACAGCTCCAAGAATGTTTTCCAAGTGCCTTTGACCAGCAATTGCACTTTTCAGATGGAAAGGCAGTCATATTGACCGTTTTGTGGATGACTGCATCATCAAAAGTAGCCACAGTGCCATTTGTTGGAATAAGATGATTACATTCCCATTTCTAAATGTTGCAAATTCAGTGAACAGTAAAAAGAAATAGTATATTTTAGGCTTCTGTCAGTCTTTTTGGTAGCTGTGCTGGGCATTACTCAGGTAATGGAGATACTTCAGTGGATTGAGAGTCAGCCCAGATTAATAACCATTCTGGCACAGATGGACTAGAATAATTTTCTTGCAGTGGAGTGTCAAGACTGTATTCAAAAGATTTTCAGTATTGGTTGTAGAATTTGTGGGATCATACAAATTCACCCCGGGGATCACTCCAGTGGCTCTACTCGACAGAGGCACTGGGAACCAAGGTCGGGTGGCATGATGCCAGGGTAATCCTATGGGCTATGCTTATAAAGGCTCCAAGGCCATTAGCCTAGTACACACCTATGAATATGCAATCACTTCCCTTGCCTATGCATCATCCTGGAATCATTGTTGGGAGGATTAATGGTGTGTGCGTACTCTAGAATGTTCTTCTTTCATAGCCACAACCACCATGATAGAATCAACAAGAAGCCCTTTTCGCCAATAAAGCCTACTTTTGGGAGTATGGCGCACCCTGTCTGGCTTCCTTGGGATGGACTCCACTACACATCTGGATCTTTCCAAACCTTTCCACCATGTCCACAAGTTTATCTGGGGGAGGCACTACCCATGCTGCTAAGGGGAAGGAGTAGTGACCTCCTGTAAGATATGCTCCTCGAGGGAGGTGGGGACAATGGGCCAGGATCCCCTCTGCTTCATCAATTCCAAAATCTTGTTGAAGGAAGGAAGGATCCTCCAGAGGGGATTTTGGAGAACCCTTCCCCTTGTCCAGATCTGAATCCAGAGTGGGAGACTCCAAGGGGGAGTCCAGGGGCTTCTTTTTGTACATCCTCTTCCTTGAGGGGCTGTAACTGGAGAAATCATCAGAACTTACCTAGGAATAGTGATCTCCAGATCTTACCAGTCATGGGCTAGAACACCTCTGGTCCTGAGGGAGTCTCGATGATGGTCAACTCAAATTTCAGACTTTGATGGTACCCAAGTTTGGAATTGGTACAGCTGACAACATAAGTACAAAGGTAGTGGCCTTCTGCACAGAGTCAAGAAGTGCTCAGGCACCAATACCTCAGGGACTGAAGCCAAGTCAGAAATCTTCTGTCTTAGGGCATCAAATGCAGAGTGCTCAGACACTGAGAATGGCACAGACGCCATTAATGCTGACATTCTCAGGGCCCAAAACTCTACACTAACCCTGTGAACTTCAGTAACTGCTAGTTAAAAGAATGGCATCAAAGTTACTGATGTCAAAAAGATTAGTGCAGGAGTCTAAGGTGTATCCACGTCAAGGGCCCACCATAACCATCAGTGGCAATTCCCTCCTTACTGGTGCCAGAAACAACAACACAGGAGGAAAAGAAGCTGCAACAGTCAGAGGAATGTCTCAGTTCATGGTAGGAATTGTCGGGGCCAAGATGATACCATAACAAAGCTGGGCCTTGGCGAAGGTAGGCCAAAATTACATACCCTCAATCAATCTGAGCTGGACTTTGGAGGGATCTGTGGGATCTGACTGAAGCTACTGAAGGAGGTCTAAAGGAAACCAACTCGGTCAGCTCGCTCTCCAAGGAAAAACTGTTGGTACTCCTCCTAAGGGTACAACTCTCAGTTAGGCCAGAAGATTCTTGCCCATAGGTAGAAGTTATAGATAGAGCAGTTTCACATAAGACTTCTCTAGAAGCTGCTGGGGAAGAGAACACGTAGTTATGTACTCACCATAACGATCGATGTATGTGGTCCACCTCGCCTCACATTCTTTACTCACGGTTCAGAGCCGAGAATCGGCTCCGACTCGGCCAACTTATTTTTCTAGCACGAAGTCTCTAATTGGCTGGGCTAACCCGGTATCCCAAGATGCACCTCGCCCTAGCCCCAGATCTAGTTTGCAGCCATTCCAGTCACACCCCACACACAACCGCCACGGGAAGGAGCTCCAGCCAGAAAGGAAAGAAAAAACAACTGACATTGAAGGGTTCTCAAAGCCAATTTTCCTCCAAATCCTATAGAAAGGGGGCAGGTGGGAGGGTACGTAAGAATGTGAGGCGAGATGGACCACATACATCGATCGTTATGGCGAGTACATAACTACCTGATGTTATGTGGTCCTATCTCGCCTACATTCTTTACTCACGGGACAGCGTCCCCAGCACCTCTATCCTGGGCGGCTCATAGGAAAATACTCTTGAGAACCGTGGAACCAAAGGAAGCCCGGCCCCTAGAAGCCACGTCCAACTTGTAATGAGTAATAAAAGTGTGCGGAGAGGCCCAGGTGGCCGCAGCACAAATGTCACCCAATGAAAGCCTGGCATGGCAAGCCACTGATGTAGACACTGCCCTGGGAGAATGAGCGTTGACAGGAAAGGGTAAATTTCTGCCTGCTGACGAATAAAGGAAATCCAATCTTTGATCCATTTAGAAATTGTGCTCTTGGAAATAGGGCAACCTGTCCTGTTTTCTGAGAAGGACACAAACAGTTGATCAGACTTCCTAATATGCTTAGTCCTGTGTAAGTAGAATCTTAGTTGTCTGTGCACATCCAACTGGTGAAATCTAAACTCTGCTTTATTGGAAAAGTTTGGAAAGAACACTGGTAACTCAATAGACTGATGAAGATTAACGGTGGATGACACCTTCAGAAGGAAGGACGGGTTAAGTCTCAGGGAAACTGTCCTTATGAATGGTCAAATACGGAGGTTTAATGGACAAAGCTTGAATCTCTGATACTCTTCTGGCTGATGTAATGGCTATTAGGAAAGCCGTCTTCCAAGATAGAAATTTTAATTCACAGGTGGCAGCCGGTTCAAAGGGCGGTGAAGTGATGGCTTGTAACACAAGGTTTAGATCCCATGGCATGACAGGTTCTGAAACAGGAGGGCGAAGTAACCAGGCGCCTTTCAAGAAGGCCTTACAAGTTTATGGCCCATAACAGAAGGCTCGTAAGATGTATGAAAATTGGAAATTGCAGCCAGCTGCACCTTAATGGTAGCAGGCACGGAGCACTATCGGAAAAGCATGGCTAAAAAATCTAAGACCGACGGAATTGAGGCTGTGAAGGGGGTCCAAACCTTGGGCCTGAGCCCAAATGAGAATCGCTTCCATTTGCTGGAATAAATTCTTTTGGTGGAAGACTTATGAGACGAAGACAAGATGTGCACCACCTCAGGTGAAAAGGAATGTTGTCTAAGTAGTGATGGAAGTGGAGCAGCCAGACTGTCAACCTGAGGGTTCGCAGGGAGGGATGGAGCTGTCCTGACATGTGAATCAGTAGGTCTGGCACTGGGTCCAGTGTCCAAGGACTATCCACTGCGTACTGCTGAAGAAAAGGGAACCATACTTGTCGAGGCCAGTGTGGAGCAATTAGAATCATCCTGCTTCCCAAGGATATGGCTTTCTGAATCATTCTTGGTAACAGAGGAAACGCATAGATCAGACCGGGGGGCCAATCATGGACTAGAGCATCCCTGGTGACTACCCCTGTGGGGGGATCAGTGTGAAGTACTTGCTGCATTTGGCATTGAGAGGGCTGGTGAAGAGATCGCAGCAAGGCTGACCCCACCTGTTGAAAATTTGAACCACCACTCAGTTGTTCAGGGACCACTCGTAAGGCATCAGAATAGCTCTGCTCAGCCTGTCCGCTATCATGTTGGTCTTTCCCGGAATGTGCGTTGCCACTAAAAACCATTGGGAAGACACTGCCCAATGCCACACTCGCATGGCCTCTCTGCAGAGGGGGTAAGACTTGGTTCCCACCTGCTTGTTCAGGAACCACACCACGGACATGCTGTCCGAGTGAATTGCAATCATTCCCAGAGGAAGAGAGCTTTGGAGTGACCGCAACGCTAGTAACACCACTCTCATCTCTAGAACATTGATGTGCAGGTGTACCTCGTGATCTTGCCACGTGCCTTGGACCTTCCTGCCAAGATAATGCCCCCCCCATCTGGGAGGTGTCCGTGGTCACCGTGGCCACTGGAGACATAGGAATCAAGCTCCTCCCCTTGTCCAGATTGGTGGAATATAGCCACCAGCGGAGGTCCTGTTTGCACCGTTCCGTGAGAAGTATCATGTGGGAAAGAGGAAGTTTCTGAAAGGACCATTGGGCCGAAAGGAGCCACTGTAGGATCCACATGTGTAACCTGGCTAGAGGCACCAGCATGATGGTGGCAGCCATGGATCCCAGGAGCTCGAGAACTAACCTGGCCTGAACTCTCTTGAGGGGCAACAATGCGTGAATCTGAGACTGCAGCACTATTACCCTCTCTTGTGGCAGAAAAGCCCGCATTTGAATAGAGTCTAGCTCTGCACCTATAAAAACAACACGCTGTGAGGGCAGCAAGGCAGACTTTTCCCAGTTCAAGGTAATTCCTAGTTGATGACAAAATGTAATGGTAGCCTCCCTGGCTTGAATGAGGAGATGCCTGGTGGGGGCAGTGAGAAGCCAGTCGTCCAGATATGGAAACATCTGGAATCCCCGAAGTCCAGGTGAGCTGTCACCACTGCCAAACACTTGGTAAACACCCTGGGGGCTGTGGTGAGACCAAAGGGCAGGGCACGAAACTGGAAGCGACTGGCTCCCAGCCGGAAGCGTAAATGACTCCTGGATGCCTTGTCCATCTTGATGTGGTAGTAGGCATCCTTGAGATCGATGGAGCACATCCATACTCCTTTTTCCAGCAAGGGAAAAATGGACTGAAGAGTGACCATTCGGAACTTGGACTTCAGAACGTAGTGATTCAATCGGCTGAGATCCAGAATGGGCCTCAGGTCCCCTGTTCTTTTCAGCACCAAAGAGAGTCTTGAGTAAGTTCCTGATCCGATATGATCTGAGGGGACTGGTGGGATGACTCCTTTTTCTAGCAGCTTTGAAACTTCTAGTGCTGCTTGATCCCGTTGACTGGGTGGAACGTCCAGGATTCTTTTGACTGGAGGGGGTGTTGATAAAAAGGGGATAGTGTAACCTCTGGTAACTATTCGAAGCACCCAACGATTCTGGGTGATTCTTTCCCAGGTTTCCGGATGCAATGAAATTCGGCCCCCGACTGGCTCTGGAACAGCACAGTCGGGCAACGCCTCAGGAACGCTGAAAGGAAGACCTGCAAAAGGAATCGTGGTCTCCCGAGTTGCGGGGGCCTCCTCTGCCTCTAGGACGGCGTCTTCCAGAATAATTTCCCCCTCCTCTGCCTCTGGAGGGGGGCTCACCTTGAGCAGCAGGGAAAGACTTCTGTGACTTACTGAACCACATTTTCCCTCCTCTCTGAGCCTTGGGGTAAGGCCTAGAAGGAAGAGAGACACGGGCGCCTATGGCAGATAGGGTTTTCCCCTCCTGTTCGCATCTGGTGAGGGTGTCTTTCACTTTGGTCCCGAAGAGTGAGGACCCATTAAAGGGGGCGTCAGTGAAGGAAGACAAAGGCCTCCGCGAAATGACACAAGCACATCCAGGCTTGCCTTCTGAGAGCTACACCTGAGCTAGCTGCCCCTACTTTGGCTGCACAGGATATGAGCCTCATGGACGAGTTGACAATGGAACCAAGGGTAGACAACTGGGCGTCAACAGTCTGCGCTACCGCCTCAGGCATGTTACCCGTCAGAGTGTCTCCTACCTCCTTAAGAAGATCTCTCTGGAGCCAAGTAAAACAACAAAGATAATTCAGCGACCGCAAGGTAAAGGTCGCTGAAGACAGGGTATGCTTCCCGTACCGGTCCATACTCCTGGACTCCTTGTTAGGAGGATGGACAAAGAAGAAGCCTCTGCAACTTCCTGCTGAGTGGCTGCCGCCACCACCAAAGCATCTACGGAAACCCTTTGGTCAGGAACTCTTTCCCCGGGGGAGCAGAAAGAAACTTATTTGGACATCTGGGCACCGGTTCCACGGAATCAGGGGTCTCCCACACCCATTCGACAAATCAAATCCAGGAGTTCATCGAAGGGTGGAGACACCCAGGAGGTGGAAGGTTTAGCTCCGAAGGTCTTGAGGAATACAGACTCCTCCTCAGAGGGGGTCTTGGACGGCCAGTCGCCTCTCTGCCTCAAGATCTTCAGGATGTCGAAGAGAGAGACATTATCGGAGGACGACTTAGGGGACCCCTCTGACTCCTCAAGGTCAGTATCAGAAGTGAGGGACTCGTCCTGGGAGTCTATGTGCTTCCTCTTGCACAAGTTCTTTCTAGGGAGCTCCTCAGGCACCGACACTGAGGGGGCCCTCAGAAAGTTGGGGACCGCTCATGGGGGTATCCTCAGACCTTCGGGCTCCGCCATCCATGGATAGGGGGCGTCAGAGGCTCTAGCCGGGGTGTAGGGGGAAGGAGTGACCGATCTGGGTGATGTAACTGACGATTTGGCCAATGCGTTCCTCATGGCCTCGAAGGCAGGTCCCCCGAATCAGAGGACCGACCCGTCTCTGAGACCACAACCGGAGTCTGGGTTCCCCAAGCCGATGCACCAAGAGGGAGGCTTGGAACCAACAAGAGTCCCACGTTATCCCCCTTAGGTCCGACTGAGGAAACCAGAGTACCGAAACCAGAGGACGGAACCAACATGGTTGGAGCCGACAGCTCCGATAAACTCGCAAGGGGTATCGGAGACGACACGAGAACATCACTCAGCGTGGAGCACTCCGGCTCTGACGACACAGGGGTGCTCGGAGGAGGAATCATCGGTACAAGAATAGAGACTGGCTCCGGAGCCGACTGGGTCAGAGCCGAGAACAATTTTGCTAACACCGGCGACTGCAGGAGCCTCTGGACCACCCTATCCACATCCAAATCAGACAGCCTAGAGGATTTGGAGGAAAGAGAAGGAGATCGGGATCTCCTACCCAGAGACTCAGGCCTAACACTGGGTGACCGGCTCCGAACAGGCTCCAATAATATCGACTCCAGTACAACAGATACCTCCTGCGGCCCCGAGGACAAGGGAGCTGAGGAGGCAGTATCCACTTTCGAAACCTTCTCCGGGGGCTCCGATGAGACAGATGGAGCCGGAGACCTTTTCTTGGCCTTGGAAGTCTTAGATTTAGTACTAGAAGAAGAGTCTAAGGACTCCTCAATAGAAGGCTTAACCAGGCCCTTCAAAATCAACTTATTTTTTTATTTCCTGCAGTACCCTCGGGCTGAAAGCGTGGCAAAAACTGCAGGACTCTTGCAGGTGAATAGCACCAAGACAATAAACACAGCTAGAATGCCCATCTGTAATGGACATCTTGTAGCCACATTATGAGCATTTTTTAAACCCAGAGGGTTTACGCTCTTTCTGCTCTTTAGACATAGTACTTCACAGCACCCACTCAACCAACGACAGACACAAGAGGAAGGTGGGAAAAACCAAACTACGAACAAGCAAGGAAACTCTAATTTAAACGTTTCTTTGATGCAGCAAGGAAATCTAACTACCGACCAAACAAAACACAAGTTTACACAAAAACAACACAGGAGAGGACTAGGTCCTCTAATTTAAACGGGCCTAGCCCGCCAAAACAGAGGGATACCACAAAAAAAAAAAAAAAAACACTACTCGCTTACACAGTACACTCACAATGAAAAACTAGCTATTAAAATAGCTTTTTACAAGAAACAGACTGCTAAAGACTTATGAAAAGTTTTGAAACCACAGCCAAGCGAGACCACGTCCTAACTCTACGAGCGGCAAATGAGATCTGGAGCTAGGGCGAGGTGCATCTTGGGATACCGGGTTAGCCCAGCCAATTAGAGACTTCGTGCTAGAGAAATGAGTCGGAACTGATTCTCGGCTCCGAACCGTGAGTAAAGAATGTAGGCGAGACAGGACCACATAACATCCCTGGAGTTTTTACAGAGGCTGATTTCTCTAAAACCACCTGGAATCTTAAGCCTTCCCTTTGTGCTTTTCCAAAAGAAGGTGCCAAGTCTGCAGGAATAATGTCCTATGCTACTAACTTGCTTCTCTCTGAAAATGCCCTACAACCTAGGTTCTTATAAAAAGGAGGAGTAGCTGGAAAGGCACAATGCCCCCTAAACAAATTAAACATAGATCACATGTGGGTCCTGAGGTGGAATTTTGTGACTGCAGGACTTACACTTCTTGAAACCTGGCTTTCCCTCGTTGTCCATAATGTTCAACTCAAACCACAAACAAATGCTGTAACAACAGGTAAAAAATGACGAGGATAATGAGAAGCACTCCAAGACACTACCTTGTCCAAGAAGTGAAAATGAAAGAAAAGAATCAAACCAAGTGAACCAATAGCCCAAGACTGGGTATGGAAGTTTAAGGGAGGTAAGACAGAGATGGACAACCTCTCAGAGAAAAAAAGGGTGCTTTGAGAGTGTTCAAGAAGCCTACAGCTACTACCTACTGCTTAACGATATAGATAGAACAACAAGAATTTTAAAAAGACATGGCTGCACCCAAATGCTTGTGAAAAGACACTGTCAAAATACTCAGGCTGAATAGGAGACTGTTGTCTAAATGGTGACAATGTGATCTGAAGAAAGTAGCAGGGGCTTATAGGTAGGAATGAGCTCTGGCTAACAGGAGTTTCTGTCACTGCAGGGTGCCAAATTCACCAGTCTTATGGTTCTGGTGTACACACAGGATTAAGAAATACAACTTTAAAGAAGAACAGCTATATCTGTTGTTTGCTAGAAAATATTTTAATGCATGTCATGACATATTAAGCAAAGTATTATACTGAATTTCCAGATAACCCACTAAAGTTTAAGCAACAGGAGGCAAAAAACAATTTGGAACATTATGTTCAAACAGGTAAAATGATGGCAAAGCAAAACATAAATTTAGTTGTTCAAGACAGCATAAAAGCTACATTTTCCTGCCTTCCGAGTGCAAAACAACTGAACAAATCATTCACATAGGTACCTAAATGGAATCCAAGTCCAAACATCCAAAATACTAGATTCATACTTTGTAGGTCTGGATATAGACAGAATCTTTCTTTGTGTTGTGTATGCGAGTCTATCTTGTGAAGCAACTCAAATGAACATCAAGGTGCTACTGCTCAATGACAGCAGCCTACATAATCTAAACTCCCTCCAAGCCCTCCCAACACTCGAGAATACAGACATTTCTCCAGTTACTGAGACATGGTCTAAAGTTTAGAGAGTACCACAGGCAGTGCAAGGTTTCAGTGCCTTCCACACTTTTAGACTAGTAGCTCCACAGACAAGAGCTAAAGTTGGAGGTGTCTCGATATACATCAATAGCAAGTATACTTCTAGGGTAGTCAAACAAAATGATGTGCTGGAATTCTTGCACATGCAGATCACCATAGACAAAATCCCATACCATATTCTATCCAGGTATACATCAACCTCTATTTCCCCAAGAGGCTCACAATGCATACTTGGACTTGCTGGAGACACTTACCATCCAACCCAATACCCTACTCATGGGAGACTTTAATTACCCCTCTACAAACTGCGAATCTTACACAGCCTCAAATCTACAGGTACAGAGATTTCAGGATTTTGTGACTACAAACAGTGAATACACCCACTTGAGGCTCCAACATACTGGTCCTCCTATTCACAAATTTGGGAGAATGCTACATCCTCCAATATTTTGACCTCCCTGGTAAGGTCCAACCATAATTCTGTCTCTAAGCACAACCAGTAACAGTTAATGAAAGGTAATTTGCTTTGGAATAGTTCCTAAGTGACTGTTTGCCAAAGTTCAATGCCCATACAAACTCCGAGAACACAGCAGCCTATTCTGAATTGCTCTCAGAAACTCTGCACATCCACATTAATGGCTGCACAGAGGTTGCTGTACCTGGCAGGATTAAGCCCAGAACTAGCCCCAGAAACAAACCGATCTGGTGGCATTCCAAATTAAACAGGATATACATCAAAGGGGAAAAACTTATGGCAAAAATCAGGGAAGGGTAATTTCCATTAAGATAAAATCTCTTCCATCAAACTAAACAGGCAATTAAGACAGCTAATTAGGTCAAAGAAAGCCAACTTTGAGGTTAAGCTAGCCTCCCAGGTGAAAGGCAAACATAAGGCCTTTTTCACCTATGTCACAAACCTCAACAGTCGCACACAGCAATGTGTTGAATTGGTGGTTAATAATGCCACATTTACTGAATCTGGTGATACAGCAAACCTGTTAGCGGACAAAATCAGTCCCAACTTTACCACTTCTCCTCCAACCATCCTCCAAAAAATACCTTCAAACATAGCATCTCCAATTATAACCAGGGAGCGTGTAATGGCTGCGCTCACTAAAGTCAAGAACACAGCCTCAATGGGCCCCAACACCACCCCAGGATCTCTGGATTCACTACTTAACTTTAGTCTTAAAACCGGCTTTGTGCCATGAGAAAGGAGGACTGTGATGATCATCCCCCTTCGTAAGGGAGGACCTTCAACAGATCATGGAAACTACAGATTCATTAGCCTGACTAGTCTTACTTGCAAAACCATGAAAAGAATCATCATGGAAGTTATCAGCAAGGACATAGGCCACCGCCAGACACTGGATCCATCCCAGTTTGGCTTATCGAAGGAATGCCATACTTACTCAACCTGGTGGAATTCTTTGAAAAGGTCACTAAGACAATGGATGAGGTGCAATTGGTGCATACTGCCTACCCAGATCTGGCTAAAGCATTTGATACAATATTTCACTTGGGCATTGTCAACAAACTTAAGTAACCACTTTATAACATGCTGGATAGATAGCTGGCTCATGGAGAGGACCCAAGGGGTTAGAATTGATGAGATGACCTTCAGAAAAAGGCCAGTCACCAGTGGAATCCCTCAGGGTTCTGTGCTGGGCCCAATCCTCTTTGACATTTACTTCTTGGATATCAAACCCAATGTCAAAGGCATCTGACTAACCAGGTTCACAGATGATTGCAAACTGTGAGAAGTCACTGAATCCCCCAAGATGAGAACACCCTTCAGGAAGGTCTAACACAGACATATGCTTGGTGCCAATGCCACGGCTTAAAACTCAATACCAAGAATGCATTATAGCACCTTATGGAAAGTCTGCAATCCTAGGTAACTACACCATCAATTAGACACCCTTAAAAGTTAATTTACTAGTCAGGGATCTGTGAACTCAAGTAGATAATAATCTAGTCTAAAATATGACATATCAAGATCTCTGGATTCACTTTTTAACTTTAGTCTTAAAACAGGCTGTGTTTCACGAGAAAGGAGGACTGTGATGATCATCCCCCTTTGTAAGGGAGAACCTTCATTGGATCATGCAAACTACAGATTCATTAGTCTGACTAGTCTTACTTGCAAAACCGTGAAAAGAATTATCATGGTCCAAGGTAGTAAGGAAATCCTTCTACGTTGCTCAGCTTGTAAGTAACGGCACAGCAGCTAGGTACAGACAGATCATCGTACCACTGTAGCCGACCCTCATCAGACCCACCATAGAATAACATTCATCCTTTGTTATGCAGCTGACCAGACACATGCAGAAACTGCAAGGTCCACAAAGGTTCCTTACAAAAAGAATACAGGGAATAAACACAATATCCTAAGGTGACTGCTTCAAAGCCCTGTTTCTTTACTTGGTATCATACAGACTTATGGGAGATGACCTTTGCCTGGCATACAAAGCACTTCTGGACTCTGTTTAGATGAACCTTCCACACATTTGCAAAACAAACAGCATTAGAAATACTAAAAGACCTAGATTTTTCTTTCAACATAACTAGGACATGTTGGACAGACAAGTATACTTCTCAGAGAATTCCCTTTCTCTAGAACATACTCCCCATCCATGTGTATTTAAGTGCAACTGGTCTAATGCACCTGTCTCAGATGGACAGATGCAGTCAGTAAATCACCCCCATATAAATCAAATTTATGGGTTACATTTGGGTTGCACAGCTAGGCTTACAATAGCCATAGAGAAGGTTAGCACAGTATACACCTATTAACCTAATAAGGGTAAAGTATTATCAACTGGGGCATCAGAGTGCCTGTGGAAAAAAAAAGATTATTCACTGTACAGTAAGCAGAATACATGCTAGTTTATCCACCAAGAAGGTGTTGAGAGGCAGGAGTGAGACTCAAGTTGATTTATCCAGCTGTATTCAGAATATTTTTAAGGAGCAAAGACATCCTTGAGGTAAAACAGGCAAAGGAGGAAATAAAGTTTATCCACCAGAAAATTAGCCTGCAAGTTGAAATTCCTCTGACGATGGCAGAGTCCATAGTCAGAACTTGCAAGTAAAACTGTTTCCAAAAGAAAATGATTGAGAGAGAAAATAAAAGCAAAGGAGTTGATGAAAAAGTACAATGGATTTGAACCTGGGAATGATGCTGGGTGATCAAGGAGGATGGAACAAAAGTAAATGGATATTTTTACAAGATGCAATTTGGGCATGAGAACCATGCTTCTTACAAGAAGTGAAGTAAAGAAGGAAAAAAAAAAAGCACAGAATTTATTTTTTTTTTTGGATTTTAAATTGGTTGTGGACTGAAAATTATAATTTTCCACTTAGTCATTAATGTTTAAAAGGATGATTAACAAAATTAAGAGAAGACTAAGTAAAAAAAAATGACCTTGTTTTCTTACTAATATGCATATAAAATGCAAGCAAAAAGTTATTTTGCTTGTATTAGTAATATGTATACAAGACATTTTTTGAAGTCAACTGCATGTTAAATTGTAAACTAGTTATATGCAGTATGCAAAAGCATTCTAAATGTTAGGTGGGGATTCTGATCAGTGACTGTCGCTAATGCCAGGGGTATTAGAGTAGGAATGCCAAAATGGCTCTGCAAAAGAAGTCTGCAAGGATAGTTAAATTAAGAAATGACTGAACTATGAATTGTGAGGTACTCATATAAAGAAACACTAAAATTAGTAAAGAAGTGACAAGTAGCTTAGCAAAAAATAAATGAAGTCTATTACACTGAAAATAATACAAGTAGGTGTATTCCTACTGGAAACACCCTCCTCAGTATGAATCTTAATGCAAAATCTATTCATTTAATGGTAGCCAGAGCACGTTTTCTTAAGGTTATAAACCAGTTAATTGAGAGTAAGCAAGTTGTTTTTCAACTCTGATACAGAAGTTGAAATGGGACAAGAAATGATGGTGTGGGTGCAAAACAAAACACAGGTTCTAACATGCATTGTCAGTATAATTAAACCAAACTTTAGGTTCATAAGCTGGTACTAGGCTATCGGCCCTAGGGCCTACACAAGAATTATAGATATTATAATAATAATTTTAGAATGAGTGAAACATGTGAGTACAGCTGTACACATGCAGTATCTACTATTACATAGAAGGGTAATTTTCCTTTCTGGAAAATGTATATAGCTGTGTGTGTTTGTTGCAAGTTAAAAGGAGTCATTTAAAAATGAAACTGCACAAAGCTTTTTTTGTTTTTGGAAAGCTTTTATTGAAACAAAGTCTCAGAAAATGTGACAAGTCTAACAGAAATAAGTTACAAATGCATACAAGTTCAGCCTGCCAAACACTACTGTATGCAAGTAAGTTGCTAGTTGAAAACAGTACTAAAAAATCATGTAAAATATGCGAAAGCAATAGCAACTTATCGGAATGAATGCCTCATCAGTCATACCACTGGAATGCGAATGGCACTAACGGTATGGACAAAAAGCAATAAGTACTTAATTATATCAAGTGTAGGATAGAAATAGCAAAGTTACAAGAGAAATTATTAAAAGAACTGAGCATGTGAATATGGCAACAGAAGGAATCAAGAATAGTTATTCAGCAGAGTATCAGGAATAAAGGAAAAGAGGATACTAATAATACTGATTACAAGAGGGACTTTTAAGAGTGATGGAGGAGGAGAAAAAAGACAGCAAGGGTAGACTTGTGGTATTGGCAACGAAGGAGGATTACAATTGCATGTATTTATATTCCACCTTAAACTACTATTAAATAGTACAGGATCTGAATTGCCTAGACATACTAAGACTTACATAAGTTTAATTCTCGTGGCTGCAAAAAATACAATTACAAGAAAATGGAAATCAAAACCTAAACCAGTTGTACTTGAAGTAGTGAATATTGTAACAAAAATAAAAGAACAGGAAGAGGGATCTTTAGAAAATGGTAGGAGTAAATTACACAGAAAAAATGGAAATTGTGAGAACAATACATGCAGAAATTTGTTTTGGAGGAGGAAGAGGGTTTAACAGAAGGCAGGAATTTAATAATTTGTTTTATGTTGCCTAGATCTTTAAGTTATACAACAAAATATGCAATGTAGAATGTTTGAAAATGTGAACTTCTTAATATAGTTTGATTACTTTTATCTAAATGTAAGTTTGCCTGTGTCACAAGCAATAATTCAATAAAGGTGTTTAAAAAAACTACTATTAAAGAGCTAACAGAATTGTGTGATAGGTAATTAGCTTCTATCAAGGAATATTTTTCTTGGGTGGGGATTGGAACCTGATATGCAGTAGTGAAGAGTTACTGGGGAGGGAACCCACAAGGGAAATGTAACAAAAGACGGTAGATTTCTAAAGAAATACAAGAATATTTGGAATGGAACATGTGAAATTACTAGCAGGATCCCAGACAGAATTTAACAATTATTCTTCAGGGTGCGATAACTGAGCTAGATTGGATGGAAACTATATTTCAGCAGCAAAAAATCACCAGGTGCAGGTATATAGATTCCTACAAGGCAGCAAAAACAGTCAAAAGTAAAAAAACATACAGAGAAATACAAAAGCACAGCTTAAAAACCCAAATAAAACTTTAATTATGCAAGTAGGTAAGCCCTTTCATGTCTCAAAGAATGCTTCATCAGACCATAAAAATGTAATAAACACGCTGCTTAAAAACACAATTTGAAACAAAAGTAACTGCCAAAGCTATATGAACAGGTCACGTGACTTCAGATGTGGTTTTAAAAGCACAGACTCATTCAGATCATAACCCTATCTGTTTGAAGCCAAATAATTCATTTCATTTCACATTCCTCTGTTTTATTAGTGAGATCTCCCATTCTTATACTCTATGAAATCAGCTACAACACTAAAAAAGTAAAAGTAGGAGAAGAAACTTGACCAGATATATGCTTAGCTAGCGCATTACTCCTAACTAGTTTACGAATTTCACAATGCTCACAAAGGCAACAGTTAATCTTGCCCACATAAAAACAGGCAGGCTGGGCACTTAGCTAAGTACATTAGGTTCTTACTCATACAATCAGCATAAAAAGAAAAGGTATAAATTAGGATGAATAAAAAGTCTTTCCTGATCTATATATTCACATACACTGCAAGTCCTACAGCTATAGGACCCTGCATGTTACACAAAGCATAGTTACCTTTATAACATAAAACACGTTTCAAAGATTTAACAGAACCTGGGTGCCGCCTCACCACTTTAATCCTGTCATCTGCTGTCAGAATGTGCCAGTCCTTTTTCATGATTCCACAAACTTTATTAACATTAGATGAATAGATAACAAACACCCTAATTTGTCAGGACAAGAGCTATTACTGAAACCTTCAGATCTATTAAAATATGTGGACCTGAGAAATATAGTCGAGCTTTCCCAGGCCTATTTATATGATTAGGAGCTAAAAATCTATTCTTTAAAAATTCTTTCTTCAGGTTACTTAGAACACCTTTAAAACTTTCATCATCATTATTAAGCCTGGACATTTTCATCCCTTGGCCCTTGAAAAACATTCCTATATATGTGTGTGTGTGTGGCGGGGGGGGGGGGGGTGCATACTGTTCCTATGCAAGATATTATTCTTTCTGCATGGGTTCCTAAATAACCTAGTAATAAAGGTGAAATCTGAATTTTTAATGACTCTAACATCTATAAAATCAACTTTTATATCTGACACACTCAGTTAATTTCAAAGAGGAAGTCAGACATCAGAAAGTCTAAAAACTCTTGTAAAGCCCCAATCGTGCCTGCCCACAAGAGAAAAATATCATCCACAAAGCATTTAGAATAGTGAATATAGCTTGAAAACTGGTTAACTAAGACCTGTGTGGCTTCCCATTGTACCATAACCATGTTGGCACAGGAAATGGCACATGTGGGGCTCATCGTTGCTCCTGCTTTCTGAATATTCATTCTCAAAAAGAAAAACATTATTCTCCAAGACCATTTACAATAACATACCAATCAAACTAATCTGTGCTTCCGTATATTCACTGTTGCTCATAATAAATAGTCTAACAAAATCCATTCCAGCTGAATTAGGTATAGCTGTGAATTCAGAACACACATCTAAAAGTGACGAGTACCAATATGGAAATGGCCTGCTTATCTTGTGCACAACTAAACAAGTTTTGTAAAAAAATCTTTGGTGTCTCTAAGAATGGCAGGGGCTCTATCCACAACTGGTCTTAACATTTTCTTTACATATACAGAGTGTGGCTCAGTTAGCCTTTCCCTCCCTGGCACTATGGGTCTCAGACGTCTCACACAAAATAGCCAAACACTGGAAACACTCTTCCAGAGACAATAACAAAAAACCTAGTCACAATCAGGTCAAAGCACTCCTAAAAGTACAGTACAGTTGTGTACCTACCATAAATGTAGAAGTTAGAGTGTATTCACTGTTGCAGTCATTACTCTTGGGTTAACCTGCTGGCAGGCTACCCTCAGTTGGCCAGAATTCCAAAGTCTAGGTCCGGCGTCAGTTGCTGTCGCCTCTTGCCTGACGTCAGTGCGCCAGGGGTATAAAAAATGCAGCCGACGCCATTTTCTTCAGTTTTTCTTGCCCCAGATGTCAACTGCCCCCAAATTGGTAGGCTGAAAAATATGCCAATAACAATGCATGCACAAAAATAACATTTCCTTCATCTACAAGCAAATACACCAAAAAGGTTGTATAGGATAGAGAAGTGCAGATAAGTCCTAGCAAGGAAAAGGGAGATGGTGGGTGGGTAACCAGGACTGCAACAGTGAATACACTCGAACACCTACATTTATGGTAGGTACACAACTGTACTATGTTCATCGTGTTTCACTGTTGCAGTCATTACTCTTGGGTTGAATCCCAAAGCTGAGGATGGGTGGCTGGGCTAAATAGGATTAGGAGAGACTATGAGGCCCTGCAGAACTGCAGTGGCAAAGCCTGCTCTGGACTTAGAGTAAAGAGGTAATTGGTAGTGCTTTGAGAAGGTGTGCACTGAACTCCAAGTTGCAGCCTCTAAGATATCTTTGGTTGGTACTCCTCTGAGGAAGGCTGCTGAAGTGGCTGCTGCTCTGGTGGAATGAGGCCTAATGCCCTTAGGCATGGATTTGCCATGCTGAAAATAGCAGAAACGGATGCAATGGCCTATCCATTTAGAAATAGTCTGTTTTGAGATGGCCTTTCCTTGTGATCCTGCAGCATATGACACTAAAAGTTGCTCAGTCTTTCTGAAAGCTTTAGTTCTGTCCAAGTAGAAGCGTAACTGCCTGTGTATGTCCAAAGAATGCAGAATTTTCTCACCCTTGCTCTGTGGATTTGGATAAAAGGTAGGCAAGTGAATGGTTTGGTTGAGGGCCACACTGGACACCACCTTAGACATACATGTAGGGTTTGTCCTCAGAAAAACCCTGTCTGGATGAAAAATGATGAAAGGTTCCACAGCCATGAGTGTTTGTAACTCCGAGACTCGCCTTGCAGAGGTTATTGCTAGGAGCAGAGCTGTTTTCCAGGATAAGAATTTTATATCTGTTGTTGATGCTGGCTCGAAAGGAGGCAGTGTGAGTTTTTCCAAAACATAATTGAGGTCCCAGGCCGGAATTGGTGGTCTCCTTGGAGGCCTAATGTTTTTGGCCCCTCTGAGGTACTGCCTTATTAAAGGATGAGAAAAGATAGGTGGTTCCGTATTGTAATGGGCTGAAATTGCAGAGGCATGAATCTTAATAGATGAGAAAGAAAGGCCTTTGTTTAGCATCTCAGTTAGGTATTGTAAAATCTGAGGGATATTTGGGACACACGTGTCAATGCCTTGTTCCTGGCTCCAAGCACAGAATCTCTTCGATTTTTCTGCATAAGATTTTCTGGCACTGGGCCTCCTGGCCTCCAAGATAACATCCATAACAGCTTTTGAAATAGGAGTGTTCTGAATGGCTACATTACCTGCCATGCTGCCAGACTTAAGGTCCTGAGTTGGCTGTGTAGGATCTGATTGTTTTGCTGGGTCAGCAAGTGAGAAGTTTGAGGCAATATCCATGCTGGACCTTGAGACAGGCTCTTTAGGATTGGGTACCAGTGCTGGCGTGGCCAGTCTGGTGCAATCAGTATCATTTTTGGCTTCTCTTGTCTGACCTTTAGGAGTATCCTGGGAAGGAGATGCAGTGGGGGAAAAGCATATACTGTTAGATTTTTCCAGTTGAAGGATAGGGCGTCCACTTTCCATGCTTGATTGTGATAAATCCTTGTGCAAAATCTCTCAATTGGCAGTT
Organism: Protopterus annectens; assembly: GCF_019279795.1. Taxonomy (NCBI): domain Eukaryota; kingdom Metazoa; phylum Chordata; order Ceratodontiformes; family Protopteridae; genus Protopterus; species Protopterus annectens. The sequence goes on from NC_056747.1 coordinate 251,796,279, forward strand.
GTGAGGGGAGGCAAATAGATCTATGTCTGGGCATCCCCATTTCCTTATTATCATGCTGAAGACTTGTGGATCCAGTTTCCATTCGTGGGGATCCATGAGGTTTCTGCTTAGTTCATCTGCCAGAGTATTTGTTTTTCCTGGCAGAAATTGTGCTTGTAGGTGAACTTGAAAAGCCAATGCTGTGTCCCATAAGGTCATTGCTTGTCTGCAGAGGGGTAGGAATGTTTACCTCCCTGCTTGCTTATGTACCACATGACCGTAGTGTTGTCTGTCTATCAGTAACTGTCCTGGATGAAGCAGGTCCTTGAAAGCTGTCAGGGCATTTTGAACAGCTAGCATCTCTTTTTGATTGATGTGAAGATGCATCTGGTTTGCAGGCCATGTGCCCTGAATACATTTTCCTGCCATATGGGCCCCCCGCTCCCAGGCATAATCTGATGCATCTGTTGTCAGTGTCTGTCTGACTGTGGGTAAACTGAATGGCAGACCCTTGTTGTGGTAACAGGCTTCTGCCCACCATCGAAACTCCTGTTGCAGGCAGTGGATGAGTGCAATTACTGTTTCCAGGCTGTGGCAATGTTGAGTCCAAACACTTTTTAGATACCATTGTAGTTTCCTCATATGCAGTCTGGCATATGGAATTAGTAGAATGCAGGATGCCATGAAACCCAAGGCCTGCAGGATTTTCCTTGCAGATGAGTGGGTTTTTGTTGCCAATTTCTTGAAGTAAGTAGTCAGTTGGTTTTGTTTGTCTGGCGTGAGATAAGCCATCTGGGCAGTTGTATTTAAGCTTGCACCCAGGAATATTATCTCTTGAAAGGGTACTAGTTTTGATTTCTTTTCGTTTACTGTGTACCCTAGGCCAATTAGTAATCTTTTTACAAATGCCAGTTGCTTTAGAAGAATGTCTTTGTTCTCTGCTTGAATTAGGCAGTGGTCCAAGTAGGGATATATTTGAATTCCTTTTTGTCTGCAAAATGCAATTACTGGTGCCAGGCATTTTGTGAAGACCCTGGGCGTAGTAGATAAGCCAAAGGGCAGTGCAGAGAATTGGTAACACATTGAGCCAGCTATGAATCTGAGGTAACTTCTGCAAGACTGTCTGACTGGGACATGGAGGTATGCCTCTTTTAGGTCCAAAGTTACAAGCCAAGCCTTCTTGCCCAGCATGGGCAGTAGCTGCTGTAGAGTCAACATCTTGAATTTTGGAACTTCCATAAACGTATTCAGTATAGACAGGTCCAGTATTGGTCTCCAGGTTTTGTCCTTTCTGGGTACTAGGAAAAGTCTGGAGTAAAATCCTTGCCCCTGCTCTTGTTGTGGTACTTGCTGAATGGCCCTCATGTCCATGAGGGCTGTAATTAGTTTTTGTGCCTCTGCCCATTGATTGTGCGGCAGGTCTGGCATACCTTTTGACCTTGGTAGAGTGTGAAACTGGAACCTGTGGGACACTATGTTCAGGACCCATTTGTCTTGGGTAACCATTTGCCAATTTGATGAAAAAAGTACTAGTTTTCCCCCTAAGGGGGCTGCCAAAGGAAAAGTGCTTGGATCTGGTAAAGGAAAGTCATTGGGACTGGTTCCTGTAAGGTTGCGATTTGTCTTTTCCGCTTTTGGAGGTAGGAGCACCCCATTGTTTAGGCCTGTATGAGCCTTGGGGCTGAGATCTGCCTCTGGGACGCCTGTATCTGCCTCTTTGTGGTATGTCTGACACTGGAAAGGACCAATTTTTTGAAGGCCAGTTCCTGCTAAACCTGGGTGGCTGTACCTGTAAGAAATCCTTGACTGTCTGCATGGATTTTGCTTTATCCTCCTTTCAACACCTCTTCTGCTTTAGTACCAAACAAAGTATCATGCTGTAATGGTGCATCTAATAACTTTGCTTTAACATGATCAGGCAAATTCTGTTCCTTTAACCAAGCATGCCTTCTAATAACAGAACCTGTAACAGCGGCCCTGCAAGAGGCCTCCAGTGAATCAGAACCACATTGCAAAGTATGCTTTCCCACTTGTTCAGCTGCATGCAATAAATCCTGCAATTCCTTGTCCTCTGAACATTCAGTATTTGTCAACAATTTCTGTTTAAGCAGTGACATTAAATATTGCTGATATTTAAGCATATGAAACTGACAATTTAAAGCCCTTACAGCCAGGGTAGCAGAAGTGTATACTTTTTCCCCCATCTGTCTAGAGCCCTAGAATCCCTATCACAGGGGACAGGGTTTTTTTTGCAGTGGAAGCTTTAACCCCTTTGGGACCCTGAGATATAGTTTCTGGGTCAGCAGTGGGGTTTTTATATAGGAATTTATGAGAATCCTGGACCCTGTAGTATCTGTCTGGCTTAGCGGGAGCAGGGGGTAAAGAGTCAGGGGACAGGCCAGTCTCTGAAAATACATCATCTACAATGTCTAGAACAGGTGGAATAGCAAGGAGTCTGTGCTGAGGAAGTAGCAGAATGTCTCTGAGCCTTTTCTTAGCTTCAGAATAATCTTGGCTCTCCCAGTGGAAATGCTCCCTCATGGTATGCAGGGTTTCCCCAAAAGAAAAATCCTCAGGAGGACAGGCTGAAGGAATGGATTCTTCAGCATCAGAATCCTCATAGGGAAGCATGGAGTAATCCTGTTCAGAAGAGGAATCAGAGGAAATAGAAACCTGATCAGAAGAATCATACTCTGTCTCTTGCCTAGGCCTCTTATCAGTAGGGGGATGGGAGCCCCTGATCAAAGTAATTAGGTCTTCGGCCAATTTAAGCATCTGTTTTTTAGGCATGGAAGTCTGACTAGGAGAATGCTGTACTTGTTTCTTTGTCTTTAGAGCTGCTTTAGTCTTTGAAGCTGAAGATGGCTTAATATATAGTTGTGTAGGTCTGAAGACACCCTCAGAAGCTGATGCCTGCTCAGTGGCTCTGGACCCATCTGAGGGAATGATTTCTGAGTATCCAATACCTTGAGTATCCAGAGGCCCAGTCGGCTCCACGTGGGAGTCGGAAGCGGCCTGTGGCTCTGAGGTAGCGGGCGCCAGGGGCTGCGAAAGTGCCTCACTGAGAATCGGTGACTGGCCTAGTAGAGACTTCGTCGGTTTTGGACCTTGGATGCCTATCCTTTACCTTGTCCTTGCGTTTTTTGTAAACTCCGGTTGTCGGCTGGTCCAACGGCATTATATAATTAAATCTTCGGCCAAAGTAATGAAATGCAAAATCGAACCGACGCTTGATAGTGCGTTGGTTAAATCTAGCACAAAACCGACAACTAGCAACGTTGTGATCAGGGCCTAGGCAAAGAATACAGTAAGAGTGAAAATCCTTTTGAGGTATTTGCTTCCCACAAGAAATACAATTGTTAACTTTTTCTGACATCGGTCTGGAGCAAGAAAAAAGTTTCCCCAATGGGGTACTTAGCTTTAATGAAGACTTCGGTTCTGAAATTCGGATTTGAAAATCTCAGGAGTCGGCCGACCGGCACTTACGAACTGCATTTGCTTCGGGCACCGCTCGGCAAGAAAGACTGAAGAAAATGGCATCGGCTGCATCTTTTATACCCCTGGCGCACTGATGTCAGGGAAGAGGTGACAGCAACCGACGCCGGACTTAGACTTTGGAATTCTGGCCGACTGAGGGTAGCCTGCCAGTAGGATATCCCAAGAGTAATGACTGCAACAGTGAAACACGATGAACATCATCTCACTAATCACTGGCTGTGCTCTTGCCACTCTCCTGGACAACTATTAACCCACTTCTATTCCTGTTCTCTTATAACCTCCATCCTCTAATGTCCCATTTTGGTCTAAAAACTAACTAAAAAATAAATTCCCAGTACTGCATAGTGCAATTGCTTAGTCTGTATTACAGAATGTACTGCTCTATCAATCATATTGTATATATGCCTATATTGTTTGCAATATTTGTTTTTGTACTACGGTGGAGCTTTTCTCCCTAGGTCACTGTTGAAAACAGGCCATGGCCCAGTTGGTCATTACCAGATAAAAAAATGTAATAAATAAATAAAATAAATACACCGCCTTCTCTGTTCCTTGTGTTCCTTTCTTTTAGCCCCTGATAGTACAGATAGGTCTGGGAAAGCTAAACCATATTTTGCAGGTCCACAGATTTCTAAAAGATCCGACGATTTGAATAATAGCTCTTCGCTTGACAAATTAGGGGTGCCTGTTTTCTACTCTTCTAATGTTAAAAAAGTTTGTGGAACCATGAAAAAAACTGGCACATTCTGACTGCAGACAACAATATTAAAAAGTGGTGGGGGAGCAACCAGGTTCTGTTTTTAAGAACTGGAAATCTTTGAAACGCCTTTTATGTTATAAAGGTAACTATGCTTCGCATGTTGGTTCACAAAATGCAGGGACCTACAGTTGTAGGACTTGCAGTGTATGTAAATATAGTGAACATCTTTGTGAAATTTGTAAATTAGATAGGAATAATGCACTAGCTAAGCATATATCTTGTCAAGGTTCTAGTTGTTGTGTCTTTCGGCTTTTCCCGGTTAGGGGTCGCCACAGTGGAACTCTGGTCTGCTAATGATTTGCAGTAGATTTTTACGTACCGAGTTGCTGGCTCTGACGCACAACCTTCAACAAAGGTATGCCCATTCACGCATGTCTCCACACAGAAGACACTCTAGCTGAGAATCGAACAGGACACCGTCTTACTGCGAGGCGACAATGCTACCGCAGCACCACCACCGCAGATGTCAAGGTTCTGGTCATACTTTTATTTTTGTAGGGCTGCAGCTGATTTCAGAGAGTATGTGAATGAGAGATCTCACTAATAAAATAGAGGAATGTGAAATGAGATGGATTATTTTGCTTCAAGAAGAAAAGGGTTATTGTCTGAATGTGACTGTACCTTTAAAACCACATCTGATGTCACATGACCTGTTCAAATAGGTTTGAGAGTTACTTTGTTTTAAATTGTGTATTTAAGCAGTGTGTGTTACATTTTTATGGTCTGATGAAGCGTCTTTTGAGGTAAGGGTAAGTGAAAACAATTCAAGAGTTGCTGGGTAATATACAAATATCTTCATAAGAGATAGCTGAGACTTGCGATAAAATGAAAATTAAGTTAAAAATACTGAAGAAATGAGAGATATGGGAAAGAAGTAATAGGAATTACAGGGATTATCAAGGGTTAAAGCACTGTTAAGGAAAGAGAATCTCGTGGAACAAGAGGATGCACAGCTATAGAAAAATATGGAGCATTTTGATAATATTCTTCAGTTTAGATGGGTTGCTGTTAAGCAATTTTTGATAGCAACCCCACAGCACAAAAATATTAGCACAATGCTTGAGGCAACAAAAAACAGAGATGGGTGTTTTTAAGCTAAGAGATCCTATGACTAGAAAAATAATTAGAGATCCTATAGAGAAACAGACTTCCTTAGCTTACTCTTCCAGATCCATTTGAGTATTGGTTTCAAATTTGAGGAAGATGACACCATGTCTCCGGATTCTCCCTTAGAGCAAGATTAATTTGATACAGTTTTAAAAATGTTGTAGCACAGCATTTAGGCAAGTAGGTGTCAGATGTACATAAGAGGTATTTTGGCCTTTTATATATGGGACTTGAATTAAATATTACTGGCAAAATAATAGCAATGATTTTGTGTACAAATGGTGGCTGCTTTCAGTCCTGAGAAATCAAAAAGCTGAAGTATCAAAGTCTATACTAACAAGGAAACTGAAAGAATGTCATTATTATTTGTTTTTGTGAGTTGTTAGAATATAAAGTACTGCACTGCTGAATGGTGTTGAAACACACTATTAGAGTCCTCTGGCACAATTGCTCTGATGTGAAACTACAATGCCATCAGTCTAGTACTCCAGTATTACTAGATGCAAAGATTTGTTTCTTAAGAAGTAATTCCATGACTTTACATAAACACAGACAAACTCACAGCAGACTGTATTATTTCTACTCTTATGCAGGATTTGCTGCAATGCTAGAGAGAAGTATTTATTTTATTTATACATTTGTTAACCTAGATAAAGCAATGTACCCAATGGACTGCTTTCAGGTTCGGCCCGAGTGTAATAAATGTACACAATACAAATGAGGATCATAATAGGGAAACAAGAATACATACAAAAGGTAAAACAAATTGTAAAGTACGTACAGGCATACTTAAAGTGTTAAGAAAACGAGAAATGAGACTCGCACAGCAGGAGGATTACAGAAGGTTATGGCTTTTTGTCTGAAGTGTAGAATGCAGGAAGTAATTGATGTAATCTCTTTTAAAGCATTTACACTGTTTGTTTATAGTAGCAAACTTTATGATCCTTCCTGAAAGCGGGGAAGGATGGCATATCTCTTACTTATTTTGAGATTGTATTCTAGATTATAGATTGCTAGTTCAAGAATTATACGTTTAACCCTGACAAATCCCACTGCCTTGTCTTTTTCCTTCATAATTTCCTCTTTGAATGGACTAGGATGAATTCCACTTTCCAGGCCACTTACTCTGAATGGATACAATAAATTTCTACTCCTCTCTAAACACCCATAAGTATTAATTTAAAAGCTGTAACAATTGACTAGGGTTAAACAGCTGTTTGGCACTTGTCAGTGTAAGAATATGACCTGAAAATGTACACGAGATGAACAAGTTAATATTCTACCACACCAATGTCCAAGGATAGAAGCCAGTGCACATCTTTGTGCCAAAGGTGCTTGTAGCTGTTAAATTCAGTAAAACACAATTAAGTCAAAGCAAAAGCCGGCAAATGAGTAATTCCCTGTAGCACTGGGTTAGATTTTTGAAAAAAAAAAAAACTGAATATGACATCTTTTGGCTCATCACAAAAAAACATCTTTACTAGTTATGTGATCGTTAAATGAATGAATAATAAGGGTGCCAAGACCTGTGTGCAGTATATTAGTGAGTGCCAGTCTTGTATGAGATCACTAAAGTGTGAAAACTGGATTGAGATACCCCAGGGGTTCCCAAAGATGCAGCAACCTTGGAGTTGGTATAAATAATTGCGGTGGGCAGGATGGGTGTATGGGGGGGGGGTTGCCCACTTGCAAAAATGCTTTTTTCTACAATCTGTATGTTGACTATGGGTTGCACTTACGTGTTCGCACTATTTTGTAATTGCATTTAGCAGGTTCAATCACAAGTCACCATTTCATTAGGAAGCCAAACAAAGTCATTACAGTCTTGCCCTTCCTTGAGGTGCTGCAACCTCAGTGCTAATCATACAAAGTTTGAAGGTGTGCCTTTGGTGCTTGTCTGCCACAGAAAAAAATAGTTTCAAAAAGAAAATCAATAACTATTTTTTATACGGACTTGCTTTTTGTTGAAATGGCTTTTGATCCAGTGATACTCATTTTTATGCTCAACTTCTGAAAGACTTGCTTGGCTACAATCACCTGCATTAGAAGCTGAAGTTAAGTGCAAACTTGCAGTAGTGTATTTTAGTCTTTTGTTAAGTACAAACTTGCAGTTTTAAAAGTACTGTATTTCATTTTTCTGTTACCTACTTCTGTGTTTCACTGTATAGTGTGCTGTGTCTCTCTCTGCAGTTATTCCCCCCACCCACACTCCCTGTTCTTGTCTTGGTGTTAGTGGCTCTGGAACTGCCCGCTCCTCCTTTAAGTCTGAATTAGAACACTCCTCCTGGGTCCATCTCATGTGCTCCATTTAACAGAGTACAGTGAGATCATATTTCTCAAGTCTAGTGTTCACTCTACTTAATAGAGGGAAGATTTGAGAAGGCCAACCCACTTAGGTTCTTCCTTCCTCTCTCTGCACTTTTCTAACAAAAAAAATGCACATTATTCATCTGTTTTTACTGCATTTGTGTTGCTTCCTACTTTATTTTGATTTTGCCTCTTCTTAAAAGTACTCAATTGTATTTATTACTGCTTGGTAGTACCCTGATTATATTTTAACTGTTATTCTAAGTTTGTTGGTTTAAGCACTTGGGCTTCAGACAGGTTGTTTTACATTAAGAAAGTTTGTGGTCTGCACTGTTGTAGCAGGACAGGTAGCTTACATCCTTCTAAGCTGGGAATTGCTGACTGAAGGCTTGGTGTCTGCTATTCTAAAAGTGTATTAGTTCTGGCTTAAGCACTTGGGCTTCAGGCCAGTTATTCTACATTAAGAAGGTTTGTGGTCTGCACTCTTGTGGGAGGAGAGGCTGGATTTTGCCCTTCTGAGCTGGGAATTTCTGGTCACAGGCTTATTCTGCATACTTATTTGAACTGTTTCTTTCTGAAACTGGTGAGCCTTGTTGCTGTAGCATAGACCAGATTCAGGCCTGCTGAATTTAGCTTTGTTTGTACAACTTGAGCACTGATCCAGGCCATCTTTTTTGTAGAAGCTTCCCCTGCACCCTAGTAGCAGGAGTGTGCAGTTAGAACTTGTCTGATTGAAGACTGCTGGAACAGGACTCAGTTTTGTGCTTCTTTCTGGTTAATTGGGTAACTTGTTTAAATCAGTTTGTTCGTTTTCTATTGTTTTTAAATATATATATATATATATATATATATATATATATATATATATATATATATATATAAATAAATAAATTGCACTTTATTCATCTGCATTTACTGTATTTGTGTTTCTTCCTACTTTATTACTAGGGGCATTGACTACAACTCTGATGCGAGATATATAACAATAAGTATCCTTTTCTGTGCATTTAAAGTGTTTTTTTGATTGTATTTGCTTTATTTTCTGAAAAAAATATATATACTTGTTTCCCACCTTTCTAAGCTAGTATGGTCCAGTTTTCAGGTTAGTGCTGAATTCAGGGCTGTTACAAATCTCTGTTTGCCCATACCTTACTTGGATAGAAGGAAGTTTCTCTGTTCACCTGTGAGAGAGGGGAGCTTTGAGCAGCCTATCTGTCCCTGGATGAGTGGTTTCAGCCCAGAAATTAGTAGTTTATTGGCCATTTTGGGCTAATTTCTATCTCTTTCATTTCCCTGCTATAAAAAAACGCATTTGCCTGGTTTTGCGTGCCGGGTAGCTAGGATAAAACTATTTCTGGCTCCACAAAGTCTCCTCTTCAATTTTTCCCTTGGAACTAGACAAACTTTCAACTCAAGCCATTCATTTCTCAGCCTGGCACTTGCTCAAAACTCGTAGCAAGCACTTATAAACCCTAGCACTAGACCCTCCTATACTGTACAGAAAGACGAGGCTCTCTATTTGACCTTACCAGCCATTCAGTAAAACAGTTCACTGTACCTATCCAGACATGTCCAAAGGGCAATTTCAGGTGTACTCTCCAGTCCAACTTGTGAATCTGGACAGTTTGAGGCAATGTTACAACTGCCTCATGTACACAGACAACCCTTTCCTCCTACCACCAAAAACTAATACATGCGAGAGATGCAATTATACAGCCAAACTGGAAGCTAAGCTCTCTCAACCCAAGACTGGATCAGACAGTCAAGACGAGAAGAGAAATACTTGCATCACACCACCAGTCTCACATAGACCCATTAAACCAGCACCAGCAAAAACCACACATAAATACATGAAAACATACTCGAAGGCTCTAAATAAAAATCTGCAAAAGCAACAGAGACCTCCAAAGCAGACATCCAAGCAACCTCCACCCCCCCAACACAAACCATGAAACACATACTTCACAAAACCAGTGTGCCATGCAATCATAGCCCTTAAGGCAAAATAACATACCCAACATACTAGTAATAGGTGACTCTATAGTAAGGCACACTGACATCCCACTCACCAAGCTGAATAAGGAGAAGGTTACTGTTAGCTGCCTGTCGGGTGCCAGGATCCGCCACATAACACAAGCACTCAGGTCACTCCAGAACATATACAAATATGACTCTGTCATTGTCCATGTTGGTGTGAAAGACCTGAGCCATATCTCCCTGGACTACATGAAAAGAGACATGGAAGAGCTCTCTGATCACGCAGCCCAGGCCGGTATGACCCTGACCCTAAGTAGCATCCTGCCCTTGCCAAGAATGATACCACGGTATAAAGAAAAAATTATCAATTTCAACAACTGGCCAAGTTTTTGGTGTCATTCAAAGGGGATCCACTGTCTGTCTCCTGGGATGACATGCTCAACAAGCCATGCTGCTTCGCTAGAGACGGCTTGCACCTGTCACCCTTAGGCTTTCGAATATTGGCCAAGGCTTTTGCCACCCCAATAGTGCCTCTTTTAAGCAAGGCTCAAAAGACAAACCCACCGCTATAAATAGCACAAGTAACAAAAAACTGAGGGCAATGCTACTCAATGCCAGAAGTCTAAACCGCAAAATGCATGCACTCGAGGCACTCCTTAGTATGGAGAAAATCGATATATGTGCAGTAAAAGAAACCTGGTTTAAGGCTCCAGAGAGCACCCCAGCACTACCAGGCTACAACTCATACCATACATTTCGGCCACAGAACTTGGATTGAAATACAAAAGGTGGGGACGTATCCATATTCATCAAGGATACCCACACCTCCAGGTTAGAGGCACAGCATGATGCTTCAGAGATCATCCACGTGCAACTAACAATGGACAAAACTGCAATTCAAATTGTAGCTTGCTACAGATCACCCACCAGGTCCCAGGACCCCCATTCCACATTTCTGGAAACATAAAGGTCCTACCAAATACCCTAATATTGGCTGGTTTCAATTACCCAAACATTAACTGGGAGAACTACTCAAGTACTAACTCCCTTGCCCAACATTTCCTAGAATTTATAAACTCAAATGCCCTGGATCAACTGGTCAACACTCCCATCAGAGGGGATAACCTATTGGACCTGGTCATCACCAACACGGGCGACTGGTGTTCCATACCGGAGGTCAAACCCATGCTGGTTAGATCTGACCATAAACAAATCAATTTGGATATCGACATTCCACCCCCCACCCTCGGACAAGGAAACCACTGTGAAAAACTTTTCAAAAGCAAACTTCACATTACTTAAGACCGAGGTGGAAAGTTTCAAAGCCCCCATGCTAAAGGATAATGCTGTCCAAGCTGCAAAATCCTTTACTAATGCATTCTATGAGCACCTACAAGAATGCATGGATCATGTTATCCCAAGCAAAACCAAGACTCACTCCTCCAAGAAAAGGAAACCAGTCTGGTGGACTCCTGCCATAAACAAGCTATACAATAGAAGGAGGAAACTAGTACAGAAGAGAGTAAAATCCCAAGAAGTGAAGACCTCCCTGATCAGTATCAGCAAGAAACTATGATCCCTCATAAAATCATCGAAGGCGAGCTTCGAAAGAAAAATTGCCAAGGACTCCAAAGATAACCACAAGGCATTTCTTTAACTATGTCAAGAATCTAAGTGGCAATGCTCAGATCTGCTCGGAGATAGTGCAGAATGGCACAAAATACACTGAACCGACCAATATCGCCAACATTCTGGCAGACAGGTTCAGCGCAAACTTCACCACCCCTCACCCCCAAAAGGGCCCATAACCATACAAGAAGAATGTAGAGCCACTGAAATCACAGACACTCAGGTTAAAGCAGCCCTCTCCAAAGCCAAAAACCCAGCATCAATGGGACAGAACAGTGTCCCAGGCTGCATCCTACACAAGCTCAAAGACGAACTAACCCCTCACCTAAACACACTGTTCAAACTCAGCCTCTCCACAGGCTACATACCCACAGAGTGGCACACAGCAACAGTTACTCAGCTCCACAAGGTTGGAGCCACAACAGACCCCAAGAACTATCACCCTATAAGCCTGACTAGCTTGGTCTGCAAGGCTATGGAGCGCATATTATGGAACTCATTAACAGAGACATTGGAAACCTCCAAACACTGGACCCTACCCAGTTCGGCTTTAAGTGCAGATTCATGCCTCCTAAACCTGGTGGACTTCTTTGAGACAGTTACCAAGGCTATAGACGAGGGAAAGGTGGTACACACACAGCCTACCTAGACATCGCAAAGGTCTTCAACACCATTCCCCATTCTGGTATTATAGACAAGCTCACCAGCCTGAGCATAAACCACTATGTCACAAGATGGGTTGCCAATTGGCTCAAGGACAGAACCCACATGGTGAGAGTTGCGGGAGCTAGGTCCAACTCTAAACCGGTTACAAGTAGCATTCCCCAGGGATCAATCCTAGGACCCCTCCTGTTCAGCATATACTTCTCAGTGGTACAGGCAAGCAAAGGAGGACTATGGCTGACCAAGTTCGCAGATGACTGCAAACTAGGGGTTATAATTGACTCACCGGCTGACACAGAAATGCTCCAAAAGGGTCTCACTAAGACGGACACCTGGTGTCAAAATCACGGCCTTAAGCCAAATACCAAAAAGTGCATAGTCATCCCCTTTGGGAAAAACAAAGTACCCACAAACTACCACATAGGTGGTAGTCCCCTAAATATGGAAGACGTAATAAGGGATCTGGGGACCCAAGTAGATAGTAATCTCTCCTTTGATATCCACATTGCCAAAGTGGTTAGAAAATCCTTCTATGTGGCCCATCTAATCACAAAAGGGTTCACATCCAGATCAAAAGAGGTCATTGTGCCCCTCTACTCATCACTCATCAGACCCATCATAGAGTGCAATGCCCCATTTGGGATGTACCTTACAAGACACCTGCAACAGCTGGAAAGACCACAGAAGTATCTCACCAAGAGAATCACTGGCCTGAAACAGATGACCTATGCAGCTCGAAAGAAGAAACTCCAGCTGTACTCTGTTGCATACCACCTACTCAGAGGTGATCTCTGCCTGACATACAAGGTCATGTCCAACCCAGAATTGATAGACATGCTCCACCTAAAGAAAACCTTATCCCCTCGAGCCACATGCTCTTTATGAAATAAACCTCACCACAACAATAAATAGGACGTGCTGGAGGGATACATTCCTGTTCTAGAGACTTCCCATGCTTTGGAAAAAGATTCCAATCTACATTAGGCAGAGCTCCTCGCTAACACTCTTCAAGAGAAACCTTGACGAGTGGATGGGAAACAAAAATTTTACCCCAGGGATCACTTCAGTGGGTCTGCTGGACAGAGGCACAGGGAACTAATCTAAGGGGGTGACGAAAGCCAACACATTCTGGCTAGGCTTATAAATGCCTTCAGGCAGATAGCCTAGTACCTACTTATGAACCTATCTCTACTGAAATAGAACAGGTGTATAGTTACCACATCAGCTGATCTGGAAGGCGGCCTTCTGCAAAGGGTAATGTTTTGAGATTTTCATTTCACACAACAGCAGCATGGCTTATTTGTGAAACTTTTCTCTCTCTGTTTCAGGGCATGCACATTTCCACCTGGCATGTGTCAAAAGTTAAATTAGGAAGGTACTTTTAAAATCCCTTGCTCCACATTTCAGTATCTCTGAACTCCACATGGAAATGCTCTCTAAGCATTCCAACATACAGCCAAAACATAAGAATGCTGAAGAGAGTTTTAATGATGGTGGTAATCCTGGAATCACAGTCCAAGCAAGTGCCTAGTTAAGGTGTGTACCAGACACCAAGTGGCCATGGCATAAAAGTCAACAAAGGACAGATTCTTAAAATAAACATTGACTGGAAGCAGCCACATGGATTGTTGTCTAGTCTTTTGACAGTAATATTTTCAACTGGGTTTGTAGCCACACAATGGCAAAAGAATTTGGTTAATCCACTGGGACAGACTTTGCTAACCACAAGTCTCTTCTTTCCCAAACAGAAAAACAAAATTGATTTCCTGAACTTGTGAACTCTTCGTTTAGGTAAAAACTAAGTTGACAGTGCACATTCAAGGTGCAGGTTGATGCCATCACCACCACCCCCATCAGAATCTACCTCCTGAAAGAAAGAGAGAGAAATTTAGTGGACTAGTTTAAGGGATGTCCTGAAGCTACGTCTAGGAGGAAATGTCCTAACAATCTTTGTGAAAGCACAAACAGTATTCCTTATTGATAAAGGTCTACAACCCGTTGGGGTCTCCTAATAAAGATTCACATTCCGACATTTACAAAACTTTGCCTGCCATTCAGCACAGAAGACTACCTCTCATCCATTAATGACATGTTTTCTGTGTCTAGGGTACAGGGTCTAAATCATTCCACTTTCAATTGTCTGCTGTGTGACCCTGAGCAAGCCACTTGTACAGGCAGTGCTCCCCGAGTTCCCCTGAAAAGGAAAACAAAGACTCTCAGATATAAAGTTCAAAAACAGTTGAACTGGTGTCTCCTGGTACCTTGGCTAAAAAGCCTTCAAGGGATAGTTTGTTACACCAAAAGCACATTATTTATATTAAATCACATGATATTGATTAATTAAATTACACTTCAACATGGGGGAGCTTATTATAAAAAGTTGTTAGCCTTGGAAACCAGGTTCATCATTAATTTTAACACTTTGTTCCCTTCAGGTCTCAACCTGGAGGTAAATATCAATATATAATATTGGTGTTTGAGATGGAAAAATATTGAGGCATTAATCTGTTTTCATAAACGTTCATCCAAACTGAATATGTATTTGACATGAGTATTTAAATATAAATATAGTATGACTTTTTGATTGTAAATGCTAGGACGTAATAATGTATGAAATTAATCAGGTTATTAGAAATTAACTTTAGAGGTTTTTTATAAGGAATGTATAAATATTACTTAAGAATGTATAATGAAAGCAGGGCTGGGAAATGGGTTAACAAGCAGTTTTTGAAATGGTTCAGTCACTTTAAATGAAATGGATGTGTAATTTAATTAATCAATATCGTATGATTTTATATAAATAATGTGCTTTTGGTGTAACAAGCTATCCCTTGAAGGCTTTTTAGCCGAGGTACCAATTAAGCTGTTTTTGCACTTTGTATCAGAGTCTTCGTTTTTCTTTTTTGTTCCAGTCAACCCATAGATAAAACTAAAACAAACTGAAATAAAAGTCAAGAGTTCTAGCAGGCAAGTGGTCATAAAAAAGGGTCAATGAACGGATGAACTTCACAGCTATCAAATCAACCTGCCTAAATGGGAGCTGGGAAAATCTGTCATTCGTTAACTTGCTAACGCCTACCAGTAGTCAATTAGATGCTATATTCCCAACTGCCAGCAGGCTGGACAACTGCCTATAGGGCTCAGAATAAGGAGAAAAGTTAAATGTGGAGCAAAGCTTTTTGCCTTTCTTGTTCAGTTTAGTGTGTGTAATCACATAAAATTGCTGAATATCACAAATTCACTTCTCTTCTGTGATTAAGTGATAGCAGATCAAAATGTGCACAATATGGTCTGCATTTGAAGTGCTGTGGAGTTGAATAGGTTCAATCATTTCTGAGACACTTGCAGAGAGATCCAGCAGAAACTGAGGATGGAACTTATACTTCCAGGCCAAGCCAGACATTACTATAACCAAGATAGTTCCCTGCTGGTTAACACTAAAATAGAAAATTAAGGCATCAAAATAACACTCCAAAGGAAATAAATATGTATTTTGTTCTCTCTTTTCTAAACTTTGTATGACAGAACAGAGTAATCTTTCCTGCCACAGGAGGGAGAAGATCTTTACAATCAACTCAACTATGTCAGCTGAACCAAGCAAAAACAGGAAGGAACCATACAGTCCCGTGTATAAAAAGGCAGAGTTCAGGAATGTAGCATTTAAATGAAAGACCTCTAAGTAGACAGGATTCTTTATCTGTGGAATTCCTTGTAACACCAGAAATCAGTTTCCCGTGACGTAGTGGCAATTCAAAGCTAGTGCCTGGACCTGCACATACATTAAAGTCTGGCTGAGGACAGTAATGAAAAAATGCTCCTCCTTGTAAACATGCAGAACTGTTATGAGACCTACATACTCCCCCTCTACAGGTGAATTACCATTAGAAACAGAGGGAAGAAACATAAGTGTCTTCTTCCTGCTCGATGTCTCCTTTTTTGAAGGATCATCCCTGTTCTTGAAAGCATATGACAATGTCCCAAGAAAGCTGATTTGGGAAGTCCTGCTGTGGTTCGAAATTCCAGAAACACTGGTAGAATTAGTGCAAGCTATGTAGAACCCAATGACTCTGGTACGAACAGTGTTCATCTCACACAGGGGTTCCCAGTGGTAGTGGGTGTGCATGAGAGTTCCCACTCTGAGCCCACTACTGGTGATGGACTACATTAATAAACAGTGTAGAAAGCAGAAACCTGATCTCACCACGATGTAGTTTGTAGGTGAAGTAAAAAGCGGTTGCTGTTTAAAATGCAGTTCCCAAATTCACTGTTCAAAGAAATTGTTGGCAGCCGTAGTAAGGATAAAACTCTTCTTTATTGTGGATGTAATTAAAAGGTAAGTGGTCACAGCCACGCTTCATCAGACAAATGAAAACTCTGCTTTAAAGTGCTTATATAGTACAAACATTAAGACCAAGCCCTATATAATTAGGCTCTTCAATAAATATTTAAAGCAGCAATACTGACAAAGCTGTCAGAGGCGTTGCATTCATTGTTAGTGCTTATAAAGTCTATAGTAAATCTTAAGCATAATTCTTAATACATTTTGTGAACTAGAAAATAAACAAACAAACAAACAATTAAAGAATTTGATGTACTTCAACAGTAAGTCTATGCTTAAACAAATAAAAAGCAATGGGTACCCTGTGCAACTGAATGCTAACAGGTATAACCCTAAATAGACTTGTTTACGGTTACCATCGCAACCGAACAAACAAATAAACAGTTAAAAAACTTGATGCGATTCAATGGTAGGTCTATGCTTAAACAAAAAGCAGTGAAAACCCTGTGCATCAGAATGCTAACAAATATGACACTAAATAGACCTTTTTGCCGTTGCCATCGCAACCGAAACCTTAGTACATTTAACATAAATTATTTAGAGACGTTCACAAAAAATTGTATTAAAACAATACTAAAGTTATTATACTTAAAACACCAATTTGAATGCATTGTTATTGTGAGCTCTATTTAAATTTTTTAGAACTAAATAAAATCATTTAAATAGTTTTGCAGACTTGACTAAGTCTTGCCATAAAAACATTATTAAAACACAAAGGAATACGATACAAAACTTGGGACCAAGTGACATATAGCTTTTGGAATGTGTATGAAAGACCAAACAAAACCTGAATCAAAATCAATTGAAATGTGCTAGTGACTTGAAACATAAACGCATCCAGTAGGGCGCGATAACAATGAGGTTAAAAAATACAGCAATACTGGAATTAAAAATGAAACCAAATAAGTCAGATGCAAATAAGTAAACAGGTCCATTTAATATAAACTGCTAAAGTTTATGTACCTATGAGATCTTGTGGTTATGATATAACATTTTTATGTACTAAATTTATTAATTCTTATTTAGGTATTTGTTTGAGAAAATTTTTTTAAATAATAAATTAATAAATGTCAAATATTAAATATTAAGTGAATAATTGGATGCTTAAATAACCATTAATAAAAAATTAGTTATAAAAACCTCAGTTTTAATGAACTTATATAATTTTATATATCAAAATAATTCCTTTACCTTAAGGCTAATAAATAGCATCTGTTTAAATAGAATTAATTTAATATAACATAAATCCAAGAATATAACTATATACAAAAGTGTAAACATATAAGTGTTAAAATAGACTTGACTAAAGGTACTGATTACCCATAAAATACAAAATATTGAAAAGTAAACTTAAAAAACATGGGTAAAAATGACAAGTAAAAGGTGACTGAAATTGAACTGATATTACGGTAAGAATATTAAGTTATGTACCGTATATCATAATTTTAAGGACATTTTAAGGATAAAGGACATACATCTAGAAAATATTTTTTGTTCATAGATTTTAACGTTTTCTATTATTTAAAATGGGTTTGATAGAAACTGAAGTGTTCAGTCCTGGGTAACTATGGGCATTAAATTTTAAAATCCACTTTAATTCTGCCAGGGCTAAATTATTAATATTATCTCCGCCTGATTCAGGTTTATTTTTCAAGTACCCTGAATAAAAAAGTGTGTTCTTTATGTTCTATTATATGTTGTGCTAACGCATTAGTATTTATTTCTTTCTTTATTTCGTACAAATGATCATAGATGCGATCAGTCAACCTTCTTTTAGTCAATCCAATGTAAAATGCTGTGCATTTTGTACAAGTTGCTAAATAAACCAGGTTTTTATTCTGACAAGTAGCTGAAACATTAATATGGTAGGTGAAACCTAAAGTGGAATGAGTAAAAGTTAAACCTGGACAGATCAGTTTACACCTGGTACAAGAACCACATGAAACTGTTCCCATTTCTTGGGTAGATTTCTTAATGTTTGGTGCAAAATCTTTACATAGGAGTTGTTTCAAGTTGGAACAGTTTTTGTATAAAAAAGAAGGATAGTTACCCACCAAATTAGTTATTGAATAGTCTGTCTGCAATATATTCCAGTTATTCCGTATAACATTCTCCAAACATTTCACATCACTAGTATATTTTAAAATATATGGTATTTTTATAGTATCGTTACTGTTTTTATGAGTAAAGGAAGTGTATTTCTTAACTATAAGTGGTGCAGATTCTGTAGGATGTATAGTGTTGTTTTTAATAGAATTGACAAGCTTAAAATCATAACCTCTATCTAAAAATAATTGCTCTAACAGGTCAGATTCTTTTTCTAAAGCAATACTTTCCTGGCAAAGTCTAGTCAGTCTAGTAAACTGGCTTTTAACTATTCCTGGGAACATATGCCTAGGATGCATGCTATTGAAATGAAGTAGTGTATTAGTCCATGTAGGTTTCCTGAAAATGGAAGACGTAATTTTTCCATGCTCATTAAGTGTCAAGGAGACATCCAGGAATTCTACTTGTTTCTTAGATGCTTCCACTGTAAATTTCAAATAACTAGTAGTGGTTTCTAAATAATGTAAGAAACATGTAAATTCCTCTAGCGTACCTTGCCAAATTAGGAGAACATCGTCTACAAAACGTTTGTAGAACTTGATTTTGTCAAAAGCAGGATTGGTAAACAGATGTTCTTTTTCCCAATTCAGGACCACTAAATTTGCATGATTTGCGCATGGGGTGCCCATAGCTACACCCCATGTCTGCAAATACGTAATGTTATCAAACATAAAGATGTTATTATTAAGCACTAGATCCAGTAACTGACAGATTAGTATAATTTTATCAGTGGAGAAATTGGTATCTCTTACAAGTAGTTCTCTAATTGCTTCCAGACCCAAATCATTGGGGATGGACGTAAAAAGATTTTTTACATCTAATGTTATCAGCAAATATTCATCAGTCCCAGTATTCAGTGTTATATTCTTAAGGCTGCTTAATAGGTCATAGGTATCTCTTAATAGGGTTGGAACTGAATCCACTACAGGCCTAAGAAATTTTTCAAGAGCAGTAGAAATAGTGGCAGTTACCCAATTACAGCCTGAAACTATAGGCCTAAGAGGTATGGGGTGTACCTGTTTATGAATCTTGGGCAGGCCTTTTATTGTAGGAGTAGTAGGGAACTCAATGTACAAGTACTTATATTCTTCTGGTGTAATATGTCGACACATTAGAAGGTCATGTAAAGTTGCATGTACATTAGTTATGATAGAACAAACTTTTTTCTGGGAAATAATAGAGTAAGTTTCTTGATCTGATAACATGTTTAACATCAAAGTGACATAGTCTGCTGTATTCATAACTATAATACCACCACCTTTGTCAGCAGGTCTAAAGGTGATGTCAGAAAACTGCTTAAATTTCTTCAAAGATGCCATTTCACCAGAAGTTAAATTTACATAAGCTATTTTGTTTTTCTTAGTAGAAAAAAGTTTATAAAAATCTCTCTCACAAGCCTTTAAGAAACAATCAATGCTGAAAGGTAGTGGAGGTGAAAAATTACTTTTTTGTCTTAGTAGCACAGAGTCAGGTTGTGGAGTTTCAATGTTATATGCTGTAGTGGTGTTTTTAAAAAACATTTTAAGGGCTATATTTCTACAAAAAATACGTAGCTCGCATAAAACATCAGCCAAGTTACTACACTGTGCTGGTATAAAATTTAAGCCCTTGTTGATCAAACTAGCATCTGATATACATAAATCATAGTTAGATAAATTAACAAACAAGTCAGTCACATCCTTTGCCTTCGATTCGTTCCATATCTCTCTTCCGAAATTTTCCTTTTTCTTGGCCCTCTGCTTTGAGAGCGTCCTCTCCCTTGATGTTGTGTTTTTATGGGATAAGGTAAAAAACGACTTGCTTCTTGAGCAACTTTAGGTTTCGCACCTAAACGGATGTCATTATGCATATTAACAAAAGCTAGTTGGTTGGGAGGTGGTGTTGCAGAGTAAGCAGTCAGTCTAGGAAATTCCGTCTCACCAAGTTGAGCAGAATTGTTATCAGTTGTAGGTAAAGTAGACTGGGCTGAATCTCCAACAGATGAAGAAGCAACATCACTAGTTATAACATTATCATTAACATGTGTTAAAGAAGCTGGCCTTTGCACTTGAGTTTGTGCATTATTGTGCCTGGGCCAGACAAAAATCTGACCTGTTTGGAAATCATTAAAATCCCTCTGCAACTTTTTCAATTTTATTTGTTTTAATTTCTCACTGAAAGAGTTCACTTGTGAGAAAATAGTTTGCAGTCTATTTTTAGCAAAATCTGATTTAAACTTGTCAGTTAAATTTTTATGAGTTATGTCTATTTCAGTACGTAACTTAGTCTCAAGTGGTAGAAAATATTCATTTAAAAGTGACATATACCTGAAGCCTTGCTCAATGTTTAGGTCCTGCCACTTTTTCAAGAGCACCGGGTGATTAGTCCCATAAGACGGCATGCAAAATACACGCATTCCTCGGGGTACAATTCGATGATGTATAGATGCTTCAAGGTGTTGCCTTTGCCAGGCATACCTTTGTAGTAGGTACAACTTGTCTTCAAACTCTTTTACAGCCAAGTTGAAGTCTGCAAGATTTTCTTCAGGTAAGGTGGATACAGGAGTATTAAGCGACCCACCTAGTTCCAAAGCCAATAAAGGGTTAGCGACGTGATGCAACAATCCTTCTGGTATAGCTGAAAATTCCCTCGACTCTGGTCTGTAGTCTAGTTCTACAGTTGTAGAATCCATCGCGTAGAGCAGTTACCACACAGACAAAATTGAAAAAAACCAAGAGGTAACTGCAACTCCAAGAGGTCAGGTAACACAAACGGATACAATGTAGAAAGCAGAAACCTGATCTCACCACGATGTAGTTTGTAGGTGAAGTAAAAAGCGGTTGCTGTTTAAAATGCAGTTCCCAAATTCACTGTTCAAAGAAATTGTTGGCAGCCGTAGTAAGGATAAAACTCTTCTTTATTGTGGATGTAATTAAAAGGTAAGCGCTTTCGCGTGGTCACAGCCACGCTTCATCAGACAAATGAAAACTCTGCATTAAAGTGCTTATATAGTACATAAATTAAAACCAAGCTCTATATAATTAGGTACTTCAATAAATATTTAAAGCGGCAATGCTGACAAACTGTCAGAGGCGTTGCATTCATTGTTAGTGCTTATAAAGTCTATAGTAAATCTTAAGCATAACTCTTAATACAATTTGTGAACTAGAAAATATATATTAAACAAACAAACAATTAAAGAACTTGATGTAATTCAACAGTAAGTCTATGCTTAAACAAATAAAAAGCAGTGGGAACCCTGCGCATCTGAATGCTAACAGGTATAACCCTAGATAGACTTGTTTACGGTTACCATCGCAACCGAACAAACAAACAGTTAAAAAACTTGATGCAATTCAACAGTAAGTCTATACTTAAACAAAAAGCAGTGAAAACCCTGCGCATCAGAATGCTAACAGATATGACACTAGATAGACTTTTTTGCCGTTACCATCGCAACCGGAACCTTAGTTCATTTGACATAAACTATTTAGAGACGTTCACAAAAAGTTTGTATTAAAACATTTCTAAAGTTATTATACTTAAAACACCAATTTGAATGCATTGTTATTGTGAGCTCTATTTAAATTTTTTAGAACTAAATAAAATCATTTAAATAGTTTTGCAGACTTGACTAAGTCTTGCCATAAAAACATTATTAAAACACAAAGGAATACGATACAAAACTTGGGACCAAGTGACATATAGCTTTTGGAATGTGTATGAAAGACCAAACAAAACCTGAATCAAAATCAATTGAAATGTGCTAGTGACTTGAAACAAACGCATCCAGTAGGGCGCGATTTTTTTTTTTACATTAATAAACAGGTCGGAGGGAACACCATCAACAAACTTGCTATATGCAGACAATATGGCATTACAGGCAGACTCTGAGCAAGAACTTTAGCAAAGGATAGGAGAATGGAATGTAAACCTGAAGGCACATGGGATGAAACGGAGTACAGATAAGACAGTTGTAATGACAGTAAATTATGCAGTTTAGAAGAAGCTGAGATTTGAGATAGAAGGGAAAAGTGAAACAGGTTAACATCTTCAAGTATCTGGGAGGGGTGGCTGAGGAGAAGGGAAGTCTGAATGATGAGGTCACAGCTAGAATCAGAGGTGAAGTACTTAGGAGGATAGATTAAAATGGATTCTGGTGTGGCAGCTAAGGATATGTGGGAACAGACTAAACAAGATAATACAAAAATTGAGAAATTGGAAGCTCTATTATATGGACATGGATAGCAAGATACAAGCAGTTAAAATGTTTTTAGTCCTTTTAGTTTTATATACATGTCAGTCATATTTTTATCAACCAGAGGAGAAGTTGTGGATAGCAATTAATAGAGATGAATGATTTTATCTGGGAGCGGAAGACGGCAAGAGAAAAGTGAGATAAGTCGATTCTTCCAATAGAACAGGGTGATTTGGGATTACCAGATTTGAAAGTGTATTTCAGAGCTACACAGTTAAGGCTCCAATACATAAAACAAGCAGAAACCTATAATTCAAAGTGGAAAGGGATGATTATGAAACTGGGGAAAGCTCAAGAAACAAGGAGAGACTGGGATTTTGGATGAAGATCCTTAAGGAGTATAACAATAACCATACAGAATATTATATTCATAAAGTAGCAGAAAGTATTCTAAGAACTAAACCAACATGGAAATGGAGAAAGGAGATTCTGCTGATAGGAATGACTGCAATTAGGGATACAGGCAATACGGAAGAGGAGGCTGGAATTTATTGGAGAAAACTGGCAAAAGAACTAAGGTACTGAGATCAAATAATTAGAGAGGAATATGTAATAGAAAGGAAGAGGCCAAGAATTTATCTGGACTGTAGGCTAGAGATTGCCTTCGCTATCAATTATTGATACCAGATTATAGGCAAAGAGAAAGAAACAGGGGGATCCTAAGTGAAAGATCAGCACTGGTAGAGTTTTTAGTAGAATCTAGAACAGAAGCTGCTGTTAAAAAAGGAATTAGTATAGCATACAAAATACTGCATGATAACTAAGAATCAGAGGAGGTTAGAAAGGAGTGGGAAGAGAGATTGAATAAGCAACTCACAAAGAAACAATGGGGGATATATGTATGCACCCAAATATGCAACAAGGTCTAGAATATTTGGGATCTTTGCTTGGAATAGTTTACATATATATAGGATCTTTGCTTGGAATAGTTTACATAGGTATTTGTATGCCCCACGTAGGCTCCAAATAAGTTTTCCTCAGGTAGACAAATATTGGAGGTGTGATAGGTATGAGAGAGACAATTGGGAAAGTACAGTTGTGTACCTACCACAAATGTACATGTTTGAGTGTATTCACTGTTGTAGTCATTACTCTTGGGTTATCCTGCTGGCAGGCTACACGCAGTCGGCCTGAATTCCAAAGTCTAGGTCCGGCGTCGGTTGCTGTCACCTCTTCCCAGACGTCAGTGCACCAGGGGTATAAAAAAAGCAGCCAGCACCATTTTCTTCAGTTTTTCTTGCCCCAGATGTCAGGTGCCCCCAAACTGGTGGCTGAAATTTATGGCAATAAGTATGCATGCACAAAAATGAACATTTCCTTCATCTATAAGCAAATACACCACAGAGGTAGTATAGGATAGAGAAGTACAGATAAGCCCCAGCTAAGAAAAAAGGGGGATGGTGGGTGGGTAACCTGGACTGCAACAGTGAATACACTCAAACATCTACATTTATGGTAGGTACACAACTGTACTATGTTCATCATGTTTCACTGTTGCAGTCATTACTCTTGGGTTGAATCCCAAAGCAGAGGATGGGTGGCTGAGCTAAATAGGATTAGGAGAGGCTATGAGGCCCTGCAGAACTGCAGTGGCAAAGCCTGCTCTGGATTTAGAGTAAAGTGGTAAGTGGTAGTGCTTCGTAAAGGTGTGCACTGAACTCCAAGTTGCAGCCTCTAAGATGTCTTTGGTTGGTACTCCTCTGAGGAAGGCTGATGAAGTGGCTGCTGCTCTGGTAGAATGAGGCCTAATGCCCTTAGGCACGGATTTGCCATGCTGAGAATAGCAGAAATGGATGCAGTGGCCTACCCATTTTGAAATAGTCTGTTTTGAGATAGCCTTTCCTTGTGATCCTGCAGCATATGACACTAAAAGTTGTTCAGTCTTTCTGAAAGCTTTAGTTCTGTCCAAATAGAAGCGTAGCTGCCTGTGTATGTCCAAAGAATACAGAATTTTCTCACCCTTGTTCTGTGGATTTGGATAAAAGGTAGGCAAGTGGATGGTTTGGTTGATGGCCACAGTGGACACCACCTTAGGCATAAATGTTGGGTTTGTCCTCAGAGAAACCCTGTCTGGGAGAAAAATGTTAAAAGGTTCCACAGCCATGGGTGCTTGTAAGTCCGAGACTCATCTTGCAGAGGTTAATGCTAGGAGCAGAGCTGTTTTCCAGGATAAGAATTTTATATCCGCTGTTGAGGCTGGCTCAAAAGGAGGCAGTGTGAGTTTTTTCCAAGACATAATTGAGGTCCCATGGTGGAATTGGTGCTCTCCTTGGGGGCTGATGTTTTTGGCCCCTCTGAGGTACTGCCTTATTAAAGGATGAGAAAAGATAGGTGGTTCCGTATTGTAATGGGCTGAAATGGCAGAGTCATGAATCTTAATTGATGAAAACGATAGGCCTTTGTCCAGCATCTCAGTTAGGTATTGTAAAATCTGAGGGATATTTGGTACATACGTGTCAATGCCTTGTTCCTGGTTCCAAGCACAGAATCTCTTCCATTTTTCTGCATAAGATTTTCTGGTACTGGGCCTCCTGGCCTCCAAGATAACATCCATAACAGCTTTTGAAAGAGGGGTGTTCTGAATGGCTACATTATCTGCCATGCTGCCAGATTTAAGGTCCTGAGTTGGCTGTGCAGGATCTGATCGTTTTGTTGGGTCAGCAAATGAGACGTTTGAAGCAATATCCATGCTGGACCTTGAGACAAGCTCTTTAGGATTGGGTACCAGTGCTGGCGTGGCCAGTCTGGGGCAATCAGTATAATTTTTGGCTTCTCTTGTCTGACCTTTAGGAGTACCCTGGGAAGAAGAGGCAGTGGAGGAAAGGCATATACTGTTAGTTTTTTCCAGCTGAAGGATAGGGCGTCCACTCTCCATGCTTGTTTGTGATAAATCCTTGTGCAAAATCTCTGTAATTGGCAGTTGTGAGGAGAGGCAAATAGATCTATGTCTGAGCATCCCCATTTCCTTGTTATCATCCTGAAGACTTGTTGATCCAGTTTCCGCTCGTGGGGATCCATGAGAATTCTGCTTAGTTCGTCTGCCAGAGTATTCGTTTTTCCTGGCAGGAATTGTGCTTGCAGGTGAACATGATAAGTCAATGCTGTGTCCCATAAGGTCATTGCTTGTCTGCAGAGGGGGTAGGAATGTGTACCTCCCTGCTTGTTTATGTAGCACATGACCATAGTATTGTCTGTCTTTATCAGTAGTTGCCCTGGATGAAGTAGATCCTTGAAAGCTGTCAGGGCATTTTGAACAGCTAGCATCTCTTTTTGATTTACGTGAAGATGCATCTGGCTTGCAGACCATGTGCCCTGAATACTTCCTGCCATATGGGCCCCCCAGGCATAATCTGATGCATCCGTTGTCAGTGTCTGTCTGGCTGTGGGCAAAGTGAATTGCAGACCCTTGTTGTGTTGACAGGCCTCTGCCCACCATCGAAACTCCAGTTGCAGGCAGGGAATGAGGGTAATTACTGTCTCTAGGCTGTGGCAATACTGAGTCCAAACACTTTTTAGATACCACTGTAGTTTCCTCATATGCAGTCTGGCATATGGAATTAGTAGAATGCAGGATGCCATGAAACCCAAGGCCTGCAGGATTTTCCTTGCAGACAACTGGGTTTTTGTTGCCAATTTTTTGAAGTAATAAGTTAGTTGCTTTTGTTTGTCTGGCGTGAGATAAGCCATCTGGGCAGTTGTATTTAAGCTTGCACCCAGGAATATTATCTCTTGAGAGGGTATTAATTTTGATTTCTATTTTACTGTGTACCCTAGGCAAATTAGTAATCTTTTTACAAACGCCAGACGCTTCAGAAGAATTGTCTTTGTTCTCTGCTTGAATAAGTCAGTCGTCCAAGTAGGGGTATATTTGAATTCCTCTTTGTCTGCAGAATGCAATTACTGGTGTCAGGCATTTTGTGAAGACCCTGGGCGCAGTAGATAAGCCAAAGGACAGTGCAGAGAATTGGTAGTGCATTGATCCAGCTATGAATCTGTGGTATCTTCTGCAAGATTGTCTGATTGGGACATGCAGGTATGCCTCTTTTAGGTCCAAAGTTACGAGCCAAGCCTTCTTGCCCAGCATGGGCAGTAGCTGCTGTAAAGTTAACATTTTGAATTTTGGAACTTCTAGAAACGTGTTTAGTACAGACATGTCCAGTATTGGTCTCCAGGCTTTGTCCTTTCTGGGTACTAAGAAAAGTCTGGAGTAAAATCCTTGCCCCTGCTCTTGTTGTGGTGCTTGTTGAATGGCCCTCATGTCCATGAGGGCTGAAATTTGCTATTGTGCCTCTGCCCATTGATTGTGTGGCAGATCTGGCATACCCCTCTGCCCTTGGTAGGGTGTGAAAATGGAACCTGTAACCTTGGGACACTATGTTCAAGACCCATTTGTCTTGGGTAATCTTTTGCCAATTTGATGAAAAAAGTACTAGTTTTCCCCTTAAGGGGGGTGCCAAAAGGGAAGTGCTTGGATCTGGCAGAGGAAAGTCATTGTGACTGTTTCCTGTAAGGTTGTGATTTGTCTTCTCCGCTTTTGGAGGTAGGAGTACCCCATTGTTTAGGCCTGTATGAGCCTTGGGGCTAAGATCTGCCTCTGGGACGTCTGTATCTACCTCTTTGTGGTCTGTCTGACACTGGAAAGGACCAATTTTTAGAAGGCCGGTTCTTGCTAAACCTGGGTGGCTGTACCTGTAAGAAATCCTTAACTGTCTGCATGGATTTTGCTTTATCCTCCATTTTCTTCAACACCTCTTCTGCTTTAGCACCAAAAAAAGTACCATGCTGTAATAGGGAATCTAATAATTTTGCTTTATCATGATCAGGATCAGGCAGATTCTGTTCCTTTAACCAAGCATGCCTTCTAATAACAAAACCTGTAACAGCTGCCCTGCAAGAGGCCTCCAGTGAATCAAAACCACTTTGCAAAGTATGCTTTCCCACTTGTTCTGCTGCATGCAATAAATCCTGCATTTCTTTGTTCTCTGAACATTTAGTATTTGTCAACATTTTCTGTTTAAGCAGTAACTAAGTATTGCTGATATTTAAGCATATGAAACTGACAATTTAAAGCCCTTACAGCCAAGGTAGCAGAAGTGTAAACTTTTTTCCCCCATCTGTCTAGTGCCCTAGAATCCCTATCAGAGGGGACAGGGTTTTTTGCAGTGGAAGCTTTGACCCCTTTGGGACCCTGAGATATAGTTTCTGGGTCTGCAGCGGGGTTTTTATATAGGAATTTATGAGAATCCGGGACCCTGTAGTATCTGTCTGGCTCAGCCGGTGCAGAGGGTAGAGAGTCAGGGGACATGCCGGACTCTGAAAATACATCTACAATGTCTAGAACAGGTGGAATAGCAAGGGGCCTGTGCTGAAGAAGTAGCAGAAAGTCACTGAGCCTTTTCTTAGATTCAGAGTAATCTTGGCTCTCCCAGTGGAAATGCTCCCTCATGGTATGCAGGGTTTCCCCAAAAGAATAATCTTCAGGAGGAGAGGCTGAAGGAATGGATTCTTCAGCATCAGAGTCCTCATAGGGAGGCACAGAATAATCCTGTTCAGAAGAGGAATCAGAGGAAATGGAAACCTGATCAGAAGAATCAAATTCTGTATCTTGCCTAGGCCTCTTATCAGGAGGGGGTTGAGAGCCCCTGATCAAAGTAATTAGGTCTTCGGCCATTTTAAGCATCCGTTTTTTAGGCATGGAACTCTGAGTAGGAGAATGCTGAACTTGTTTCTTTGTCTTTAGAACTGCTTTGGTCTTTGTCTTTGAAGCTGAAGATGGTTTAACATATAACTGTGTAGGTCTGAAGACACCCTCAGAAGCAGATGCCTGCTCAGCGGCTCTGGACCCATCTGAGGGAATGATTTCCGAGTGTCCAATACCTTGAGTATCCAGAGGCCCAGTCGGCTCCACATGGGAGTTGGAAGCGAATTGTGGCTCTGAGGTAGCGGGCGCCAGGGGCTGGGAAAGCGCTTCACTGAGAACCGGCGACTGGCCTAGCAGAGACCTCGTCGTCGGTTTTGGACCTCGGATGCCTATCCTCTTCCTTGTCCTTGCGTTTTTTGTAAACTCCAGTCATCGGCTGTTCCAACGGCATTATGTAATTAAATCTTCGGTCAAAGTAATGAAATGCAAAATCGAACAGACGCTTAATAGTGCGTTGGTTAAATCTAGCACAAAACTGACAGCTAGCAACGTTATGATCAGGGCCTAGGCAATGAATACAGTAAGAGTGAAAACCCTTATGAGGTATTTGCCTCACACAAGAAATACAATTGTTAACTTTTTCTGACATCGGTCTGGAGCAAGAAAAATGTTTCCCCAATGGGGTACTTAGCTTTAATGAAGACTTCGGTTCTGAAATTCGGATTTGAAAATCTCAGGAGTCAGCCGACCGGCACTTGCCAAATGCTTTTGCTTTGGGCACCGCGCAGCAAGAAAGACTGAAGAAAATGGCATTGGCTGCTTTTTTATACCCCTGGCGCACTGACGTCAGGAAAGAGGCGACAGCAATCGATGCCAGACCTAGACTTTGGAATTCAGGCCGACTGCGGGTAGCCTGCCAGCAGGATAACCCAAGAGTAATGACTGCAACAGTGAAACACGATGAACATCATATTTTCTGGGAGTGTAATGAATTGGCAGACTTTAAAGATTCACTGCAGGATACTGTTTCAGAGATACTGTAACTAAGGAAATTATTTTTTGAGCTATGACAGAGAATCAGACTTGCCTAGACATGGTAAGGCCTTGCTGAGTCCAATTATGGTGGCTGCCAAAAAAAAGCAAATACTAGAAAATGGAAATAGACGTTTAAACCAACTATACTAGAAGTAGTGAATATAATAACAAAGATAAACTGGAATTGGGATCTTTAGAAAAGGGTAGGAGCAAACTACATAGAAAAAATGGAAATTGTGGGAGAAATACATGCAGAGAAGAAATGAGGTTTAAAAGAAGGAAGGATCTGAATGAGCTATGTAATGCTTGACTGACAATGACTGGAGAGATTATAAGTGATGTATAATGTTTGGAACCAAAATTATGTCAATATGGTTTGTGACATAATGCTTGCAACTAAAATTATATCAATTATGTCATATGTGGTAATTTAATAAAGATGTTTCTTGTTTATAAAAAAGTAATTAGAATCAGAGGGGCTGCAGCCCACTGGCACAGTGAGTTAGGTGTAGTAAATGATAGAATAATGTCAAAGAGGCTCAAAAGAAAAGTGTACAAAACAGTGGTGTGAAAAAACTACTGCATGGTACGGAATCCTGGACAGTAAAGGCAGAGCAGTTGATGAAGCTGGAGGTGATGGAGACAAAATGCCTGCGATATCCCACAGTGTGGCAGAGTTCACACTGTGGGACTAACAATAATGACATAAAAACAGAAGCCAAAGAAGCTCCAATTGCAGAAAAGGTCAGACAGAACAGATTATGGTGGTTTGGGCATGTGCAGAAAAGCAGACGACAATCTGGTGAAGATGATTTGGGACAGACAGAAGAAGGCAAGAGGAAACAAGGATGTTCTGCAAAGAGGTGAATGGACTGTGTGACAGAAGACCTGTGACAGTCAGGCATAAGTGTTGAGGACGGCAGGAGAGTGGCACTGAATAGAGAAACTGGGAAAAGGGGGTTCGGGGATATTCCTGCCCCCCTTCATTCCCATGCCATTCTAAATAACATGGCTCTGTTTTTCCCTTTAGGAGCTTCACACAAGTATGACTTTTCCCTTTAGTTTAAGGTTCTGTCGTTCTACTTTATGAAACATTACTACAAAATAAACCCTTTCAAAGACTTGCACTCTATATTACAAAACTCTTACTGCACCCATGATCATCAATATAAATGAAACAGTCTCCGTGGTGTCCTTTAAAGTTTCACAAACCCAGAATGTCAATATATTGGGTCCAAAATTAAATAATGAGGACATTTCTATGGGTAGAAGACCTAAGATTCCCCAGAGTTCAGGTACCCAATAAAAACCATACTGTGAATATCCCACCTAATAACAGGTGGTAGAAATACTTTCTTTAAAAACTTTCCAAGGTATAAATCCACTAATGAAAGTAGGGAAGCACAAGTTAGTTCAAATCGAATCTTCTTTCGATAAACACACAAACAAGCGATCTAAATAGTAATTGAAAAAAACAGAATAAAGTGTAGATATTCACCATTCTATTTATATACTTGTTTAAAAGCATGGGAGTGGTTTACTAGGGTAGCTGTGTTGTAAGACAATTAGCATGTTTACCTGCTAAATACCCCTTCCCCCATACACCAGTGTGATATTCGACACAGTGCTGCCCTACTTCAAGCTGTGTAATTCCAGGATACATTAAACTAAACTAAAAGTTAAACTCTATACATTAATAATTGCTAAAACTTCCTGATAGCATTTCATTGTATCAAAAAAAAAAAAAAAGTTAACATAAGTCTCCAAAATTCCTTAGAAATCTTTTCTATAAACATTCAGAAACATTTTTATCATAGATTGTTTTCATCTATTAGAACTTATTCAGGTTTGTGTGTCAAGTTGGAAAAGCAACTAAAAATTAAAAGTTAAATAATATACAACACTACATTTTGTTGGGCTAAAAACAATACATATTTAAGAAAATGTAGTACAAAAAACAAATCCTAAATAACAAATCCTAAATAAAAACTTACCAAACATTTCAGAATATATATATATATATATATATATATATATATATATATATATATATATATATATATATATATATATATATATTGGGTGATTTATATCAGTGTGTTAGTGGCTTTGGTAATTTAGATGAAATGTTTTTGGTTACAATGGATGTAACCTCTTTGTTTACTTGTATTCCTAATCAGCGTGGCATAGAATTGGTCAAACAATTGTTGTATGAAACTCTTACACCCACTGAGGCTGATTTCCTGTGTCTGCTACTTGAAACAGTTCTAGAGCATAATTATTTTGTCTTTTTAGACAGCTACTACAGGCAGACCACAGGTGTAGCAATGGGCACGAGCTGTGCCAATTCATATGCCAATTTGGTTATGGTAGCCTGGGAGAGACAGGTCATGTTGACATGTTCCAACATTGTCTTTTATAGACGTTTCGTCGATGACCTCTTTCTCCTTTGGCATGGCACGAGCGAGGCCCTTGATTTGTTCTTTGAGCATGTGAACAACTTAGAAGGATTTTTGAAATTTACTATTGATTACTCTTCAAGTTGTGTAAACTATTTAGATGTTTCCATCTTGATTGAAGATGGTTCCATACATACTAAGGTTTTTAGGAAACCCTGTTTTAGGGCATCATTCCTTAAACCGGATAGTATGCATCATCCTAAGACGTTTGATAATATCATCAAGGGTCAAGCTCTTAGAATTTCACGACTATGCTCTGATGATCACCTGTTTCGGTCTGAATTTATCAGACTGAGAGAATGTTTTTTAGATAGAGGTTACCATCAAGAGAAGATTGATTCAGTTTATACTGAAGTTGTCAAACTTAGACCTTATAGAGGTAAACCATATTTTTCTCAATGCACAATACGTTCTCACAAGTCGCCTCCACCTGTGCAGACTCCCTTGATCTTGCCGTATAGTAAGAATATACTTTCTGTGCAACAAGCTATTCAGGACAATTGGAATATTCTTACTGCCAATGCTGATACGCAACTTGTAGTAGGTAATCATCCACGTTATATTTTTAGTAATTTAAAAAATTTGAAACAACATCTTTGTTTTCCTAGGTTGAGTATGAATACCCCACATGCACATTTGCCTTATGATTTAGGCACTCACAAGTGTGGTCTATGTCCCCAATGTATGTATATTGATACCTCCCGCTTCTTTAGAAATCCGAATGATGGACGTCTCTGGGAGCTGAGATGTCACTCGGATTGTAATACTAGAAATGTTATTTATGTAGCGTGTTGTCAAACATGCTACATGTTCTATGTGGGAAAGACTAATCGTTCCTTGCGGGAGCGTATTAGAGATCATATATATTGTTTCAACAGACTGGAGACTCATAGTGCAGTATCAAAGCACATGTTGTCCTGTGTAGGACATGTGTTTTTGTTCCAGGTCCTTTGTGTTTATTCTATCAATGCACGTGGTGGTGATTATGTCAACTCCACTGAGACTCTTGAAACTCTGTGGATACTTAGGTTAGCGGCCCATTGTGGCAGGGGTCTAAATGACTATGTGCCACTTAAACCCATATTGAAGGCTAGACCACTCAAATAGTTAGTTCATTTGTTTTACACCATTTATCATTATTAGTTAGACTATTTAGGCAACATTTTGACTAATTATGCATAGCTATTAGATTTTAATTATATATATAACACATATATATGTTTCTAGTTTATACATATATATTTCTTAGTTGGGTAGTTGTTGTTTTCAAGTCAGTATTAGTAGGTTAGTTCAGTATTTCTTGAATATCAGCCACATTCATTGTTTTATTGTTAAGTAGTCTGTACTGTCTTGTTTTATGTACACGTAGTTTTTAGGTTCAACATGTTTATTCTATGTTGTTTTTGTAATGCAACTGTATTTTATCTTTTTAACATTTATCGGAGCACCTTAATGGGATATGACGTATTGATTTCCTGTTTTTTGTATATTTAAATGAGGAAGTGATGTTCATGTTGTTACTTCTGATGAAGCGGGTGTACCGTGAAAGCGCTTACGTGATTAAATTCTAGTTTTTACTACTACTGCTTTGGATTTTTACTACCTTTATTTGAAGAATTTGTCCATATCCTCTGCTACCTGGCAGGTTAACTATGTTTTGCATCTACGTTTCGCGCTCTGCTTGAGCTTTGGGTTTGTGTTTTTTACAATATACAATATATATATATATATATATATATATATATATATATATATATATAGATATGTACACAAATCTATTCATCTCAAATGTTAAATCTATTAAAGAATTTTAAAGTAAAATACACTCAGTTATCTATAAAAAATATTGAAATATCTAGTGGAAAAACAGTCACTCATGCTCGCAGCAGTGACATTCGCTCAGGTCTGCAAACCCTAAAAAATGTATAAACAGGACCCCGTTTAAAGTTTATGGATGTTATAATATTGGAGCCAATATAAATATGTAGGACATCTGCCAATAATACTCAATATGTATCTGGTTAATCCCAAACACTGGGCATTAAAAAGTTACAAACTAAAAAGGCTAAACTGTCATGAAAATCATGCATGTGCTATCAGGATTCGAGCTCTCCTGTTTGTTTAAAAAAAAAAAAATTAACATTAGTCTACCTTTTATACTGCGGTGGTGGTGCTGCGGTAGCGTTGTCGCCTCACAGTAAGACGTCCTGTTCGATTCTCAGCTAAAGCGTCTTCTGTGTGGAGACATGCGTGAATGGGTGTACCTTCATTGAAGGTTGTACGTCAGGGCTGGCAACTCGGTACGTAAAAATCTGCTGCCAATCATTAGCGGACCGGAGTTCCGCTATGGCGACCCCTAACCGTGAAAAGCTGAAAGATACAACAACAAGTCTACCTTTTAAAATATTAAGAAGTTAATCTATCTGAGCCAGCTAAAATAAGTGGCATTCAACCCCTCCCTAATATGAGTGTAGCTATTAAAGCTGTCCATGTTTGCACTAAAAAGTTAACAAGAATTAATAAAATGTCATGAGATCTGTGGAATATTCACATACTGCTCTAATGCGGTTCTACGGTAATCAAAAGTCCTAGTTATAAAAAATGTGAGAAAGTGTCTTATAAATGTGCCCTGATTCTAACAGTACAAAAATGAACATGTAATTAGAATAAACATTTAAAAGATGGTTAAACAATATGTGTATACAAATGTAGCTGCTAAACCAAAAATAATAATTAATAAGCCACTACCATAGTATTAAATTTTCAAATGATAAAGTTAATAGTTAATAAAATTGTTGATAATGCAAATACATAAATGCAAACAACAAATAAAGTTCACACATTCAGTCTTGTAAACAATGGGGCAACTTTCTTGGCTCTAGTACACTTTTCAGTGAGCAATGACAGTTTAGGTTTTCCTTCTACAAAGCTCCTAACATTTCTAGCCTTCCTATATACAAAAGTAGGGGCTTCACCCAAAATGTCTACAATATAAGGGTTTCTGTTACTACGGCCCAGTTCTCCCAATTCTTGAAACAATGAAAATCCATAGTATATGTCAGTATGCAGCTGTCTTTTGATTTACTGTCCACAAATTTCTTACAAATGTTATCAACAGGTGGGTTTAGTGTGGGTGCATTAGTATTTTTATTAGGTGGGATATTTTACTATGTTTTTATTAGGTGCTTGAACTCTAGGGAATCTGAAATCTTCCACACAGAGAAGTTTCCTCAATATTTGTTCATAATCATCAATATTATGTAGCACACATACAACCTTTCCATTAAATCCTTTTAGGAGGCTATTTTGCCATCTACAATGAGCACACTTCTTTATAGACTTCAGTGGGGAAAACAACATATACTTCAAAGCAATTCATGAACTATTTCAACATAAGACCCACACAGTGGTGATCAGCAGTAGTCTACTGAAAAACTTAAAAGTCTAATAGGCCCTTTCTTCTTCATGCCTCATCTCTACTGGCAAAGAGAACAATTGTGGATTGGTTGCAGCACATGAACACATATCATGATCTATCATTAGGCCACGTCTGACTTCATGTAAGATGTGCAAGCCCATCCTCTTTGACCTCTTAGAGTCTCAACCAAAGACTGTTGGATAGTCAAGAAAGATTTCCATACGATATAGCTGACCTGAAGGAAAACTGTTCCCTGGACATAATATCAAACTTGTGGCATCTTATAAATGTATCCAAAGAAGTCCAAGTTGCAGCTGCACAATCATCTATGGAAGAAGCTGCGATGAATGCTTCACATGAAGCTAAGTTTCAAGTAGAATGAACTTTTGTAGGAAGAAGTCTTTTCATAACAAAATCTGATGCACACTAAGCCATTTTGTCAGATTCAGTTTAGAAACTCTAGAGCACAATTGTTTTGTGCAAAGGAAATAAGCTAATCATCTTTTCTGAAATAAGTTCTTTGTAAAGGAAACTTCAAACGCTTGTGCACATCTAGACAATCCACGAGCTATTCCGCATTGCTGGAATAGTTTCTGAATAAGACTGGAAGATTACGACTGGCAAATTATACTTTGGTAGCCAACTTCATAAATAAGGAATTAGTTAGTATGAAACCATGGGGCTGTGGTGAAAGCAAAAGGCAAAAACTGGTAATGACAGTCCCCCCCTCCCCCAACACCTTTATTGAATTATCACTTATGACACTGATAAATTTACATTCATACAAAAGTAATCAAATTATATTTAATATAAAAAGAAGTTATGTACTCACCATAAAGTTCCATGTATGTTGTCCATCTTCTCCTTCATTCTTACTACGGTGGGTTCGAACCCGATCCTCGGATCCATCTCAGCCTTTATTTTCAAGCTCGAGGTCCTCTGCCAGCTCATGGCTAACTCCCTATCCCAGCATGCACTGGAACCATCCCCAGATCTTGTTTGCCCTAAACTTATAGAGGTATGCATAACTCCAAGGAAGGATTCAGAGGCAGATGAAGAAGGGCAGAGGTCGAGGGGATCAAATTTGAGGCGAGGGGATCAAATTTGATTAGATCAGATTTTCTAGGAGTAAAAGAAAGGGAAGGGGGAAGGATGGTGGTATGTAAGAATGAAGGGGAAGATGGACAACACACACGGAATGTCATGGTGAGTACATAACTTCTTTATGTGATGATGTCCTATCTTGCCTTCATTCTATGTTGCGACAGCATCCCTAGTACCTTGCTTCTTGGGTGGCTCATGGAAGAATATTCCTCAGAACCATGGATCCAAAGGAGGCTCTGCTCCTGCAGGCCAAATCGACTTTGTAATGAGTGGTAAAAGTATGGAGGTTAGCCCAAGGTGTTGCAGCGCACACAGTGTCAATAGGCACCTTAGCCAGAAAAGCTGAAGTAGCAGCAGTGGCTCCTGTAAAATGAGCCTTAACGTTTTTTTGGATGTTCTTTATTTTGAGACTTGTGAACAAAAGTTATACAATCTGATAGCCATTTGGAAAGCATAACTTTAGACACAGAGGATCCTTTCTTTGAATCTGAAAAGGAAACAAATAGCTGATCAGATTTTCGGAATTCTGCAGTCCTATGCAAGTAAAAACGTAACAATGTACATCCAGTTGATGTAACATGTACTCTGCTTTGATTCATAATATGGGAAGAAAACTGGTAATTCAATACTTTGGTTTAAATTTGTTCTGAAACAACTTTAGGTAGAAAAAAGGGGTTTGTTCGTAAAGACACCCTGTCTCTATGGAAAAGCAAATATGGAGGCTTTATGGACACAATACTTGCAAATATGACACACTTCTAGCAGAGGTGATAGCCACCAAGAAAATGATTTTCCAGGTCAAAAACTTTAATTCACAATATGATCCTGGTTCAAAGGGAGGAGAACCTATACGAGATAAAATTAAATTTAGATCCCAAGGCGCTGAAGGATCCCTGATAGGTAGGCTTAACAAAACGGTATCTTTGAGAAAGGCCTTGCATAGCTTATGAGACATTATATTATTGCCAGTCACCCAAATGGAAGTTTGAGATCGCTGCTAGCCCAACCCTTATAGCAGCTGCAATCTTGTTAAAAAGTTTTGCTAGGAAGTCTAGGATGAAACTAATAGGAGCAGAAAAGGGATCGACATGGTTATGTGGAGCCCATAGACAGAATCTTTTCCATTTGCTCTTGTAAATCTTCCTCGTTGAAGACTTATGAGAAGAAATTAGAAAGTGTTTAACCTGATAGAAGGTTGGGAAGCCTTGGAATCGGAGCAGCCACACTGTCAGTTTGAGGGTCTGAAGGGATGGGTGGGAGGGTTCCTGACGCATGAGTCAGA
This sequence comes from Protopterus annectens, assembly GCF_019279795.1. Taxonomy (NCBI): domain Eukaryota; kingdom Metazoa; phylum Chordata; order Ceratodontiformes; family Protopteridae; genus Protopterus; species Protopterus annectens. The sequence continues at coordinate 251,833,820 of NC_056747.1, forward strand.
AGGCCTGGAACTGGGTCCAGAACCAATGGCTCCTCCCGAAGATGAGGCCACAGGAAGGGGAACCAGACTTGGTGAGGCCAGTATGGAGCAATAAGTATCAAGTCCCTTCCCAAACAACTGGCTTTCTGAAGGACTTTTGGAATTACAGGAAATAGGGGGAAGGCGTAAAGGAGGCCCGAGGGCTAGTTGTGTACAAGTCCATCCCTTAGTGATCCCCGGGGGGGGGGGGGGGGGCAAAGTAGCTGCTGCACTTGGCATTCATGGATGTCGCAAACAGGTTGCTGCAAGGCTGGCCCCATTTTCGGAAAATTTTCTCCGCTACTTCCTGTTTCAGGGACCACTTGTTAGGCATCAGAATCACTCTGCTGAGTCCGTCCGCTATTACGTTGGATTTCCCTGGGATGTGCACTGGTACCAGAAAGCAATGGGAGGAGGTAGCCCAATGCTACACTCTCAGGGCCTCGACATAGGGGGGTAAGATTTGGTTCCTCCTTGTTTGTTTATACACCATATCACTGACATGTTGTCTGTCTGGATTGCAATGGTTCCCAGGGGGAGTGTGTCCTGTAATGCTTGCAACACCTAGGACATTGATGTGCAAGTGGGCCTCGTGATTCTGCCAGGTGCCTTGGACTGTCTGTCCCACATAATGGCTCCCCCACCCTATCTGGGAGGTGTCCGTGTTCACTGTGGCCACTGGTTGGGAGGTGTTAGTGTTCGCCGTGGCCACTGGTTGGGACTGAACAAATGGTCAACCTAGAGTCACTTGATTAGAGTGTTGCCACCATCAAAGGTCCTTTTGCAAGATTCTGTTATGATTATTTTGTGAGACACTGGTAGCTCCTGCACAGACCACTGAGTGGAAAGCAACCACTGAAGAATCCTCATATGCAGACGTGCTAGGGGAACAAATTATTGCTGCTGCCATGATCCCTAGAGCTTTTAGAACTATCCTCGCTGGGGCTTTGTTTCTTCTCAAAATATATCTCACCTGGTACCTTAAAGATTGGAACCCTTCTGGTGGGAGTCTCGCCGTCATCTCTGTTGAGTCTAATTCCGCCCCTATGAATACCACATGGTGGGAAGGCACTAAGGCAGATTCTTCATAGTTTATGGTAATCCCTAGGTGGGAGCAGAGTTGCAAGGCTGTATTTCTGGCCTTGATTAGCAGATGCCTGGTCATGGCGATTAAGAGCCAGTCGTCTAAGTATGGAAACACCCGGAATTCTAGATGTCTCAAGTGAGCCGCTACTACTGCCATACATTTGGTGAATGCTCTGAGGGCTGTAGTGAGGCCAAAGGGCAGAGCTCAAAATTGGTAGTGACTGGCTCCCAGCCAAAAGTGCAAGTGTCTCCTGTATTGCCTGTTCATTTTTATGTGATAGTACGCATCCTGGAGATCTATACAGCACATCCAATCATCTTTTCCCAGGAATGGGAGTATTGACTGCAGTCTCACCATTTGGAACATGCTCTTCTTTACTGATTCGTTCAGAATGCTGAGATCTACAATGGGCCTCCAGTCCTCTGTTTTCTTTGGAACTAAAAAGAATCTTAAGTTCTAAACGCTGATTGGTCTGCAGGGACTTCTTGGATGACTCTCTTGTCTAACAACTTTTGAACTTCTGTAGTTGCCTTTTCCTTTTGACCTGATGGAACATCCATAACTTTTTTCATCTTTGGAGTGGCGAGGGAAAAATGGATGACATAACCTCTGGATATGCTGCTTTGTACCCATTTGTCTTTTGTTAGTTGTCGCCAGGCTTCTGGGCACAAAGGTAAGTGACCCCCAACTGCCTCCACAGGAGCGCTGAAAGGGCCTAGCAAAGAAGGATTCTCCATCTCCCTGATTCTGCGAACCCCCTCTGCCATGAGGTCAGTGTCTTCCATCATTATTTCCCCCTCTGCCTCTGGGGGAACTTTCACTACCTGTGTCCTGAAAAGATCTCTGATATTCAGAACCACATCTTACCACTACCTCTCTGACCTTTGGGATAAGGTCTAGTAGGCATGGAAAAACAGACTCCTACGACAGAGTCCTTCCATCCTGTTCACACCAGGTCAGCATGTCCATCATCTTAGGCCCAAACAAGGATGAGCCATCAAATGGGGCGTTTGCAAAGGAAGATTTAAAGGGTTCCTCAGTCACATAAGCGCATCCAAGAATGTCTCCTTAGGGAAATTCCAGAACCTGCTGCTCTACTCGCTCCATCAGCTGCACAGGAGATGAGCCTCATGGAAGAGTTAACCACTGAGTTTAAAGTAGAGAGCTGAGAAGATACTTTGTCGGCAACCCCTTCAGCTACTGAATGTTGGAGGGTATCTCCTAACTCTTTCAGGAGGTCTCGCTGAAGTCTCGTAAAATGATTGAGATAGTTCAGCAATCTGACAGAAAAGGCCGCTGAAGAAAAAATGCACTTTCCATATCTGTCCATAGTCCTGGATTCCTTATTCAGAGGATGGACAGAAGATGATGTCTCAGAGTTCCTTCTTAGTGGCTGCCACCATGACCATGGCATCAACTGGGACTCCAATTGGGACTCCTTTCGCCAAAAAAGATTTATCAGGGGGTGTAATAAATTTATCTGGCCTCTTATGCGTAGGCTCCATGGAACATGGGGCTTCCACACTTTGAGAAACCAGAACAAGGAGCTCAAGGAAATGCGGAGTCACCCAAGATGTGGAACTGGTGAGACCCAAAGGCCTTCAGGTATACAGATTCCTCTGCCAAAGGGTTAGAAGGCTTTCAGCCACTTCTCTGCTTTAACGTTTTCAGGATGTCTCCAAGACATCATCAGGAGGTGACGGTGTGGACCCTTCTGCCTCATTAATGTCCATTATCAGACGTGATGGACTCATCTGGGGAGTCTAAGTGCTTCCTCTTGGACAGTCTCTTTCGAGGGACCTCCTCAGAAGAGTATTCTGGGGAGGTTTTGGAAGCATGGGGGTACCCTGTAGGGCATCCTGAGGTCTAGGGTCTCTGCGTCCCTGTGGATGCAGGGATAAAAAGAGAGGCACCGATGCTCTACAGGAAGGAATATCCAAAGAGGAGTGTGGACCTGTCTTTGGAGACAGCACCCTCCTCATGACCTCAAAAGCCCCCTGTCCCTGATCAGAGGATATCCCTGGATCCGAAGAAGCTGAAGGACATCCCCCCTGGAACCAAGGACGACAAACCCTATGCTGGGATAGGAGCCAAACTTACCCAAGCCAAGGCCCCGAGAGGCAAAGTCACATCAGACAGCTGTTCCATCCAACTTGCCCTCCCTGGACCTAACCGGCGAGTGTCGGCTCCAAGACCCCTCCGGTTCTGATGGAGCAGAGGACATCCAAGCCATGGTCAGATCCGTGGAACCCGTGGTGGGTCTCGGATCAGATACTTCCACTAGTACCAACTCTGGAACTTCTGACTCTGAAGCCAGTGGTTGGATTGGAGAAGGACTTGGAGCAGAGGAAGTGGATGCCATAGGATTTAAAGCCCTGGGGATCAGATCCAACAGTAATTTGGCCACCGCTGGTGTCTGTAAAAGCTTTTGTACCACCCTATCCACATTATCATAGGAAAGACTCCTACAAGATCAAGTTAAGGGAGTGGGAGATTCAGCCTTTTGTAAAATGGGTGATCTCAAAATAAGGGAGACAGGCTCTATGGTTGGGGACCAGCTTCTAAGCTCAAACTCCACTGGCACCGAATAATAGGGCCCTATCTGATCCAACAGGATTCGGATCGGAGGAGGACAGTCAAGGAATTTTGTATGCCGGATCCAAGGATGAAGAGAAGGAAAGTCTTACCAGATTCTGAAGATTTCTCTGATTTGACAGACTTTGCAGAAGTTTACTTAACAGATCTAGACGAACCCGAACCTTCTTCCAGTGCCTCTGAGAAGGGGGTTTTGGGCAAATCTTTTAAAATCAACTTATTTTTCCTCTCCAGGAGGGCTCTATGATTAAAAGAGTGGCAAATGCAGCATGACTCCTGGAGATGGACAGCCCCAAGGCAATAAACACAAAGGGTGAGAGGCATCTTTTGGCTGCATCTGTCACACTTTTGAAATCCCATCGGTTTAGAATCCTTACCAGACATTTTAAGGTGGAAAAGAGAAGAACAGCAGCAGCAACACTGACCAAACAACATTTTTTTTTTTATTTAATATTTGGGCTTGACCCTCTAACAGGTTTACTATTGAAACAAAGAAAGCACTTTCTTTGTTTGCCAAAATAAGCGAAATATAACATTGGAACCATAATCCTGATGCCTACACAATATCGCCCGTCAGTTCACCGGTGTCTGCATTCAATGTAATTCGACATAGCTTTAGGTGACATCAGTCTCCCAAGCTATTAAGTGTAACTTACCGTTAGACTGTCAAGTCAACAGCACATTTTTTTTACTGTTTTCCCCTACATCCCCTGCAAAATTATATATACCATCTTCACAATCGCACTACAGTGAAGAAAAGGGTAAATTCCCTGTTCCTCTCTGCACTGCAATCTCCACTCACAATACTGAACTTAGACTATCAAACTGCATTGCACATTTGTTATTGTGAATTCGCAGTAGTCCAGTTCGCCAATGTGCCTCTTTGAAAAGTGTCTTTCAACCACATGCCGTTCGATCACCTGCAGAACTAGATTACAATAGTAAACCTTTTATACAATATATTTGCTTTCTTAATGTCTGTAATAAATACATCCTCTAAAGATGGAAGAACAGGAGAAACTACTGTAAGTTCAGGAAACTCCAGTTGTAATAAAATCATAATATTTCTTAAATGACAGTGGAAGATGCATTATATTTCCGATGAGACTACTGATATAGTCTAGATATGGTTTCCATAAAGAAAATCCTTCCAAGGCACCATCAAAAGAGAGATTCTTCTGTGAATCATAATCGGAAACATTAGGAGAGAAAAAAAAAGTTGTTCCCTCACAATAGTTTTCCTATTCAATGCCTGGACATCTTCAGACAATGAAAAATTCCTTTTTTCTTACCAGCAGTAGCATAACTCTTAAAGCAAAGAGCCTGAGTTAAGCCCAATAAATTACTCCTGTGCAAAGTCTCTGAGACAGGTGAAGATAAATGTCTTTTTGCTTCTATTTTACAGGAATTTCCAAAGCTAGCAAGCCTATTGTTGGTAGGCAAAACCTCATTAGGGACAGGCATCCCAGTCTGGCTAGGCAGAGAGGCATTACCTGCTCTTTCTTCTAGGATTGACAAGACTGGTACTCACTTGCCAACCAAAGGCACCCCCATAGTCACAGAGGATGCGTCTAACCCCTGGGTCCACTGTATGTGTAGGAACTACATTACAGGGAGCCAAGGAAAAAGACGAATAGTCTGAGGAACCAGAAATAGTCAAAGAAGAATCACCCATTAGTGGATGAGGCAATTTAGTAGCCTGTTGAATGTGCAAAGGCTGTTTGGAATTTTTTTTTCTTTTTTGTGGCTGGAAGAAGGAAGATCTGAGGAACTGGTAGGTTGCTACATATCGAAACTGAAAAAGATGTCTGAAATCCATGGAAGCCTGGTACCATTAGTTGGAGAAACAAATGTATGAAAAAGGCAATTTTTCCATGAAAACCACGGTGAAGTTCAGTTAAATTAGTTTTGGGGAACTAGGTAAGTGTTTAAACAACTTTTAGACAGGAAAAATAGTTTTAACTTAGTTTTAACAACTTTTTCCCCTCAAAAGTAAAAAGTAATGCTCTAATCAAAAAGTGACTAAAAATTACATGACAGTCTAAAAAAACACTTTTTCTAGCTTATCCAGCATTTGCCATCTACCTGATGAAAAATCCTCAGAAGTCTACTTGGAATACAAAATACCTGTGCAAGCACTTTCAAGTAAAAATCTTCTGGACTTTGTTTCATATTTGGGAGCCTTGCAAATTTCTTCTCATTGTTCCTCTGTAAATTGTCTTTGCATACTCTTTTCCCAACCTTTTCTAATTTCTTCCAATTAATCCTTATAGTTACAGTGCAATATCTGATATGCCCTACTAATTATCCCCTTATCGCCAACTTCTGTTATAGACTCAACTAATAACTCTAAAACAACTGGTCTTTCACTTAGCACTGCCCTATCCCCTTTTCTTTGCTTATACTCTGTTGTCAACCTCTTGACAGGGAAGGCAGTCTCCAATCTGCAGTCCAAACTTCTGTTTAACCTCATCCATTATTACCTTTCCCTCAAAAGTTATTTGCTTCCAATCCTTTGGCTCCTTTGCTAATGTCCTCCAGTAAATTTCTTCCCTTTGTTGCCTATGTTTATACCCCTACTTGCAGGCATATCAAAATATTTCTCTATTTTTACAATGGCTTAGTTCCTGGAATACTTTCCACAGGCTTATTAATACAGTATTATGTATGGTTATGATGTTCCTTAAAAACATGCATTTAAAATTCTAGTCGCTCTCCGTTTCTCAACCCCCCCCAATTTCTTCATACTCTTTTTTTTTTTTCCCACCTGAATTTGTATCTTTAGACTTGAATTATGTATTATCAGCCTTAACTGAGTAGCTCTAAAGTATCTCTTAAAATCAGGTAACCCTAAAACCACCTTGCTCTATGGGCAGAATCAGTTTATCCAGGATTTACTTTTACTTTTTTAGCAGTTTGTATTCCGGAACCTCTTTTGGTATTATACTCAACAGCCATAACAGAATCCTTTTAATCTCTACACCTAAATACTACAGCTTTCATCCACATAATCTGTGAATAAGGCTAACCTTTCTTGAGCACCAAACTAGTTCTATGCTTGAATTTCTCACTTTCTTATCTGCTTTATATTTAGAACTGTTGGCAAAGAAAATAACAGTGGGGAAAGAGGACATCATTGCCCATCTCGGTTAATACACAAATTATCAGACAGGAATGGACACGCATTAATTTTTGTCTCTGACCCTACATATATCTTCTTTATTAACCATGTTATTTTGTCAATGAACACAAATACTAACATTGCCCTAGTCATAAAATCCTACCTGAGACTAATGATTTTTTTCAGTGTATTAACAGCGACCAACGAGAGGCTCTTACTTGTATTTTGCTTCCTTCTTGATCACCATTGTCCTGTAAATGCTTTCATATGTTTGCCACCCCTAAACAAAACCACACAGATCCATGCCATCACATTTGCTAACACCTTTGCCATTCTCTTAGCCAGTACAGACTCTTTATAACCATAACTTAAAATTGAAAAGGGGGTAACACAGCCACCACATCTTTCTTCCAAGATATGTGTACGTCTCCCATTTTGAAATAGAGTTAACCAAGATCTTTTAGACAATTATCTCCTTCTTCCCTCCTAACTTTCAAATTTCCACAGGAATACCATCTATTCATAGGTGTGTAATAGGCTAATTGCCCTGGGGCCTTTACAAGCCTAGCCCACAGAAGTGCCCTGACATTGTGCCACCCGTCGTTAGTTCCTAGTGCCTCTATCAAGTAGAGCCACTGGAGTGATCCCCGGGGTGAATTTTCTATTACCCATCCACTCATCAAGATTTTGCTTGAAGAGGACTAGTGAGGTGCTCTGCTTGACATGTATGGGAAGTCTATTCCAGAGCATGGGTAGTCTCTGGGTTATGAACCTGTCCCTCCAGCATGTTCTGTTGATTGCGGTAATGAGGTTGAGGTCTCTGGAGCGTGTGGTGCGGAGGGATTGGGATTTCTTTAGAAGTAGCATTTCTAACAAAGCTGGGTCAGACATGGCTTTGTAAGTCAAGGAGAGATTGCCTCTTAGTAGACAATATGAGACAGAGAATAGCTGGGAGTTTTTTGAGTCTGTTCATGAAGGACATGTGTTTAAGGCCTAGGATCCTCTCTGTGAAGTACTTTTGTGGCCTCTCCAACTGTTGCAGGTGTCTAGTGAGGTACATACCAAATGGGGCATTATACTCTATGACTGGTCTAATGAGGGAAGAGTAGAGAGAAATGATGACTTCTTTCTTCCTTGATGCAAAACTCTTGGTACTGAGATGTGCCACATAGGACTTTCTGACCACAGTGGCAATGTGGTGGTGGTCGAAGGAGAGAATGCTGTCAACCTGTGTCCCCACATTTCTTATAGCACCTTCAGTGGGATACCATTGATGTGGTAATTACTGGAAACTGACTTTTTCCCAAAGGGATGACTACGCATTTTTTGGCATTAAGCTTAAGGCCATGGTTTCAACACCAATCATTGGTCTCAGTGAGGCCTTTCTGTAGGATGTCTGCATCATGTGGGGAGCTAATAATGGCTCCCAGCTTGCATAGTCTGCGAATTTGATCAGCCAGAGTCCATCCATTTTGGCCTGGACTTCTGAGAAGTAGATGCCAAACAGGAGAGGACCCAGGACTGATCCCTGTGGGATTCCACTCGTGACTGGTCAGTAGTCTGACTTGTAGTACGCTACTTTTACACTGCGAGTTCCATCTGTGAGCCAATTTGCAACCCGCCTAAAGATATAGGGGTTGATGTCTAGTTTGCTGAGTTTATCAATAATTCCTGAGTGAGGAATGGTATCAAAGGCCTTGGCCAGATTGAGGTAGGCTGTATGAACTGCCTTACCTTCATCCACTGCTCTGGTGACTGGCTTAAAGAAGTCAGCCAGGTTGAGCAGGCATGATCTACCTTTCACAAAGCCAAACTGCGTGGGATCTAGAGTTTGGAGATTCTCTATATCCTTGTTAATTAGGTCCATGATGATGCGCTCCATAACCTAACATATTAGACTCGTAAGGCTAATGGGGCGATAATTTCCAGGGTCTGTAGTCACTCCTCCTGTGTGGAGAGGGATGACTAGCAGTGTGCCATTCAGCAGGTGAGGCTGTGAGTGAACAGAGCATGCAGATGTGGTGCCAGTTCACTTTGTAATTCATGTAGAACACAGCCAGGGATATTGTCGGGTCCGATGGAAGCTGTATTCTTGGCCTTAGACAATGCAGCTTTAACCTGTGCTGCAGTCATGTTGGGTGCCTGGCATTCTTCCGGTATTGAGATTGGTCTTTTGGGGGGCACTTTTCCTAAAGACTTCCCTGCTGACTGATTACATATCAATTTTTATTTCATCTTTTCCCTTTTTCTTCACTGCTGTTGCCAACTCCTCCAAATTCCTACAACTTATTTTTTCTCTCTTTCTCTGTCTTACTTCTACTGTGCTTTTAAACTGCATTCTTATGTTATACATCTCATTAGCTATCCCTTCTGAAGCAAACTCTACCTTCTTGAATCATGTCCACCCACTACCCATCCCTATTTATCTGTTAAAAAGAGAGGAAGTTGAGGAAAGTGTCGGTGTCTCATTTTTACATCATTATCCTGAATCATTACTCCACTTTTTATGGGTGCATGATATGACACAATTATTGGATGGGTCTCACAGCTTTCAATTAAATATATATGCTCATGTGAAACGCAATGTTTCTGCAATATCTTGGATAATAATGTATAAATTCAGTCTGTGCTCATGCTACTAAATTCACATCTTCCATACTAGATACTCTCATTTACTTACTCAGAAATCTATGCTCTTTTGTTATATTCTGCCTTCTAGGCCTCTTTGATACATATTCACTATTGTTAAGTCAGGTTCCAGTACTCATCCATAAATAATATTCCCTGCTGAAATTTTATTTCTTAAGTTCCGTAAAAAGAATTGATGTACTCACTACAATGTTCCATCTGTGTTGCCCATTTTCACTCTTCCTCAACAAATGGTTAAGGATCTGATCCTTGGACCCGACTAATCCACTTTGTAAAGATTCTAGGATCCGAATCTCAAGCTCTTCCCTTTCCCATAATACCCCCAACCACTACAAACCCTCAGATCAAGTTTGCTGCTATAATCTATATTAAAATCCTTAAATATAATAATGCTATGACAGGAAACTGACAGCTGAAAGATTAGGAGCTAAAGCAGGAACTATGGCTCCTATCAACACTTCCGTCAAGTCTCTTCCAAAGTCATGGACAGGGGGAAGGGGGAGAGGAGTTGCGGAAGAATGAAAATGGACAACACAGATGGAACGTTAGTACATAAGTTCTTTATCTGATGTTGTCATTTACATTCGTTTGTCAGTGAGTGGGACAGAGTCCCCAGCTACGGTAAACTAGGTGGGTCCTCACAGAAGGATGTTCCAGATCACCGTGGAACCAAAGGCAGATTTATTTCTGGAAATGTCCAATGTGTAATATGCAATAAAAGTATTAGACGAAGTGGCAGCTGCACAAATATTTTCAATACAAGCTCTAGCCCAAAAGGCTGCCAATGGAGACAGTGACCTGGTTGAATGGGCTTTTGGTTGTCTTGGTAAGGTTATACCTTTCAAAGAATAAACAAAGGAAATACAATCTGTTATCCATTTAGCCAGTGCAGTTTTTGAAATTGGTCTTCTCAATCTTTTTACTAGTAAGAGAGAGTAATAACTGATCAGTTTTTCTAAATTCCTTGGTCCTGTGAAGGTAGAAACAAAGTTGTCTATGTACACCAAGATGATGAAGGGTGTATTCTCCTTTGTTTTCAAATTTGAGGAAGAAACACGAGAAACTGATGACTTGGGTTGATAATGGTTTCAGAGGCAACTTTTGGTGAGAAAGAAGGATTTGTGCATAAAGTAACCCTGTCCTTGTGAAATATCAAACACGGTGGTTTAAAGACCGTGCTTGGAGTTCAGATACTAGTTTTGCACAAGTTACAGCTACCAAAAAGACAGTCTTCCAAGAAAGAAACTTGAGATCTACTTTAGCTGATGATTCAAAAGGAGAAAGTGCTAAGGTTCGGAAAAACATAGTGAGGTCCCAAGGTGGAGTAGGGTCCTTTATCAAAGGTCTAAGTAAGAAGGTACACTTAAGAAAGGGCTTACATAATTTGGATGATGTTAAAGGAGAAGCATTATCTTTGATGTGATGGTTCAAGATGGCTGCTAACAGAACTTTAATAGTGGAAAAACTCGCTCCATCTTGAAAAACTGAGGCAAGTAAATCCAGAACCGCTGAAAGCAGGCTGGTAAAGGCATGTAATTTTCTCTGATGAGCCCAAAAGGAAAACCTTTTCCATTTACTTTTGTAAATTTTCCTAGTCAAGGGTTTATGAGAAGAGACTAGGATTTTTTGAACTGGGGAGGAAAGCCTGGAATGTCTAGCCATGACTGGAATTAGAGAAAACATGCGGTCAACTTGAGGCCTGCAATATCTGGGTGAATTTGCCTTGATGGATGAGATAGGAGGTCTGGACTGAGATCCAGCATCCAAGGAGGACGTACTAAATGAGACCAAAGGAAGGGGTACAACACTTGTCGAGGCCAGAAGGGGGCAATGAGGATTACTGCACTCTTCATCCAAAGTGCCTTCTGAAGATATTTGGGGATGACAGGTAGGGGAAGGTAAGCGTAAAGGAGACCAGAGGTCCAAACATCGACCAGAGCATCTCTCGGTGACTGTCTCTGAGATGGGATAAGGGGAATGAACCCATTGCATTTGTTGTTGAGGGAGGATGCAAAGAGGTTGCAGCAAGGTTGACTCCATCTGAGGAAAATCATGTCTGCCGACTGGTTGAGAGACCACTCTTGCGGCATGAGGATGGTCCTGCTGAGTTTGTCTGCTGGAATGTTGGATTTCTCTGGTATGTGCATTGCTACAAGAAAGTGGTTGGATGAGATCACCCATTGCCATACCCTCACTGCTTCTCAACAAAGGGAATAGGGAAATAGGACTTACTTCCCTCTTATTTGTTGATGTAACAGACTACTGACATGCTGTCCATTTGTACTGCAATAGTCCCTAGGGGAAGTAAGCTCTGGAAGGCCTGCAACGCTAGAAGCACTGCTCTCATCTCTAGGACATTGATATGCAAAATTGGTCTCTTGTGGGGACCATGTGCCTTGTACAGTCCATCCCAAGTAATGCCCCCCAACTGGGAGGCGTCTGTGGTAACCATAATGCGGGGGGGGGTAAATGGATGACCTTGATCGATCTCCTTGGAGTAGATCCATCAAAGACGAGACTTTCTGAAAACTTGAGAGAGTTTTCTAAAGTGATTTAAGGGAGAATGATGGAAGGACCATTGCACTGCCAGAGATCATTGAAGAATTTTCATGTGGAAGCGAGCAGTGGGAATTAGAGTTATTGTAGCAGCCATTGACTCTAGAGCTTTTAGAACCAATTTTGCAGGGGGAGAAGGAAAGGAAAGACTCTGTTTGATATGTGTCTTCAAAGTAACAATTCTGTTTTGAAGAGCTAGACAACTGACTGTCTTAGCGAGCCCCTATAAAATCCACAACTTGAACTTGTTGAAGTTGAGATTTGTGCATGTTGATGGCGACTCCTAGTGAGAGTGGCAGTTGAAGCAAATAATCTCCTGGCTTTTACTAGTAGAAACCTGGTTGGTGCAGTAAGGAGACAGTCATCTAAATAGGGAAATGCTCTGAATCCGAGCAGTCTGAGGTGAGCTGCTACCACTGCCATGCATTTGGTGAACACCTTGGGGGCTGTGGTGAGACCACAGGGTAGGGCTCTGAATTGATAATGACTGGCTCCCAGCTGGAAGCGTAGAAACCTTCGGGAGTGCCTCTTCATTTTAATGTGATAGCACGTATCTTGAAGACTGACTGAGCACATCCAGTCATCCTTCAGAAGAAAGGACAGAATGGACTGAACTGTATCTATCCAGAATTTGGATTTCTTTATAAACTGGTTAAGATAACTTACATCCAAGACCGGTCTCTGGTCTCCTGTCTTTTTTAGCACTAAAAGAACTCTGAGCAAATTCTGGATCCTGTTTGGTCTGGGGGACATCTTGGATGATTCTCTTGCCTAGAAACTTTGTGATCTCTTGGGCTGCTAGCTCCCTCTGATTGGGTGAAACATTGGGAAGAAAGATTAGCTGTGAAAATTCTTACAATAATGATAGATATTCTTCTCTTCCCTGTTGCAGTATTCTTAACATGAGGGAGTTGCCTACTGCAATGGCCCAACGTCGGCCAGTACACAAAAGCTTTTAGCTTTTACTACTAGGGGTGCACGGTGCAGTGCATGTAGGCTGCTGTCAGACATCAGCCATAAAAGTGATATATGTACACACCCTCTTCAGAACTTCTTTGCTGCCAGTCTAGACGCTTCACCCATACATACGGTCTACTCGTCCAAGTGGTTATCATCTCAACATTTCAGATAAGTGCCCCTGCTGTGGAATCCTTTTTCATTGTGGCTAGGTTTAATGTCATAAAAAAAGGCAAATGTTCTTGTGGACATCAGATTCCACATAATGACAACCACCAGCTGTGCCTTTTCTGTCTCGGGTCTACCCACAACCACAGATCTTCTTCAATCTGCCAAGCCTGTGTGCCCAAGACCTTCAGAAGTAGGTTAGCTTCCCTTTCCATTTACTCAGAAAATCAACACCTGAAACTTCTCGTGAAGAGACCTATGGAGGGTTCCGCAAGGCCTGAGGAAGAATCGCTTGTTAAGTGGAAGGCCAAGAAGCCTAGGCCTGAAACTTCTGCTACCACTCTGGAGGAGGACATCTCTCCAGAGGCAGTTATTAGCCAGGAGAAATGCTCAGTCCCTACGTACGAACCACAGGCCAAGCTCATAATGGAGGCCACCTTGGAGCAGGATGACAGCATATCCTTGGAGGTAACACAGGCAATCCAGTATGGACATCCAGGAACAGCCTACACTTGTAATAAGAGGGCTGTGGGGGGAAACTCACAAATTTTAGTTAGGGATGAAGTAGATTCTGACATCATAGAAACCAGGCCTATGTCCGGTCCACAAATCCTACATACAGTGGAACTAACATGCTAAAAAGAAACAACAAAGCATTATCACCACCCTCAAATCCATTTCAAGATTGGAAAAAGTTTACACAGGGTATTTTTAATGCCCTTATGTCTCTTAGACCTCCTCCTACAGTTTCAGTCCTGGCCACACCCTGAGTTATCTCTCCACACCAAAGGCTCGGGGAAGAGGCTTCTTCAGAGGAGGAAGTCTTTAACATGCTCTTCTCAGATACCCTTCCCACTGGATTACAGCTCCACAGAGGACGACTCCAACGGCACTGACTCCCAATAGAGGAAATTACATTTAGTGCGACCTTAGATAAGGTAAGTGACCATTTTAAATGGTACAGCTGTCAGATGTCTGAGGTCCAAAAAAGTACTACGAACTACTTCAGGTAGACACTCTCAGTCTCTCAGCTGTCCCTCCAGTAAGGCCTCTGACTCCCAGCCCCCCGCACCTAAGAAAAGTACAGTTTTGTACCTACCATAAATGTAGATGTTCGAAGATCCACATTGCTGCAGTCCTAACACTTGGGTAGTCCGCTGTCCCAGTCGGCCCGAATACCAAAGTATATGGCTGACGTCGGTCAAGGCGCATTAGTCTGACGTCAGGACATCAGGGTACAAATGCGCATGACCGACGTCATATCCTCAGTCTTTTCTTGCCCAAGATGTCAGAAGACCCTAAAAAGATAAGGCCAAAACCAAAAAACACCAAACACTCCTGCACCAAATATATATACAATATATACAAATTTACAAAAGTATAACCCCACCCACACAACCACCCCTAAACACAGAGGGGAAGGAGGGAGGGTAATTGGACTGCAGCAATGTGGATCTTGAACATCTACATTTATGGTAGGTACAAAACTGTACTATGTTCTTCATTCCACATTGCTGCAGTCCTAACACTTGGGTAGAATCCCAAAGCAGAGATAAGGGAGGCTGGCAAATCATAAAGAAGCAGGAGCTGTCAACATGCCCTGCAAAATAGCCGTGGCAAAACCAGCCCTAGATTTAGAGTAAAGAGGAAGGTGGTAATGCTTAGAGAAAGTATGCACTGAACTCCAAGTAGCTGCCTCCAAAATATCCTTAGTTGCCACCCCTTAGAAATGCTGTTGAAGTGGCAGTAGCCCTAGTGGAATGAGGCCTAATCCCAGCTGGAATCTCCTTGCCATGATGGGAATAACAAAATGCAATGCAAAACCCAATCCACTTAGAAATAGTTTGTTTTGACACAGGCTTGCCCTGAGAACTCAAAGCAAAAGAAACAAACAACTGCTGAGACTGCCTAAAATCCTTAGTCCTGCTTAAATAATAACGCAACTGCCTGTGTACATCTAAAGTGTGCAAAATCTTTTCCCCTTATTTTGGGGATCTGCATAAAAAGTAGGCAAATGAATAGTTTGGTTTAAAGCCACACTAGAAACCACCTTAGGCATAAAGGAAGGATTAGTACGTAATGATACCCTATCCTTATGGAAAATCAAAAGGCTCAACCGCCATAAGGGCCTGCAATTCAGACACCCTTCTTGCAGAAGTAATGGCCAACAAAAAGCAGTCTTCCATGACAAGTATTTCAATTCAGCAGTAGCCGAGGCTCAAAAGGTTGTAGAGTAAGTTTCTCCAACACAAAATTGAGATCCCAAGCAGGAGTAGGAGCTCTACGTGGGGGTCTTATATTCTTTGCCCTCCTAAGAAATTGCTTGAACAAAGGATGAGAAAACAATGGTGGGTCACAATCATAGTGAGCTGAAATTGCTGCAGCATGAATCTTTATGGAAGAGAAAGACAAACCTTTGTCCAATAACTCAGTAAGATATTGAAGAGCCACACTCAAATTAGGCTCAGAAACCTCCAAATTCTTTGCTGCACTCCAAAATAAAAATCTCTTCCATTTTTCTGCGTACACTTTCCTTGTACTAGGTCTTCTGGCTTCCATAATCACATTCAAAACTTGTTGAGGAAGTTGAGACCTGCTATGTTTCAAAACAGAATATGCCAGGCTGTTAGATGAAGAGAGTGAAGCTTGACATTGAGTAGATGACCGTCCCTCTGAGACAATAGGTGTGGAATCAAAGGTAAAGGCCATGGAGGCTTCCTTACCAGACTCCTCAGTAATGGGTACCAGTGTTGCCGAGGCCAATCTGGAGCTATTAAAATCATCCTTGGCTTGTCTTGTCTGACCTTTAGGAGTACCTTTGGAAGAAGAGGCAGAGGTGGAAAGGCATACACATGAAGATTTTTCCAACTGAAAGAAAGAGCATCCACCTTCCAAGCTGTGTGATGAAACCTTTGTGCAAAACTTTGGCAGCTGGTGGTTTAGTGGAGAAGCGAACAGATCTATGTCTGGAGTTCCCCATGACACTGTCAATTTCGAAATACATGAAGATCCAGTTTCCACTCGTGGGGATCCATGATTTGCCTGCTTAACACATCTGCTAAGGAGTTCTGTGCTCCGGCAGAAACCTTGCCTGAAGAGTTAGTTGCAAGCTGAGCGCAGTCTCCCATAAAATCATTGCTTGCCTGCATAGAGGGTAAGAATGTGTTCCCCTTGTTTGTTGATGTACCACATGACAGTTGTGTTGTCTGTTAGAATCAACACCTGCCCTGGAAGAAGTAACTCCTTGAAAGCCATTAATGCAAACTGGACTGCTAACATCTCCTTCATGTTGATATGTAGATGCTGTAGTCTGGCAGGCCACTTGTCTTGTACCCACTTTCCATTCAGATGAGCTCCCCAAGCTATGTCTGAGGCATCTGTCGTTAGAATCTGACTCGCCTCTGGCCGGGTCACAGAGAGTCCCTTGTTTAGGTGACATTCCTGAGCCCACCACAAAAATTCCTTTTGAATGCAAGGTATTATTTGAATGACAGTGTCCAAATCCTGGCAGTGCTGTGTCCATACATTTTGAGATACCATTGCAGCTTCCTCATATGCAGTTTGGCATTGGGAAGCACCAGAATACAAGATGCCATGAACCCTAAGGCTTGAAGGACTGTCCTTGCAGTCAGCCCGGACTGAAGAGATAGTTGATGGAAGTAAAGGGAAAGATTCTTTTGTTTGTCCGGGGTTAAAAAGGCCATCTGGGTTGCTGTATTCAGTCTCACACCCAGAAAGCACATGTCTTGAGAGGGTACTAGACTGGACTTTATTTCGTTCACAGAATACCCCAGGCATCTTAGCACTACTATCACATATTCCAAATGCTGTAAAAGGTCTTCCTTTTCTTGAGCCAGAATCAGGCAGTCGTCCAAGTAAGGATAGATTTGTATTCCTTTTAGCCTGAAGTAAGCTATCACTGGAGCCAGAACCTTTGTGAATACTCTGGGCACAGTAGATAAGCCAAAGGGCAATGCAGAGAACTGATAATGGGAATTCCCAGCTCGAAAACGCAGATACTTCCTGCAACTTAGTCTGATAGGTACATGAAGGTAAGCCTCCTTGAGATCTAAAGTTACCATCCAGTGATCTTTGCCCAGCAGAGGTAAAAGCTGTTGTAACGTCAACATTTTGAACTTGGGAATGTCCAGATAAGTGTTGAGGATAGATAAATCCAAAATTGGTCTCCACGTGTTCCCCTTCTTTGGTACTAGGAACAGGCGAGAATAAAATCCTAGGCCTCTTTCTGACACAGGAACCGGCTGAATGGCCCCTAGTTGGAGTAACAGAGAAATTTGCTTGTGAGCCTCTTTTCTTTGTAGCGGAGGAATGTCTGGCATGCCTTTGAAAGGAGGCAAGGTATGGAAATAAAACCTGTAACCGCGGTGAATGATATCCAATACCCATTTGTCTTGGGTAATTAAAGTCCAATTTTCTTTGAAAAGTGCCAGCCTTCCTCCCAAAGGTGCTGCCAGACGAGAAAACACTGGCAGCTGAAAAGGCAGGTCATTGGGTCTGTTTACGAAAGGACTGACCCCTGCCCTCACCAGAAGACTGAGCAGGTGAACTCCCTGTTCTAGGCCTAAAAGAACCTTGAGCTCTGCCCCTACCACGTCTAGACCTACCCCTAGACTGGGAATCATAAGCAGGATATGTCCACCCCTTAGTAGGCCAATTTCTACTAAACTTCGGAGGCTGAACCTGCAAAAAATCTTTAACAGTCTGCATAGACTTAGCCTTGTCCTCCATTTTCTTTAAAACTGCTTCCACAGGCTAACCAAACAACACGTCAGACTGTAATGGAGCATCCAAAATCCTTGTCTTAACATGCTCAGCTAAATTCTGATCCCTCAGCCAGGCGTGCCTCTGAAGAACAGAACCAGTGGCAGCCACCCTCGAGAGGCCTGCACAGCATCAAAACCGCATTGCAAGGAATGCTTACCCACCTGTTCAGACACATGAACTAAATCCTGCAACTCTTTACACTCAATACCTTCCGCCAGAGCATCTACCTTAGACTTCAATTGCGAAAGGAGATAATTTTGATATTTTAACATGTGGAACTGGCAATTCAAAGCCCTCATGGCTAAAGTGGAAGAAGTATACACCTTCTTTCCCCATCTATCCAAAGCCCTTGCCTCTTTATCAGGAGGAACAGGATTTTTAACAACAGAAGCCTTAACACCTTTAGGCCCCTGAGAAACAGTTTCTGGGTCTGCCCTAGGACTCTTAAAGAGATACTTATGAGCTTCAGGCACCCTATAATACCTGTCTGGTTTAACTGGGGCAGGAGGCAAAGAATCAGGGTTCAGGGAAGCCTCTGCAAAAACATCTTCCACCACATCCAGAACAGGAGGTATAGCTAAAGGCCTATGCTGGGGTAAAACAAAATTCCCTAAGCCTCTTCCTGGAATCAGAGAAATCTTGACCTTCCCATTTAAAATGCTCCCTCATGGAATGAAGAGTCTCTGAAAAGAAAAATCCTCAGGAGGAGAAGCCGAAGGAGTAGAATCATCCACATCAGAATCAGAATAAGGAGGATACTCCTGCAAGTCTTCAGCCGAAGACTCAGAAGCCTCCGAACACTGCTCAAAACTCTCAAGCTCAGGTTCCACCCTAGGCCTCTTATCAGGAGGGGGCATAGAACCTCTAATCATAGTAATCAAATCTTCTGCCATTTTAAGCATATGTTTCTTAGGCAAAGATCCTGAAGAACTAGGAGAGACCCCCACTGAAGCTAAACCTGGCCTGCCTCTCAAAGAAGCCTTGGAATTAGAAGGGGAGGGCCTAACCACCTTAGGAAGAGAGGGGAGAACAGCCACCTGAGAAGCCCCTTCAGCCTGGCCTACCTCCTGAGAGGACACATCTTGTAACAGTAAAGTCTCTCCCTGAGACTCCAAAGAAACTTCAGGCAGAACCACCGGCTCCACTGAGCCTTCTAAAGAACCGACGTCCGGGACTGACGGTTCTTCCAACCTAGGGTTTGCTGCTTTGTCCTTGCGCTTTTTGGACGAAGCGGGCGTCGGAGTATCCGACGGCATTTTATAATTACAACGCTTCCCAAAAACTAACCTGGCACAGTCTAATCTTCTCTTTATAGTGCGTTTGTTAAATCTAGCACAAGAGCGACAGCCAACAACGTCGTGCTCAGGCCCTAAACAAGGTATACACAAGGTATGGTAATCCCTATGAGGTATCTGTTTCCCACAAGAAATACAGTTATTCACTTTTTCTGACATCCGGTTAAATACTGAGGCAAGAAAAACAAAATATTCTAACGGGTACTTAGCCAACTTTGATTCGGTCTGAAACTCCGACTTCAGAAAATTTCAGAACGCCAACCTGCACTTGCAAAACTGCTTCTGCATCGGACCATGCGGCAAAAAAGACTGAGGATATGACGTCGGTCATGCGCATTTGTACCCTGACGTCCTGACGTCAGACTAATGCGCCTTGACCGACGTCAGCCATATACTTTGGTATTCGGGCCGACTGGGACAGCGGACTACCCAAGTGTTAGGACTGCAGCAATGTGGAATGAAGAACATCTAAACAGATTCTACAAGGTGTCGGAGGACTAAGTTCTTGTTCAAAACCCCTTCTGCTGACCCTTCTGTCATCACTGTGGCTTCTGAAAAGGTCTCTAGGCTGCTTCCTTCCACCATCCTGCTTCCCTCTGATAAAGACAGCAGACATGGAGAGGCTGGGTAAAAAGATACACACTTCTGCCACCCTCGCAGTATGGGCTATAAACTATCAGACACACACATGGCTAAGTATACCTTGAAACTCCTGTCCCAACTTTCTAAGATTACTTCTGATATGCCAGACTCAGATAATAAATCTTTGGCATTATCCCCGACTGGAACTTTCTCTCAAGTGGCCTGTCACTGCATAAAATGTAGCTACAATGCTGTGTAGGCTTCAGCTAGGGCAGCTGCCACAGGCTTGGTCCTGAGGAGATTTGCTTGGTTAAGACTACAACTTCTACCAGAAGACATTAAATCCAAACTCATGGATGCCCCCACACAGACAATTCAGCCCTGTTTGGCCCTGCTGCTGCAGAATTATTCAAAACCTTACAGGAGAAGATAAAAGAGATGCAGGAACTAAAACATACCCTGGTCTCCCCTGTACCAAAATTTCAAAGGAACTATCCTTCTAAGCCAGTGTTTGTTAGAAGGCAGTCATGGCCTCCCCCAACTAAGTCAAAAAAGTCAGGCAAGAGACCTCAGCATCTTAGGACTCCATTACAAACCCCACCTCAAAAACTTCCTTTCCAGACAGACCAGGGCCTATCTATTTGGACCCCAACCTCCCTTCCCTAAGCCTTTTCCTTTCCTTTCCAGTTTGAGAGAACATAACGCAGGGTGCCTGGGTGCTCTCCATCATAAAAAAGGGCTACTTCATGATATGGAATTCTCTCCCACTTTTCACAGGCATCCCTCAACCTCCCAGAAACCAACTGCAACATTTCCCAAAAGTGCTACTAGACCTGCTGGATCAAGGCACAATCCAACCTGTACAAATCAATCTAAGGAGAAAAAGGTTCTATTCAAGGATGTTTTTGGTACCAAGGAAAAAGGCCCCATGGAGACCCATCCTCAACCTCTCCTACCTCAACATCTTCCTGAAAGTACCCACATTAAGAATGCTAACCTTGCAAAATCTTTTCCCCTGATCATCCCACAAGCCTACATGGCTTCCATAGACAAACAGGATGCTTACTTACACATCCCCATTCATCCCAACTACAGGAAGTACTTAAGATTCTGTGTGTCTTCCAGGCACTTTCAATTTTCTGCCTTGCCCTTTAGTCTCTCCACCACCCCAAGGGTATTCACAAAATGTCTAGCTCCAGTAATTTCTCACTGAAGACTTCAAGGCATTCAGGTCTTCCCATACCTGGACGATCTTCTCCTTCAAGCAGTCAGTCCAGAAACACTGGAACACAATTCAAACTCTGCCATCTCCATCTCACAATTTCTGGAGTTCAAGATTAGCTTAGTCCTCCTGTCGCTAACTGCGCTTGGATTAAAGGCCGCACATATGGAACAGGAAACAAACTACCAACAATGGTAGTATAAAAATACTGACAACTCGGTAGAAAAGAGTTAAAGAAGGTAAGGAGGTTAAAGCTAACTAACAAAAAGAGAATAGTTGCAGAAAATTTTAAGAAGTAACTTTCATTTACAAAAACCCAGAGAAGCTTGAGCTATCGCAATCCTGACCATCTTGAAGAGTGGCAAATGAGATCTGAGGGTTTGCAGTGGTCAGGGGCATTATGGGTAAGGGAGGAGCTCAAGATTTGGATCCTAGAATCTTTAGAAAGTGGCAGAGTCAGATCAAAGGATCAGATTCAAACTCATTCACTGAGGAACAAATGAAAATGACATCTGATCAGATGTTTTAGGTGGAACATAACTGCATATGAGAATAATCCTTCTCCCCTGCCAATAACCCTTTATTATCACACTTCTGCCACTATTTTCTTGTCCTCCCTTTTCTATCACTATTGGTTCCCCTCCTTCAATGAGTATTGCATTCCTTTTTATTTTTCCCAACTACTTTGCCAGATATTCACGTTAGTTTCTACCCAAATGCATGTCCTGCAATATTTTTACTGGCACTACATACTTCTTAATATAACTCGCTACTCTCTGGTTTTTGTCTGTACCTGCATATTCTATGTCGATATCGAAAAGGTAGCTATTCTGATAAAAAGCTGTTTACTCCTACTTATTATACATGACAGTTCTTTTGAACACATTTCCAACTTGCAGCTTACATGCCCATGCTGTTTAGAAGGCTGATCTATGTAGTTACTTCTACTCAATTCTACTTGAATCCATGGAACATGTTTCCCAGACTTTGCTTCAATAAAAACACACAACAAACAAAAAAGTATATTTTCAAAAAACTCAATCCTTTTAACTCACACATACACAAAACTATGTACACTTTCCAAAAAGGAAGTTTATCTCTCCAAATAGGAGCAGTTACCTTAAAACAATGGCTACTCCTACAGACACTACCTTTTCTAAAGTTTGGGTTAACCATCCAAAGTGCATGTTACAGTTCGGGTTACCACTTACAAAGACTTTGTTTTTGTCTTTCTCTATTTCCCCTGCCAGATGTGTAAAACAACCTGCATTCATCCAGTATGCTTTAAGTTACAGCCTTAAGCAAAAGTGCACTGGCCACCCTTAAATATATAAACTAAAGGTACTTGCGCATTATTGCAACCAGATTTTGGAGGAGGCATAATTGTCAGAGGTCTTGGCAAATGAGTGCATCTGATGCTGAAAAAGAGTGTTAAAAGCCCGAACTATCAGATCACACTGGTTAAGCAGCAGGAACAGGAATAAAAGCCAAATTCCTCTTCCTGTTTAACATGCATTACAGACGTGAGTTAATGGGAAGTAAAATGAACATGGCTGTTAGCATAACAACGATTTTAATGCTGCCTGAGAAAACAAGTCATTGTTCAGCAAAATAATATATAGCAAAAGACCACACACACAGAAAGGGTATATTTTCCAAAATGTTTACTTTGCAGAATGTTTTAAGGTTTCACTAAAGGAAGGATGGTAGTGAGAAAGGAACAATTACTGATATGAACTGTAATAATCAGGAATGTATTGTGAAGGAGGCAGGTGTCAAGTTTACAAGCACTTTAGCTGTCACTGTTATCTTTACTGCTCTGTTGATGTGAACGACTTATTACATGGTTGTTTTTGAGTCTGTGGTGGGAAGCTGAAAGCTATCGCTTTCATTATAGTTTCAAAGCAGTCATTTTTGTGGGCAATCTGTTTCATGCAAGATGTTTTCGGCTAAGTAGGAGTCCAAATGGTGACAAGCTGTTCCTGTCTGTTCCTCCATTTAACAGAACCTCACATGCGTTCAACACCTTGGGTATGGACACTAGTGTCAAGATCCACAAAGTTCTATTTATGGTTAACTTTCTCATGTCTAAAACCAGCTTTTTCAAGTCCTTTACTTTGATAAGCTCGTCAGGAGTCTGAATAGATAGTGTTACCCTCTTTAATATACTCAGTTATTTTCTAGAATAAAGTTGAAGCAGTTCTGTCTGGCACAGCTACCAGAAAAGTTTCCTTAGTTTCCCTACATATCCCTCCGAATATCCATTGCTGGGGCAGGACACATCCAGCATTACTTTTCCTTTTGATGAATAAACTTTCTTCTATTTCTACAATATGGCCCGGCCCACCTATTTTTCTTTTCTCTTGTCTTTTCATTTCAAGTACACAAATGTCTCGTAAATAATTATTCCAGTCAATTACTGTTTTATCTGACATTTGCAGTTGTTCCAAACAGAACTGTATTGATGTCAACTCTTTACACCACCAGTAAATGAAACGTAACACTGTAGTAAAAGTCTACTTCCTTCAAACCAGCTCCCTGCACGTATTCCAACATGCTGAGAACATTTCTCCATATTACATTTCCAAAATATTTGTTTCCCAAATTATAATTTCAATGAATGCCCTGAAGTGCATTCTCGAGTCTCAGGAATAATGCCGTACTGCTGAAATAATTTAACAACATCTTTTTCACTACTAGGCAAATCCCACAGACGCATCTTCACAGAACCAATTTAAATATGTTTTTAACCTGCAAGGAAGAGTAGCACACACTTCTGCGATGCACACGCTTCACAACACACTTTCACAACATTTCTTGGCATAAGAAATGAGAGTAAAGCAGCCACTTTTGAAATGAACAATCTGGTTGCGATAATACACAGGTGCCAAACTAAATTCTGCATTGTTAGGGTGTTGCGGTTTACTCCCACATTCCAAACTCATGCAGTAGGTAGACTGTACATTCTAAACTAGCCACAGGCATGAGGGTGCATGAACATGTGTGATATGGAAGAACAACGGAGGCAAGGCTATTTGCCCAGAAGTGTGAACACTGGCTCTACATGATTGTCACTGTTGAAGTGGCACTCCAACCTCATGGGCACAAATTGGAAAAAGGGATCATAGTTAGATGGGTGGATATTTAATGCATTAAGTACTAAGGCTTCTGGGAAGGAACTATTTCTATAACTATTCCCTTCCCCCAGAGTTAAACTTCATTTTCATTAAATTGCTTGCCAATGTCCATTTAAATGTAAAATTTGTACCTTACACATTTCACTCAGAACACACTGTTCAGAGCTTTCTTGATTAATTGCTTGTACTTGTGGACTCCTTGTCTCCAAGTAAAGGCACATACTACAGTACAACAAACAGCTAAAAAACTTAGTAAATGTAAAAAAAATCTTGTAAATTTTAATCAGGATACATTGGTCTGACTTCTCAATTAACTGCTTGCACCAATTTGCCACTTTTCCAGTTAAAACAGGTATTAATGGAACAAACAGCAGCTAATAAATTAGCAAGCAAAAGAGAGCTATAATTTTATTGCTCATTTGAAAACTTGGCTATAGCTTAGACTAAGGACAGTAGTTGAAACATCTATTTCTATAACAAAACCAGGGAAAAATCATCTTTTAATTCTAAATACATGAACAATACACTTTTACACCCCCAGAAGCCCAAGATCACAAATTATATTAATTGTAATTTCTTCCAGCTTTTATCTTATCACATAACTATGCATGGATACATAACAATTAAGAAAATGTTCTTTCTTTTTTTAATATTACTAGCATATAGAGCAGTTACAAATAAAAGTCTGACACCTCACATATAAAAAACACCTCTGGCTGCATTCTATACAAAAATGTGTTACAATATAACATGCAATCTACATCCAATGTTTATACAAATATTAATAAGAACATTTTTAGTCACAGTTACTTCTACAGTCCCTTCAGTGTTGTTATAAACATTAAAGGCATAAGATATGTTTTATATTTTGGAGATATCTCACTAGTTTAACACAGTCAACAAGTTTCCAGTCTTTTTCAGTCACTTCTTACAGAACAGTTCACATGTCAAAAGTAAATCTAAATGAGCTGACATTTTACAGTTCCCCCATTTACTCAGCAATTTTACATTACTACTACT